>NW_016107550.1:3377896-3390010 GCF_001604975.1 Cebus imitator
TAATTTAAATTTTTAATTTTTCTTTATTTAGAATGACATTAAATAACTAAACTGTGATAAGTCAAGAAAGAAGATTGAAGAAGTTTTATATTTTGATAACTTTAACGGCATATTTTTTTCTGCTTTTGTGTATGTTTTTATTTTGTGCTGGTCCCAGCAAAGTGTGTAGTTAGCCTTGCTTTCGGACCAGTATTCCAAGGAACACTTTCTTGGAAAATGCGGGAAAGAAGGAATGTGAAACAGTGAGCTGAACCCTTTAAAATTAGCTAATTTGTGGCCAGGTGAGGTGGCTCACACCTGTAATCCCAGCACTTTGGGAGGCCGAGGTGGGTGGATCACCTGAGGTTGGGAGTGGAGACCAGCCTGACCAACATGTAGAAACCTGTCTCTACTAAAGATACAAAATTAGCTGGGCATGGTGTCTCATGCCTGTAATCCCAGCTACTCGGGAGGCTGAGGCAGGAGAATCTCTTGAACCCGGGAGGCGGAGGTTGCGGCAAGCCGAGATCACGCCACTGCGCTCCAGCCTGGGTGACAGAGCGAGACTCCATCTCAAAAAAAAAAAAAAAAAAAAAGCTGATTTCCTTCCCAGTCACAGGGCAATCAACGGGCGTTGTCAGGAAAGCTGGCAAAGTGAACAGGCCTGAGCTCTGCCCCTTGGCTGTGCAGCCTTTCGAAAATTTCCTAACCGTCCTGAGCCTCGGTCTTCCCATCTGTAAAGCAGAATAGTAACGTGCATTGGTGTTGTGAGAGATGGGGCATAACTTATGCAAAGTGTCTACCACGTAAAACTGTCAGTGTGCCAAAGCTATTATGACTTCTATAATTGTTTTGTTACGTCTAGACAAGATGGCTCAAGCCTGTAATCCCAGCACTTTGAGAGATTGAGGCAGGCGGATCACTTGAGGTCAGGAGTTTGAGACCAGCCTGGCCAAGATGATGAAACCCCGTCTCTATTAAAAATACAAAAATTAGTTGGGTGTGGTGGTGCATGCCTGTAGTCCCAGCGACTTGGGAGGCTGAGACATGAGAATCGCTTGAACCCGGGGGGCTGAGGTTGCAGTGAGCCAAGATTTCGCCACTGCACTCCAGCCTGGGCAACAGAGTGAGACTCCGTCTCAAAAAAAAAAAAAAAAAAAAAGTCCCACATGGGGCCATGTGATGTGGGAACCCACTCTCCACCTCAAAGGATAGGACAGAGAGCACCTTTTCTCCACAGAGGAAGGCAGAGCCAGACTTTCCACTAAGACTCAGACTGGCAGGAGCCTCTTTTCAAGCAGCAAAAGGGTTCATACATGGAAAGCGGAAAATGACAAATTATGACTTGCCACCATGCAGAGCAGCCTAGGTGGCTCCCAAAATAAAACCTCTCTTCCTACACACTTTTTGCCAGGTGCCCCAAGTTTTTTTTTTAATTTAAGGAGATCGACAAACCTGTGGGGTGAGAAGGTTGGTAGAGGCTGAGTTTTTCTCCAACATCTTATTATAAAAATTTTGCAAGCATAGAGAAGAATTGAAAGAACCTTAGAATGACTACCCCATCCACACCACCCAGACTCCACCATTAACAATTTTTTTTTTTTTGAGAAACAGTCTCACTCTGTCACCCAGGCTGGAGTGCAGTGGTGTGACCTCAGATCACTGCAACCTCCACCTCCTGGGTTCAAGTGATTCTCCTGCCTCAGCCTCCCACGTAGCTGGGATTACAGGCGCCCATCACCACACCTGGCTAATTTTGTTTGTATTTTTAGTAGAGACGGGGTTTCACCACGTTGGCCAGGCTGGTTTCGAACTCCTTACCTCAAGTGATCCGCCCACCTTGGCCTCCCACAGTACTGGGATTATAGGCATTAGCCACCACGCCCAGCTAATTTTTGTATTTTTAGTAGAGACACGGTGTCATCATGTTGACCAGGCTGGTCTTGAACTTCTGACCTATTGATCTGCCTGACTCTGCCTCCCAAAGTGCTGTGATTACAGCCATGTGACACCACACCCAGCCGTTGCACACATCTTAAGTACACCATTAACTGTGTTTTACAATTATATACCAGGCCAGGTGCAGTGGCTCACACCTGTAATCCCAGCACTGGGAGGTCAAGGTGGGCGGATCACCTGAGGTCAGGAGTTTGAGACCAGCCTGACCCACATGGAGAAACCCCGTCTCTACTAAAAATACAAAATCAGCCAGGCGTGGTGGTGCATGCCTGTAATCCCAGCTCCTCAGCAGGCTGAGGCAGGAGGATCACTTGAACCCAGGAGGTGGAGGTTGTGGTGAGTCGAGATCGCGCCATTGCCCTCCAGCCTGGGCAACAAGAGTGAAGCTCTGTCTCAGAAAAGAAAAGAGAAGGAAGGGGACGGGAGGGGAGGGAAAGGAAAAGCCTGGGCACAGTGGCTCACGCCTCTAATCTCAACACTTTGGGAGGCCCAGGTGGGCAGATGACTTGAGGCCAGGAGTTCAAGACCAGCCTGGACAACATGGTGAAATCCCCAAACCACATCTCTAATAAAAAATACAAAAATTAGCTGGGCTTGGTGTCACATGCTTGTAATCTCAGCTACTTAGGAGGCTGAGGCAGGAGGATTGCGACCACGTCCAGCTAATTTTTGTATTTCAGTAGAGATGGGTTTTCACCATGTTGACCAGGCTGATCTTGAACTCCTGAACTCAAGTGATCCTTCCACTTCTGCCTCCCAAACTGCCAGGATTACAGTCATGAGCTACCGTGCCCAGCCCAGGCCGGAGTGCAATGGCACGATCTTGGCTCACTGCAGCCTCTGCCTCCTGGGTTCAAGCAATTCTCTTGTGTCAGCCACCTGAGTAGAGGGGATTGGCGGCGCACACCACCACACCTGGCTCATGTTTAGGAGAGAAGGGGGTCTCACCGTGGTGGCCAGGCTGGTCTCAAACTCCTGACCTCAAGTGATCCACCCACCTCGGCATCCCAGAGTGCCATGATTGCAGGCAAGAGCCACTGCACCTGGTCCACGTAGGGCAACTTTCTGACATTGCCACGGCATTTGTGACCTGTCACGGTGCTGCTGGGAGTGTGGCAGTGAGGATGACCACAGGTCACTCTTGTCACCAACTCAGTTTTGGTGGGTTTTGTGCGACTTCTTTACTGCAATCTGTGTTATCAGCAAAGTCTTTATGACCTGTATCTGGTGCTGACCTCCTATCTCTTCCTGTGACTTAGAAGGCCGCCCCGTATGGAAACACAGCCCAGTAGGTCCAAGCCTCATTTTACCCAGCCCTATTCAAGATGGAGTCGCAGTGGTTCACATGGCTCCGGCAGCGGGGGCCGGGACAGGGCAGCCTCCCGAGGCCAGGGCGAGACGGATACACACGGAAGGGAAGTTAGTGGAGCAAAAGGAAAGCACCCCGCATGGAGCACCCCTCACAGTGGAGGCCACCTCAGAACCCTTCATCACAGCTGCAGTGTCCCTTTTGCCCCGTTAATTAACATCCGCAGGGTCTGGACATATTTGGTTTCGACAGTCACATTATGGGGAGCCGTTATTCAGCCTCCCAGGGCTGCCAGAGGGAAGGTTATTTGCATTCCAGAAAGGGAGGCAGGCATCTCCCTCCCTGACCAGCGGATTCCTGACCTGCAGGACTTGTATATTTATCATGTCTTTTAGTCCGTATTTGTGGTGCTGAAACACCCTGAGGCCTAGCTGACCCTGGGGAAAACACCCCTCCCAGGACTCCATAAACAGGACTAGTTCCCCGAGACAGTAAACAACTCTTTCAATCATACCTTTCATATGCAAACCAAGCAGTCCGGAGCCCAGCTCCCAGCCACCTCCCTTTCTGAGTTCTCCTGCTTGGGCCGCTGGGCACCTGCCTTCATCACCCAGGGCCAGGACCCAGACCACTAGAGTGGGCCCAATGTCCCAGGCCCTGCTGAAATTATTCAAATTAGCTAATCCTCAACCTGTTTGCCCTGCCCCCCATTCATTCCTGCAAAAACCAAATCAAGCTCCTGCCTGATCTCCACCCACACTCCCTCTGCCTCTGATCCCCCGGGCTGTGCTCCCTGTGTGGCCTGGCACGCTCCCTCAGCCCTGGTGCTCTCGGTGTGGCCTGCCTGGCCTGGCAGGTCCCTTCCTCTTGGGAATGGTGACAAACTGTCTTTTCAGTGGTCCATCTCATCTGCTGGGCTTGCCGTACCCATGTATTAAAACATCTTGAAGTCGGGTGTGGTGGCTCACGCCTGTAATCCCAGCACTTTGGGAGGCTGAGGCAGGTGGATCACGAGGTTAGGAGTTCAAAAGCAGCCTGGCCAACATGGTGAAACCCTGTCTCGACTAAAAATACAAAAAATTGGGCTTGGTGGGGGGCGCCTGTAGCCCCAGCTACTTGGGAGGCTGAGGCAGGAGGATTGCTTGAACCCAGGAGACGGAGGTTGCAGTGAGCTGTGATCAAGCCACTGCACTCCAGCCTGGGTAACAGAGGGAGGCTTTGTCTCAAAAAAAAAAAAAAAAAAATCCAAAAAATTAGCTGGGTGTGGTGGCAGGTGCCTGTAATCTCAGCTACTTAGGAGGCTGAGGCAGAATTGCTTGAACCCAGGAGGTGGAGGTAGCAGTGAGCTGAGATCGTGCTGCTGCGCTCCAGCCTGGGTGACAGAGCAAGACTCCATCTCTAAAATAAAATAAAATAAAATAAAATAAAATAAAATAAAATAAAATAAAATAAAATCTTGCTGCCTCCATAGGGCTAGACTGGAGCGTGGGGAGCTTGCTCCCCAACGTCAAGGTCAGCACCCCGCTGACACCCAGCAAGCCACCCTTGCTATCACAGCAAGTCACAGCAGGTGGTGTCAGACTCTGGAGAAGCTGCCTGGAGATGAGAACACCCCAGGGGACTGCCTGAGGGGGTCAGGGGCCTGGGGCACAACACGGAGAGCCAGGACCAAGCCAAGAGGGTGATGATGAAAAGAGTCAGACACTGTAAAATATTTTTAGAGATTGATTCTGAGCCAAATCCGAGTGACCATGGCCCGCAACACAGCCCTCAGGAGATCCTCAGAACACGTGCCCAAGGTGGTCGGGGTACGGCTGGGTTTTATACAATTTAGGGAGGCATGAGACATCCACCAAAAATAGACAGTCTCCCTCTGTTGCCCAGGCTGGGGTGCAGTGGTGCGATCTCAGCTCAATGCAACCTCCACCTCCTGGGTTCAAGCAATTCTCCTGCCTCAGCCTCCCAGGTAGCTGGGATTACAGGTGCGCGCCAGCACGCCTGGCTAATTTTTGTATTTTTAGTAGAGATGGGTTTTACCATGTTGGACAGTCTGGTCTCAAACTCCTGACCTCGTGATCCGCCTGCCTCGGCCTCCCAAAATGTTGGTATCACAGGCGTGAGCCACCGCCCCTGGCCTGAAATGCACAGATCTTAAGTGAGCCACAAATGCAGAGACGCTGTTGCAAAATGAACCCTCATCAAGATACAGAACGATGTTCTTTTTTTTTCCTTTTGAGATGGAGTCTTGCTCTCTCGCCCAGGCTGGAATGCAATGGCATGATCTCCACTCACTACAACCCCTCCGCTTCCTGGGTTCAAGCAATTCTCTTGCTTCAGCCTCGAGAGTAGCTGGGATTACAGGTGTGTGCCACCAACCCTAATATTTTTGTATTTTTAGTAGCGATGGGATTTCACCATGTTGGCCAGGCAGGTCTCGAACTCCTGGCCTCGTGATCTGCCTGCCTTGGCCTCCCAAAGTGTTGGGATTACAGGTGCGAGCCACCGCACCCGGCCAGAACGATGTTCTTTATCCCAGAAAGTTCCCCCAGCCCCTTTCCCAGTTACCCTGACCCCACTCTCCCAGAGTCAACCACTGTTCGGGTTAGTTTGGCTACCGTAGGTTAACATTGTCTGTGTGGAAAATCATCCAACTGAACTCACATAGCACGTCCTCCTTTGTGTCCTACACACAGCGCAATAATTTTGAGACCTATCCGTATTGTCGCATGCGTGATTAGCTTGTCCCTCTTCGTTGCTAAGAGGTATTCCATTCTGTGGCTCCATGACAGGTCTGGGTCCACTCCCCTGTTGATAGACATGCAGGCTGTTTCTAGCCTGAGGCGATTATGAAAGCAGAATCTGCAAGTCTGTAAGCAGCCTTGCACCATTCTTGGTGTGGATATATATTCTCCTTTCTTTTGGGTAAGCGTGGAATTGTCGGGTCATGGGGTAGGTGTGGGCATGGATTTGTTAGGAGCTGCCAGGCCTTTTCCTACAGGGTTTGTGCCCGTTGCACCCTCACCAATAATGTACAAACACTCAGGTGCTTTGTTCCTGGGATCTTTGGATCTCAGGCCTGCTTTGGGCTATGCTGGTATTTCACTGTGGTTGAATGCAGATGTATTAGTCAGCTTTGTCCAAAGAAAGAGAACCAGAGGGACATATGGAGAGACATCAGCGGAGATTTATTGTGAGAACTTTCCTTACACAATGATGGAGGCTGAGAAGTCCCAGGACATGCTGTCTATAAACCGAAGAACCAGGAAAGCTGCTGGTGTCATTGGGTCTGAGGCTAAAGGCGTGAGGACCAGGAATTTCGATGTCCTAGGGCAAGAGAAGATGTATGTGCCAGTTCAAGAAAATGCAGTGCATTCGCCCTTCCTCTGCTTTTTGTTCTATTTGGGCCTTCAGCAGATTGGATCATGGCCGCCCACATTGGTGAGGGAGAACTTCTTTACTCAGTCTACTGATTCAAATGCTCACCTCTTCCAGAAACACCCCCACAGACACATCCTGAAATAATGTCTTACCAGCTATCTGGGCATCCCTTAGGCCAGTCAAGTTGATGCATAAAATTAACCATGACATCAGCTTATTTAATAAACTGGCCATATCTGCATATTTGCTCATTTGCCTAATGAGTTATCTCTGTCGAGCTCTGTGAAAGCAGAGATTTTCATTCGTTTAGTTCACTGCTGAATTCCCAGGGCTAGAACAGTGCCTGCCACCTAGAAGCTGTCCAATAAATAAATGTGGGGGGGAATAAAAAAAAACAATGAATGTACGGATTCCTTTTTATTATTAATAGGTCCCAGGGCTAACTTAACACAGCTTGGCAGATATTGGGTATTTAATAAACATTTAATAGAAAGAAAGGAGGGGAGAAGGAAAAAAGAAGGAAGGTAGGAATGAAAGAAAGAGTGAAGGAAGAATGGAAGAAAGGGAGGGAGGAAGGAAGGGAGGGAGGAAGGAAAGAGGAAGGAAGGAAGGAAAGGAAGGAGGAAGGGAGGGAGGGAGGGAGGAAGGAAGGAAAGAGGAAGGAAGGAAGGAAGACAGGGAGGAAAGGAGGAAGAGAGGGAGAAGGAAAAAGGAAGGCCAGAAGGCAGAAGGGGGAGGGAGGGAGGGAGGAAGGAAGGAAGGAAGGAAGGAAAGGAAGGAGGGAGGGAGGGAGGGAGGGAGGAAGGAAGCGAGGAAGGAAGGAAGGAAGATAGGGAGGAGGGGAGGAAGAGAGGGAGAAGGAAAAAGGAACTCCAGAAGGCAGAAGGGGGAAGGAGGAAGGGAGGAAGGAAGGAAGGAAGGAAGGAAAGAGAGGAACAGAGCGAGAAGGAAGGAAGGCCAGCAGGCAGAAGCGGGGGGGGAGGGAGGGAGGGAGGGAGGAAGGAGATCATAAGGATGACTGAACATCTGAAGGCTGAGTAGCTTTATCTATTTATGCCTTTCCTGGTCATTTTCTTATTTACTTGTGAATTCATTCACCTACTTTGCTTTCCTCCTATTTGGGAGATATGTTACTGTAGTAATTTTTAAAAACCAGCGACCATCGCCGCCATAATAACTAGTGAGCCCATGTTAAGCACTTGTTCAGCAAACATTTCCCTTGTTTCCTCAGTCTTCACAACTCTGTGGGATTAGTTATACTTACTATTTTTTTTTTTTTTTTGAGGTGGAGTTTCGGTCTTGTTGCCCAGGCTGGAGCGCAATGGCATGATCTTGGCTCACCGCAACCTCCGCCTTCCAGGTTCAAGCGATTCTCCTGCCTCAGCCTCCCAAGTAGCTGGGATTACAGGTATGCACCACCACACCCGGCTAATTTTTGTATTTTTATTAGAGACAGGGTTTCTCCATGAGGATCAGGTTGGCCTCGAACTCCCAACCTCAGGCGATCCGCCCGCCTCGGCCTCCCAAAGTGCTGGGATTACAGGCGTGAGCCACCGTGCCTGGCAAGATTACTACTTTCATCCTATCTGTGTGAACACAACAGAGAGTTGAGAAAATTGTCTAGGGTCAGCGAGCTAACAAGGAGCAGAGCCAGGTTGGAAACCAGATAGCTTTGCTGCAAAGTCTAAGCTCTTCATCATGCCAGTCATGAACTAAAGACCTTCCTTTAGGTGGGGGGCGGTGGCTCACGCCTGTAATCCCAGCACTGTGGGAGGCCGAGGCGGGCGGATTGCGAGGTCAGGAGATGGAGACCATCCTGGTTAACACTGTGAAACCTTATCTGTACTAAAAATACAAAAAATTAGCCGGGCGTGGTGACATGTACCTGTAATCCCAGCTACTCGGGAGGCTGAGGCAGGAGAATCGCTTGAACCCAGGAGGTGGAGGTTGCAGTGAGCCGAGATCACGCCACTGCACTCCAGCCTGGGCAACAGAGCGAGACTTCGTCTCAAACAAAAGGAAAAAACTCCTTCATTTGTGTCTCTGTTCAATTATCACCCAAATGGAGAGAGAGAGTGAGACATTCCCCGAGCATCTCCTATGGTGTAAATAGCAACCGCCTCATCCCTACCACATCCACTCACATCTATGGATTGCTTCCTCTTACCCGATGGTATAGACGCGACTCACCTGTTCATTCCCCAATTTCCTGCCTTCCCTACTCCAGCAGTTTCCGTTGTGCCACCCAGAGACTTGGTCTTTTTTGCTTGTCCCCGTGTCTCCAGAACATGCAGCGGTGCCTGGGACATAGTAGGCACTGAATACATGTGTGGGGGACAGATATGTCATTGAAGCACAGCTGATAGCACAGCACACATGGTCCTGATTTCTTGAGGACCTACTATGCGCTAGGCACTGGCCCAAGCACTTGGAAATCTCTCCTGGAATCCTTACGACCACTCAGTTAAGCAGGTGAGTCTCCCAAAGTTTAAGCCATGGGAAGCACAGGTGGAGTCCTTCAGACAGGAGCCGCCCTTGCCTTCTGTCAGTAGAAGCTGGTCAGGAGGCCTTCCTGGAGGAGGCGGCACCACCGCCTGCCCCAAGCTTCCCTCCCACCTCTGTGGCTGCTCCTTCTCAGTCTCATTGTGGGCCCCTCTTTCTCTACCCGTCCCTTTTCATGCCTGTGCTGCTCCAGCCTGGCTAAAACAAACCAGCTAGCTCCGACCCACAGACAGGTTTTATTTGGCCCACACAGCACTTTTTTTTCATTTGAATTGTTTTTAACATTTAAAAGCTGAGGGATTTTGCTTTTAAAAATATCCAGATTTCTGCCTTCTCTTGGAAATTTGGAACATCTGGTGGTGCCGGGTCCCTCTTCCCATATGGCAAGCGTTGGCTGAAACGAAATAGTAACAGCCATGTTCTCTGAGCTGCCCTCTACCAGGGGGTTCTCACACGTCCCAGGCTGTGAGTTAACACTTGTAGAGCTTGAGATGGTTTTGGGGGAGTGGCATTCGGCCAAGGACTCTAGAAATACCCAAGGACCACTGGGAATGACCATTTGTTTTCCTCAGGAGAAACAGGTCCAGGGAACGATGGCCGGAGAAGGTAGAGAAAACACATTTCTATCAGACAGCATTGCAGATGCCCAGGTAACAGGATGGATGTCCCTGGTTTAATCAACAGAGGCTAAGCCATTCTCTAAAGAGGCTTGCCTTCTGGGGCTCGAAACACATGCGAGGGAGACAGAGAGGTGGGGACAGAAAGAGCCAGAGTGAAGCAGAGAGAGGGGAGAGAGAGAGAGAGAGAGAGAGATTCCATCAGCTCAAAGTTTTTTTGAGGGGGAATGAAGGGGAATGGCGTGTGTGGGGACTATGGGGGTGTGTGTGTGTGTGTGTGTGTGTGTGTGTGTTCATGCAAGAAAGCAGCATGCTGGGGACAGGGCAGCATGAACAAAGCAAGGAGCTCCCCTGGAAGCCAATATAACTTAGTTCTACTTAGTAACAGTTACCACTTCTCTTTTTAAGACAGTCTCTCTATCACCCAGGTGGGAGTGCAGTGGCGTGATCTCAGCTCACTGTAATCTCTGCCTCCCAGGTTCAACCTACTCTCATGCCTTGGCCTCCTGAGTAGCTGGGATTATAGGCGCACACCACCATGCCCGGCCTTTTTTTTTTTTTTTTTTTGTATTTTTAGGAGAAACAGGGTGGGGGGTTTTTTTGCTTTGTTTTTTGTTTGTTTGTTTTTGAGATGGAGTCCTGCTCTGTCCCTCAGGCTGGAGTGCAGTGGCACAATCTCAACTCACTGCAACTTCCGCCTCTGGATTCAAGCAATTCTCTTGCCTCAGCCTCCCGAGTAGCTGAGATTACAGGCGCGCATCACCATGCCAGGCTAATTTTTTTGTATTTTTAGTATAGACGGTGTTTCACCATGTTGGTCAGGCTGGTCTCAAATTCCTGACCTCACGTGATCCACTGGCCTCGGCCTCCCAAAGTGCTGGGATTACAGGTGTGAGCCATCGGGCTCAGCCAAGACAGGGTTTTTCCATGTTGGCCAAGCTGGTCTTGAACTCCTGACCTCAAGTGATCTGCCCATCTTGGCCTCCCCAGGGGCTGGGATTACAGGCCTGAGCCACCACGCCTGGCCCCCAGTTACCCCTTTTCTAACAGCACCCCAGATTGTTCTCTGCAATTCTAGATTCATGTTTCTCAGGTGGCAATCCAAGACCCATTAACCAGCCACAAAACAATTTAGAAGGTTGTGACCAGATTTTTATTATGAAATAGAAGTAACAGAGGATAGAAATTATCCAAGAGCATTGCATATAGTGGTCAGAAACTTTTTACTTTGTGTGTGTGTGTATACTAGATCATAATGTAAATTGTATTTCTCACTGTGGGTTGTGGCCCTATGAGTTGGAAATCACCAACCTAGAATATTATCCATATGGAGAGGGCTGATGCAGGGACAAATGATGGAGGGAATGAACTCAGGGCTGAAGGTGTGACTTGATTCTACGGGCAACGTGGAGCCACTCAGCGCTACTGAGTTGCAGAGTCACCACCAGCACCTCACCGTCCTGCACTCTGATGTACACATGCCCAACTGTGCACGTCATGACATTTGGAATTCTTCCCATTAGCAAATCCTGCTGCTACAACCAACACTGGCTGTGGACAGGATGCAAGAGATTGCCAGAACAAGAGGTTTAGAACAAGCTAGTCTCAGCCCTAAAGGGTTAAACCTTCATTTTACAGACAGAAAAAGAGACTCCAAGATGGAAAACAATTTGCCTAGAGTCAGTTAATACATCTCTGACTGCTCATCTGAGGATCTGCTTCATCCCCAAGCCCCATGTGGACCACCTGGTTGGAAATGGTGAACATGACTCCAGCCGGAACTAGAGGATACTGAAGACCTGGGGTACTGATAAGGAGTGTGTGTGTGTGTATGTGTGTGTGTGTGTGTCTGAGAGAGAGAGAGAGAGAGAGAGAGAGAGAGAGAAGGCAGCTATTCTCACGCTCCCATTTCATCAATATCTTCACCAATATCACTATCCTCCTCCTCACCGTCATCATCACCATAATCATCATCATGACATCATGATATGTCAACATAATCATGTCTTCACCATCATCACCACCACCATCACTATCACCATCATCATCATCTTCATCACCACCATCACCACCATCACCATCATCACCACCATCACCATCACCATCATCATCACCATCACCGCCATCATCATCACCATCACCATCATCACCACCATCACCATCATCACCACCATCACCATCATTATCACCATCACCGCCATCATCATCACCACCATCACCGCCATCATCATCACCATCACATCGTCTTCACCATCAGCATCACGACTATCACCATCACCATCACCATCATCACCACCATCACCACCATCATCACCATCACCATCATCATCACCATCACCATCATCACCACCATCACCATCATCACCACCA
>NW_016107550.1:3390245-3412582 GCF_001604975.1 Cebus imitator
CACCATCACCATCATCACCACCATCACCATCATCAGCACCATCACCATCATCAGCACCATCACATCGTCTTCACCATCAGCATCACGACTATCACCATCACCATCACCGCCATCATCAGCATCATTATCGTCTTCACCATCACCATCACAACTATCATCATCACCATCGCCATCATCACTACCATCATCGTCATCACCATGACCACCACCATGACAACACTATCATCATGACATCATATCGCCAACATAATCAGCACCATCGTCATCATCCTCACCACCTCCACCACCACCAGCATTCTTCTTTTCCCCAACCCTTTCTTGCCAATCTGGAGCAAAATATGGAAATGGGGTAACTGGAGCACTCATCACCCTTTCTTCCACTCATCCCAGTCCCCACAAGAGAGGCCGCGTGTGCGGCTTCCAGAAGGCAAAGTCTCACCCCGCCCTACAGCAAGAGGGGACCCCTGGGGCCAGATTCCTGAGCACCTAGTTTTGGCTCCAATGGTGACAGTCTGGATGATGATGTCAGGGTGGCCAAGTCCCCTCCCAGGGTCTGCACTTCCCCGTCTATGGGTGTGGCATCGGAGGATTCCAGTGAGAGGCAACACGGGTAATGGCTGGAAAAATACTTTGCACGGTGAATGCCAAGAGGCAGAGGTGTTTGTATACACTGCAGTAAACCTGAGTCCGTTTACAGGACGAGAAGGGTCCCTAAATAGATAAGAGGGTCTTTATGCAGGTAAAAGGGGTCCTTATGCAGATAAGAAGGCTTCTCACACAGGTGTGTGGATTTTCAGTACATCCTGGAGTCGTCTACAGACACAGGAAGGTTTGTGCTTAGAAGCTGTGCCCTTATCCAGGTTAGGAATGAAAGTGGGACGGAGATCTTACACAAATACGGGCATCGTTGGCAGGTGAGAGCGCTTTTATACACAGAGGAATGTGCATCCACGGAACTGGCTGTGTACTTACCGGCGACCTTTACACAGACAGGAAGGTTCTCCGTGAAGGTGAAGGGATCGTTACGTTCCAGGGTGAAATCTCAGTATGAGTGGCCTCGTACCCACAGGGAGGGCTGTTTCCAACCGCGGTGCGGCACCGCTCTCCGGATGCCGCCGACGCCAGCAGCGCGGGCACCTGCGCGGGCAGCAGGTGGGAGCCGCGACCAAGCGGCGGAGCGCGGGGGCCTCCGGACTCCCGCAGTCCCCGCCGCGACCACCAGGGGCAGCACCGTCCCCGCCCGGCCCGCGCCTCCCCCCAATCTCCGCCCCCCACCCCTGCCTCCCCCCCGCTCCCGCTCCCCTGAGCCCAGCCAGACCCCGCGCCGCCCGCGCCCCGCTCGACTCCGGAGGCTCCCGCAGCCCCGGCGTCCGCCCCGCTGCCCCCTCCCCCGGGGGCCATGGGGGCGCCCCCGGGCTACCGGCCCTCGGCTTGGGTGCATCTCCTCCACCAGCTGCCCCGCGCCGACTTCCAGCTCCGCCCGGTGCCCAGCGGTTTCGCGCCCCAAGAGCAGGAATACCAGCAGGTGGGACCGAGCGCCGGGGCCTGGGGTCCAGGGCTGGGGGGCCGGAGTTCCTGCGTCCCCAGGGAGAAGCTGGGTCACACATTCCTGAGCTCCGGGAAGCTGGGGGGCCGGCCCGGACTTTGGGGTTGCGGAGGGAGGAGGAGCCTAGGGTGCTAGTACCTGGAGGTTCTCCTGGGACGCGCGCGGGGGGTCCAGACCTGGAGCTCTCTAAATGAGGGAAGGCGGGGGGCCTGGACCCCTGAGCTCCTGGAGAGGAGGGGAGGGGGGCCCGGATTCCCCGGTGTGTGATACCTGCCTGGGGAGCCAGCCTCCAGGTCGTCGGGAGAGTAGTCCACTCTCTCTGCCCTAAAAGATGACCCGGCCCCATAGGATCTGAGCAAGTAAAATATGTCCCAGTTAAAGTGGGACCCAGGAGACAGCGGACCTGATAGCGGTGGAGAGGAAAACCGTTCTGGGGTGCTGAGATGAGACTGAGAGTCTGAGATAGGGAAGGGGGCTCCGGGGGCTAAGGACCAGGGCTGGAAAACGAAGGGGCGCTGGAAGAGGAAGCTTCCAGCCGGTCCCAAGTAAGCAGGGGCGGTCAGGAGCTGCAGGGGCGAAGGCCGAGACGAGGCTGAGTTTGGGGAGCCACGGGCTGGCAGAGCCGGGCCCCGAGGGTGGGGCCGGCCTGGGAACCTCACAGAAGCCGGGGTCCCTGGGGAAGGGGCCCGGCTCCGGGCAGCTTCAATGGGCGAAAGAGCTGTCCCCTGACCCAGTTTAATTCAAGTCCTTGACTTTGAGATTAATGAGGAGAAAGGCTTGGCCGAGCTGAGGACCGGTGAGGGGGCTGGGAGTCCTGATGGGGCCCCAGGACGGGTCCTAGCCTCGCGGGTGGGGCTTGAGTCCCTGGGCTCTGTCCTGGGTTGCTGCTGGGAAAAGGGGGCTGGGATTGGAGAGCTCAAGGGGCGTGGAGGGGGTCCCAGAGAAGCGGGGAGGGGATGCGTGCTGTGTTCTGAGCTATTTGGGTCACGGCTGGCACAGCCCTGAGCAGCTCTTCCCCGCCCGCTCCTCGCCGCCCCCTCTCCCCCCACACCGGGACCGCCGTCCCCTCGCCCACAGCCTTGTGGTTACACAACCGCCACCTCCAACGCCGCCGCTCCCCCGGCCTCGGCCCAGACTTACGCCCGCTCGGCCCAAGACCTCCCGAAGCCGCACGCGGGGTTCCGTGGCCAGGGTCACCGTCAGAGGCACGGGGGGAGCCTCACACCGCCCCCCACCCCGGTAGGGGGTCAGGGTCAGGGTGGCAGGGACGTGCAGGCAGAGCCCCATAGCTGAGGAGGGCAAGGTGTCCTCCTGGGACACGAACACCGGAGGCACAGCTGCAGACACAGCCAGGGCCTCTGGGACACGGGCCCGCGGGGAGGCACACACACCCGCATATACACACACACGCACACTGACTCCCATTACACACTCACCTGCACACACTCACCTGCACATGCACAGGCACACACATACCCATTTACTCCCATTACACACTCACATGTACACAGTCACACCTGTATGCAAGGCACGCTCACATATGCCCACTTACCCCCATTACTCACACATACCTGCTTACTCCCATTACACACACACACACACACACACACACACACATGCATAGGCACACACATATGCCCACTTACTTTCATTACACACTCATATGCACACACATGCACAGGCACACACATTCCCACTTACTCCCATTACACACATGCACACACTCATATGCATATGCACACACATGCCCACTTACTCCCATTACACACTCACATGCACACACTCACATGCATATGCACACACATGCCCATTTACTCCCATTACACACATACACATTCACACCCACACACACATGCCCACTTCCATTACACACACACACGCACACACTCACATATGCACACACACATAGACACATGCATACACTCACACAGATATACCTACTTACACAATCACACACATGCACACACACTGCACACAGTGACTCAAAACGCAGACTCACATACACACATATAAGCACGCACTCCCATATTCACACACTGCATTTATATACATGTGCTCACACACTCATGCATGCACACACATACATGTTCACACACACACATTCCACATTCACATATACACACACACATATTGACTCTAACATTCATTTGTGCACACACACACAATCACGTGCAGTCTCTCATCCACACACACACAACCAAACCCCACTCACAGACCCAAGGAACTGTGCCCAGAACACACAGATGCCCACAGATGTTCTCACTGCAGACACTCAGGTGCATCCTCATCTCACAGCGGCAACCCAAAGATAAAACACCCAGTCTCACACCAGAAACGCACTGCACACATTTGGGACACACACACCACTGTGCCACTGTGTGTGTGTGTGTGTGTGCGTGTGTGTGTGTGTGTACAAAGGCAGAATCACCGTGGTTTAGGGGAAACAGCCTTGACAATTGAGAGGTGTCACTCTGATCCTGATGGTGTTCCTGCATGCTCCGGGGCTCAGTGCAACCCCCCGGCCCCCCGGACCTCCAGGCAGACAGGACTGCACAGGTCTGCTGTGAAAGCCCCCCACGTGGAGAGCCCTGTTACTCTGCCCGGCTTTCCCCACTGCAGAACGTTTCTGCTGCCTGCCTCTGTCTTCCCCGGCCTTGCTCTCTCCGCCTCTCCGCCCTGTGTGTCTCTCTCGTCTCCGTGTGTCTGCGTGTTCTCACGCTCTCTCCCTTACTCTGCTCCTCTCCGTTGTGATCCCTTTTGCTCTCTGCCTTTTTGCCTCATCCCCAAACCTTTTCTTGTCTTTGTCTCTTTTTTTTCGGTTGTGTCTTTCTGGCTGTGCCTCCCTCCGTATCTCTCTCTCTCCTCCCTCTCTCTCTCCTCTGCCTTTACTCTCCCAGTCTCCATTTCTGAGTCTTGCACACACACACACACACACACACACACACACACACACACACGCTGTCACACAGCCCCTTGCCCCGTCCCTGGGTGACAAGCTCAGGCGCAGTGGGGTGTAGCGCTCAGCAGCAGGGGAGACAGTGAGCAGGGAGGAGATGGGGAGGAGGGCTCGCCTCACCCAACCTGGCCCTGGGCACAAGGAACAGGCGCCCCCACGCTCCCGCCCGCCCCCTGATCCCACACGACTGTGCAGGGGCCTGGGCAGGTCCTCGGGAAATGCTCCATTCCACCTGCTGGCTGCAGTGAAACCAAACCCAGGCTGGGAGAAGGGGCGGTTCTTGCTAAAGGTTGCACAGCCATTGGAGGGCACAGCAGCACTGGGTGTTCACGGCAGGCTTGGGGCCCCCAGCTGGAAGCTCCCTCCAGCAAGCTGGCCCTGACACCTGGGGCCCCAGCTGCCAGCCTGGGAGGGGCTGGGATCCTATCTCCCCCTAGATTGGGCCAGGAATGCCTCCCACCTTCACTCTGACCTCCCAGACACGGACCCCCGAGCCATGCTGGAAGAGGGGTCTGAGTATGGAACGTGCTGGTGCCCTCGGAGGCCTTATGTCACCCCCTTCCCCAGGCCCTGTTGCTGGTGGTGGCCTTGGCAGGCCTGGGCTTGGGCCTGAGCCTCATTTTCATCGCTGTCTACCTCATCCGCTTCTGCTGCTGCCGGTCCCCCGAGCCCCCCGGGTCCAAGAGCCCGACCCCCGGGGGAGGCTGTGTCACCTGGAGCTGCATTGTCGCCCTTCTCGTCGGCTGGTAATGGGGCCCCAGGGTGGGTGGGCAGTGGGGACAGGGCTCTCCAAGCTCTCTGCCGGCCTTCCTAAGAGTGTCCCTTGGGGGTGTGGAGGAAGCAGACAGGAAGAAGGAAACTCCCTCGTCCCTCTCCCCACCATATGCAAGCCCACTTCAGTGCACAGCAGGAAGGACTGTCCCATTTGATGGATGGAGAAAGTGAGGTTCTGGAGAGGAAGAGAATTTCCCAAAGGCAGCCATCTGGTGAGAAGGTCAGTCAGGTTGCCTGGTTTTGGTGGCTCTCGCATTGAATAGCTATGTGACCTAAGGGAGTGATCGTCTCCCTGGGCCTCGGTTTCCACATCTGTAAAATGGGCATTATGGTATCGCCCACCTCCTGCTGTGGTGAAACTGACAGAAAGCACAGCATCTGCTTGCAGTTGTTCTCGGTCAGTGTTAACTGCTGATATCATTTGCTCATTCACTAGCTCATTCATTCAACTATTTATTAAGTAACGACCATGTGCCAGATACTGACCAAACCAGACAAGGAGCCCCTCATGCAGCTTATGTTCTAATCAGGGAGACAGACGATAAATAAATACCCACCATCCAAGAGCACCTCATCTGTGCCCAAACCTGAGCTGGTCTAATTCCTTCTCACAATAACGCTGCTGGATTCAGGGGTGTCAGGTCCAGTGTCCAAAGAGGAAGGCTCAGGGAGAGAGGGGAGGTCACCTTTCAAGGCCACGTGGCTTAAGAGGCAGCACGGAGATTCAGACCCAGGTTAGTAGGGCCCCCTCACACCCTTCAAAGGGAGCTCAGGGGGCTTCCACGGTGAACACAGCACCTACCAAGAGCAAGCTCTGGGCACAGCCCCCTCCCCAGCAGGGTGGCACCCACAGTTGACAGATGGCTGTCCTCCTCCACAGACCAGGGGTCCCAGAGGGCCAGAGGCCTGCTCCGGACTCACAGCAGGCAAGGGGAGGGACCTGTATGGGTGCCCTGTATCCAGGATGTTTCCTCCTCCGGCTCTCCAGCATGGGGCGGGGGGAAACAGGGGAGGTGGACAAAGGCCCAGTGGGGGAGAGACACGGCCCCAGCCCCCGCAGCCTGGGAACAAGAGGAGCTTTGTAGGACTCTGAACAATGGGGCGGGGACGCTGGGCGTCCGATCTGAGGGATGGGGGTGGAGGCCCAGCCGGGGCTGGGAACTGTGAGGGTGTCGGGCTCCCGCCCCCTCCACTGTAGGACACCAGCCGGGGGCAGGGATGGGAGGGGTCTGGGGCCCCACAATGGAGCTCTGTGTGTTGGCTGGGCTGGGGCGGGGGTACGGCTTCTGGCCCATCCTCCAGCCTCCCTCCCACATTCCCTACTTCCCTCCCAGCTGGCCAAACGCTTGGGTCCCCGGTGGGGGAAGGCTAGAGCTCCAGGCTCAGTGTCCCCCTAGGAGATGGTGGCAGCTGCCCCCCTCGCACCCTTAGGAACCCCCAGGAGGTGGGGGCGGGTGACATCTCAGTACTGGAGGGTCCGTGATGCAGGGCCCAGGGACTCAAGGGCACCTTAGGACAGGTGCCAGGAAGGCTGCCTGCCTGGCAAAGGATGGGGGGAGGGTGTGGGGCAGGCAGTCATCGGGAGGGGAAGATGGCCCATCCAGGGGCTGGGCGTGCCTGGGGTTCTGCTCCAGGGAGGTGCAAGTTAAATCGGGGGCTCCCTCCCCCCCACCACTCCACCCACCATTAGCATCACAATGACGTCCCTCCGCTGGGGGAGTGAGGCCTTCCCGTTACCTTGGCAACCGAGGGGGCCAGGCTGGAGTCGTCCTTTTCCCACGGGCTGGACCAATGGGGTGGGGCTGAGATGGGAGGGGAGGATAGGAAGGTGGGGTACAGGGGATAGGGTGGGAGGGGATGGTGGCCTCCAGGATCCTGGGACTCGCTAAGATTCCTCTCCCTCCTCCTCCTCCTCTCAGCACTGGCATTGGCATCGGTTTCTATGGCAACAGTGAGACCAGTGATGGGGTGTCCCAGCTCAGCTCCGCACTGCTGCACGCCAACCACACACTCAGCGCCATTGACCACCTGGTGAGGGGCCAGCGACCAGTGGGTCCCCAAACCCACACCCGACAGGCTCCCTGTAAGCCAAGGACAAAGGGATCCAAAGTCAGAGCTAAGACCCCACCCTTGAAGCTTAAGACCCCAGATTCGAAACCTCATCCTGAGACCCACAGACCTCAGCCTGTCCACCCAAGCCCTACCCTGGCTGCAGATTGAGGTCCTCAACCCAGATGCAGCCCTGGACCTTACCTGGAACCCCCAAACCACACAGACACCAAGCACCAGGGACACCAGCCCCTGTGCTTGGGCCAGACCCAGGGCCCCAGACCTGATTCCTGGCACAAAAGCAAGCTCAGAGACCCCAGCCCTGAGACCCAGTCCCCGACTTGAGACTTCAGCTCTGACCTCAGCCCCAGGATTCTGGGCCCTGGCCTTAGATTCCATGTCCAGCTGCAGACCCTGGACCATGGGACCCAGACTTGAGACCCCGGATTCTAGAAGGCAGATGCAAACTTCAGACATAAAGCTCCAGACTTAATCTCAGCCCTGCGGCTTGACTCTCTACACTGGGCTCAAGCTGCCAACCGCCCAGAGCTCTGGATAGAGGCCACACAACTCCATGAGCTTGACCTTGGAGTCCCTCCCCAACCCCTTCCTTTCCTCAATCCTCAGATGTCCCAGACCCCAGCTCTCAGACACCCGCTACCGCGCACTCCTTCTTCATCTCTAAAACCCCATTCCTCGACCCTGGGCTCCTCCCAGGATGTCCTCCCAGACCTCAGACCCTGCCTTGTCCCCAGGTGTTGGAGACAGTGGAGAGGCTGGGTGAGGCAGTGAGGACAGAGCTGACCACCCTGGAGGAGGTGCTGGAGCCGCGCACAGAGCTGGTGGCTGCTGCCCGGGGGGCTCGGCGGCAGGCCGAGGCTGTGGCCCAGCAGCTGCAGGGGCTGGCCTTCTGGCAGGGAGTGCCCCTGAGCCCCCTGCAGGTGGCTGAAGATGTGTCCTTCGTGGAGGAGTACAGGTGAGAGGCTGCTCTTCCTGCCCTCTGTGCCAGCGGCTCTCAGCCAGAGTCCCTGGGGGGACAGCTGGCAATGTCTGGAAGCAGTTTTGGTTGTGACAGTGGGGGGTAGAGCGTGTGCACTGCAGGCATCCAGTGGACAGAGCCCAGGAGCTGTTCAACACCCTACAATTCACAGGACCCCCTGTGCATCGACAGGGAGTGATCCAGCCACGATGTCAGTTATGACGAGGTGGGCCGGGTGTGGCGGCTCAAGCCTGTCAACCCAGCACTTTGGGAGGCAGAGGCAAGTGGATCACTTGAGGTCAGGAGTTTGAGACCAGCCTGGACAACATGGTGAAACCCTCTCTCTACCAAAAATACAACAAATTAGCCGGGCGTGGTGGCACACACCTGTCATCCCAGCTACTTGGGAGGCTGAGGCAGGAGGATCGCTTGAACCCGGGAGGTGGAGGTTGCAGCGAGCTGAGATTTTGCTATTGCATTGCAGCCTGGGCGACAGAGTGAGACTCTCTCTCTCTCTCTCTCTGTGTGTGTGTGTGTGTGTGTGCGTGTATATATTATATTATATATGTATAATACATATGATATATATAATATAATATAATATAATATATATTATATATATATAACATAATATATATGATGAGGTCGATAAACCCTGCTGTGGAGGGAGATGAGGGGACCCCATGCCCATCCTGACAGCCGTGTCCTCGCCCATTCACTCACTCTTCCCCTCCATGATCACTCCACTCACTCATTCAGCAAGCCGCTCTTGGACTCAGCCACTCCTGGACTAACCCAGCAGGCCACTCGCTCACCCGTTCATCCATGTGACACGTGTATTTGTTCAGCACCATTTATTGAGCACCCCCTGGTGAAAGAGGCAGCGTACCTACAGGTCAGGAACCTGAGCTCGAAACCCAGCCAGCCCCTCCCTAACCACGTGGCCGCAATCAAGTTACCGTGCAGGCCTGTGCCTTGGTTTCCCCATTTGTGAAATGGGAATCAGGGCAGTGCGCCCCTTGTTGGGTTGGTGTGAATTGTTAAGTTGGCATCTGAGTGCTGAGACGGGTGATTAGCACATGGAGAGCATCGCAGAGGTGCCTGTGAAGTGCAGCCGCACAGGTGGTGGGGCAGGGCAGGCAGCAAGCGGCAGAAATCCCTGCCATGCACGAGGCTGCCTCCTCCAGTGGGGGCCAGCAAGGGACAAACGCAGAGCAACACATTGTCTGTAAGGTGTTGGGCCATTGGAGCTCTGGAGAGAATCACAGAGGGAGGTGAGGTAGGACAGAGTCTGCCAGTTCATCAGGGGGACTGAGAAGGTGGCATTTGGAAGAGGGGAGGGAGCAAGCTGTGTGGAGTCTGGGCAGCCACCCTCCCCAGCGGCCACCATGATGGTGTCCTCATCGCTTTGGCCGTTAGTGATCATTCATTCATTCATCCGAAATCGGCTGGGGGCCCTGGCCGAGGGGCATGGGCTGAGATTTGGGAGACCCTCTGGGATGCTGCACCCCAGTGGGGAAGGCAGACTGGGGCTGAAAAGCTGGAGATGAGGACACACCCACAGGGCAGTAGATGCAAGACAGTCTGAGGACGTCCAGGTCCTGCGTTGCGGTCAGACCCAGGGGCCTCACAAGCTGGGCCTCAGCTCCTCCTCCTGGGGGAGGGCAGGAAGTGGGGGTAGCCATGAGGGTGACGCCAGGGTGAGTCAGACCCACCATCCCTAGAATGTATCTTCCGGGTGCACCACTGCGAAAGCACCCGCACGTGAGAGTCCCTCCACACACGGACAAATCAGGGGCCCCCAAGGGAGTCTGGCTGGAGGGGGCTTTTGCGAGGTGGGGGGAAGTAGCCAGAATGAGGGTAAGGAGGGAGCTCAAGCTTGTGGGGCCTGCAGAGAATGGCGGAATTAACTGAGCACCTACTACGCGCCGGCACTGTGCGGTGGCCTGGGTGCTTGCACCTTCTGAATCACGGTGGGCCCTTCAAGGATATTTAAGTATTAATTTCTTTTAGTTTATTTATTTATTTTTTAAAATTGAGACAGAGTCTCACTCTTGTCACCCAGGCTGGAGTGCAGTGGCGCCATCAGGGCTCACTGTGACCGCTGCCTCTTGGGTTCAAATGATTCTCTTGCCTCAGCCTCCCGATTAGTGGGGATTACAGGTCCTCACCACCATGCACGGCTAATTGTGTTTTTAGTAGAAACGGGGTTTCAGCCTGTTGGCCGGGCTGGTGTTGAACTCCTGACTTCAGGGGATCAGCCTGCTTTGGCCTCCCAAAGTTCTGGGATTGCAGGCACCAGCCACTGCGCCCGACCAAGCATTAACTATTAAACAACATCTCAGTTCCCTTGTTCATGGTCAGGCCAACATCTAAGTGTGCCCACGTGCCTGGCACTCTCTTAAACACTCTATCCACACATCCCACTTGCAGCAGCACCCTCAAGCCAGTGCTGTTGTGCTCCCCATGTTACAGGTGGGGAAACTGAGGAACAGAGACAGTTAAGCGGAGGGGCTGGGGTGAGACCAGGCAACCTCTGCCTCCAGTTGTCAGGATGCCCTCAGGGGATGCGATGGGATCCTTGGTGCAGCCTGAGAACAAACATCCCTCCGCAGGCTCAGAGAGGACACATCGCGTGTCCATGGTCGCAGAGCACAGTCCCAGGTGCTCAGGACCTGTATTCCTTTTTTTTTTTTTTTTTTTTTGAGAAGGAGTCTTGCTCTGTCCCCAGGCTGGAGTGCAGTGGTGCGATCTTGGTTCACTGCAACCTCCGTCTCCTGGGTTCAAGCGATTCTCCTGTCTCAGCCTCCCAAGTAGCTGGGATTATAGGCAAGCGCCAGCATCCTTGGCTAATTTTTGTATTTTTAATAGAGACAGGGTTTCACCATGTTGGCCAGGATGGTCTTATTCTCTTGACCTTGTGATCTGCCCGCCTGGCCTCCCAAAGTGCTGGGATTACAGGTGTGAGCCACCGAGCGTGGCCAGGACCCATATTCTAAGCTGCTCCAATGTCCTGTCTCCTGATGCACCCATTTCACAGATGAGCTGGGCTGTGGCCCAGACACAGTGAACAGAAGGAGGCTGAGTGTGAGGCTGAGTCTGGAGGGTGGTGAAAGTGAGGCTGAGCTGGGGGGTCAGGTGAATGTTGGTGGGAGTTGCTGGGTGCCTGGAGACAGGTGTGGGGTTTCAGCCTTAACCTCTCCCCTCCCAGGTGGCTGGCCTACGTCCTCCTGCTGCTCCTGGAGCTGCTGGTCTGCCTCTTCACTCTCCTGGGCCTGGCGAAGCAGAGCAAGTGGCTGGTGATCGTGTAAGTGCAGGCTGTGGGGGTCCCCGGTGCTTGCCTGGTATTCTCCGGGCCCGCAGGACCTCAGTCTTACGACTCCTACATGGAGGACCGTGGTTCACACCGGTAAAAGAGAGGACAGCTCATGAGGGAGGCGAGGATGGGCCTGACAGCAGGTGGCCCTCGAGGTGTGAAGTATGCTGGAATCATTCAAGAAATAATCATTGTGTTTGCAATCAAGATGAGGATGATGATCTATTGAGGGCTATGCACGCTGATTCCTTCAGTTGCCTCCACCCCACGAAGGAGCTACAGTAAACGTCCATGTGGCAGGTCAGGGACCTGAGGCAGAGGGTCGCCGAGTCCAAGGCTGAGCGGCCCTTATGTGTCATGGCAGAGCCACAGGACCACATTTTTTTTTTTTTTTTTGAGGCGGAGTTTCACTCTTGCTGCCCAAGCTGGAGTGCAAGGGAGCAAACTTGGCCCACTGCAACCTCCGCCTCCTGGGTTCAAGCAAGTCTTCTGCCTCAGCCTCCTGAGTTTCAGCTGGGATTACAAGCATGTGCCACCATGCCCAGCTAATTTTGTATTTTTAGTAGAGACAGGGTTTCTCCATATTGGTCAGGCTGGTCTCGAACTCTTGACCTCAGGTGATCTGCCTGCCTCGGGCTCCCAAAGTGCTGGGATTGCAGACATGAGCCACCGTGCCTGGCATGGACCACGCACTTATTTTATAGCTTGCTCTACAAGCCCGACACTCTTCTCTGCCCTTCCTGGAGTGCCTCATGCCCACCCTGTGAGGAAGGTGCTTCCTTCTCCCTGATTTTTATTTTTGTTTTTATTTTGAGAAGGTCTTGTTTTGTTGCCCAGGCTGGAGTGCAGTGGCAACCATCTCGGCTCACTGCAGTCTCTGTCCCCCAAGGCTCAAGCAATTCCCCCACCTCAGCCTCTGGAGTCACAGGGACCACAGGCTCATGCCACCACACCTGGCTACGTTTTGTATTTTTTTTTGTAGAGATGGAGTCTCACTATGTTGTCCAGGCTGGTCTTGAATTCCTGGCCTCAAGTGATCCGCCTGCTTCACCCTTCCAAAGTGCTGGGTTTACAGGCATGAGCCACTGCACCCGGCCTTTCTCCCTGTTTAACAGAGGGAGAGACTGAAGATCAGAGAGGATGGGCTGCTTGCTCAGGGCCACACAGCTAGAAGCGCCAGAGCTGGAATTTGAACCCAGGCAGGCCATTCCCATTGGAAGAAGCTGTCCCTGTATCCTCTCTGCCTCTGGTGGGGTGGGGTGGAGTTGAACTTGTACCTACATTGCCCCTGGGGAGAGACGCTGCTAAGGCTTGCAGACAGATAAACCTAGCCACCACAGGGCAGGTCTGGGACTGGAGCCCAGGCCTTCAGTTTGGTGACCCCTGGGAGCCATTTCTGCCTGTTGGTCACCATACCAATGCGGACACACCCCCTGCACCCCTCCGCACCTGGAAAGTCCAGAGACTGAGTTCAGCCCTGGAACTGTCTCCCATTCTCAGGGCAGAGCCAGAGGCTGACCAGGCTGTGGGTGGATTTGGGAGCCTTTGGGGGAAGTCCTGGGCCCCAGGAAAGTGGGCAGTCACCCCCCTGCGGTACTGGAGCTGGGGTCCTAGCTGCCACCACCCAGTCCAGGGCCCCGCTCATACCCCGCACCCTGCCCATCTGGGCAGGAGCCAGATGTCCAGCTGGACGTCAGCAGCCACCGCCCACCCCCACCACGGAACTTCTCTGTCCCTAATTCTGATCCTACAGGCTCCAGAGGTGGGTGAAGGGTGGGGGGGGGGGTGGCTGTGATGGGATTTGGGGTGTGGGAAGAGGCTAGGCGAGGAGATTAAGAAGCCTAGGCCAGTCCTCACTCCCCTACTCTAGGATGACGGTCATGAGTCTCCTGGTTCTTGTCCTGAGCTGGGGCTCCATGGGCCTGGAAGCAGCCACTGCCGTGGTGAGTGCCGGGCCTGGGCCGCTGGGCTCTGGGACTCAGGGAGCCTGGAAGCTTCAACTTCTGGATCTCGGGATGGCACACCTTAGTAAAGAGAGGGACTTGGGGGGGCACCATCACAGTTCTGAGGTTTAGGGCTGGCTTCCTGGGTCCTGAGTGGGTACAGGTTGGTGTCCTGGGTGCTTGGGCTGTAACGGAGGAGGGGGCCGGAAGCCTGGATTCCTAGGTCTGAGGGAGGAGGAGCTGGAGCCTTGACTCCTGAGTTTGAGGGAGGAGGGGCTGGGAATCTAGACCCCTGGGTCTGAGAGAGGAGGGGGCTGGAGCCTGGAATCCTGAGTCTGAGGGAGGAGTGACTGGGACCTGGATCCCTGGGTGGGGAGAGGGGCTGGGGAGCCAGATGCTGGGTGCTGTGGGAGTGTGGGATCGGGGCAATTTCAGCCCCTTTTTTTTCTGCTGCCTCATGCAGGGCCTCAGTGACTTCTGCTCCAGTCCAGACCCTTATATTCTGAACCTGACCCAGGAGGAGACCGGGCTCAGCTCAGGTGATTTCCAAGGGCCGGATGGGTCCGCAGGGTTGGGCAGTGCAGTTCCTGTCTTCCTCAGGCCTCCTCTGTGCCTGGTCCTACCCGGGGTGGGGTGGGCGTGCAGCCCGTCAGATGAGACCCAGCCCTCTGGAAGGGAAGCAGGGCTCCTGGCCACTGCCCATCAGAGCTGTCCTGGAGCCCCGCCACCGCCAGCCCCTCATCCCTGCTGCTCCAGCTGGCAGCGCCTCTCCTCGTGGGCAGGAAGAGAGAGGAGGGTCAGGAGAGGGTTCCTGGGCGTCAGGAATGGGGATTTGGTCCCCTGAGAAAACTGGGGAGCGCCATTTAGTCAGGGGTTTCCAGGGAGCTTGGGGATGCGCACCAGCGCCTGCTCTGGCTGTGGCAGGAGCAGAAGGGACGCGGGGCTGGCGGGTCTCTGAAGGTAAGGCCCTCGGGCTCCAGGAGGGCTCCGGAGCTGGGCTGAGGCTCCGAACCCTGCTAACCCCCCAGTCCCCGGCCTTCCCCCGGGAGTCCCTGGGGGCCCAGGCTCATGGCCTCCTCCCCTCTCCTCCTCCCACTTCAGACATCCTGAGCTATTATTTCCTCTGCAACCAGGCCGTCTCCAACCCCTTCCAACAGGTTAGGGCTGTGGGCAAGGGAAACGGGTGTTGAGGGAACCAGAAGCCTGGACTGTCGAGGGAGGGGGCGGGGCTGGGGCTGGGGCCTGGACTCCTGGGTTCTGGGGAGGATGCAGGCCAGGGGCCGGAGTGCTGTGTCCGGAGGAGAGGAGAGAGGGTCGGGGCGTCGACTCCTGGGTCCTCCTCCCTCCCTTTCTCTTTCCGCAGAGGCTGACTCTGTCCCAGCGAGCTCTGGCCAACATCCACTCCCAGCTGCTGGGCCTGGAGCGAGAAGCTGTGCCTCAGTTCCCTTCAGCGCAGGTCGGTGGGTGGGCGCTCCCCAGACACGCGGACCCCCAGGGGAAGGCGGGCGGGTGGGATGGAGCTGTAGGGCGTAGGTGGGACCCACAGCGAGGAACTCTTGGGCTGGCGGTGGGCGGGGCCCTGGATTGGGGGCGGGGTCGCGGAGCTGGGCGGGGCCTGGATTGTGGGCGGGGCCAGGGCGAAGGACGGGCCTGACGAATTGGTGGGAAAATGACCTTTCCTCGCCCTGCAGAAGCCTCTTTTGTCTTTGGAGGAGACTCTGAATGTGACAGAAGGAAACTTCCACCAGTTGGTGGCACTGCTGCACTGCCGCGGCCTGCACAAGGTGAACCCCTTCCTCCTCCCAATTTCTTCTCCCACGGGGAGCCTCTGCCTCGTCCCACAGAACTACCTCGTTCCCCTCCTTGGACCTCTGCCATTGCGCCTGAGGATATCTCTGTATTCTCTGTTTATATTATTTATCTATCCTATATCTATTATCTACCTATTTATAACCTGTCACCTATCATGCTCCACCCGTATTCCCTCTCTCCTCCTGCCCTTTCCCCCACCAGCTCCCGCACGTCCCCTGGGTCCCCATCCCACCCTCCCATCCATTCCTGCCACTTTTCCTTTCTTGTCTTCTCTCCTCTCTCTGTCCTCCTCCCTTTCCCTCCCTCTCTCCTAGCAGCTGCTGCTCAGTGACTTCTGGAGCAAGACTGCCTGGGTTCCAGTCCTAGCTCTTGACCAAGTACAAGTCACCGCACTTCTCTGTACCTCAGTTAGTTCCCTCACTTATGAAACTGGGATTGTGGCCAGGTGCGGTGACTCATGCCTGTAATCCCAGCACTCTGGGAGGCCAAGGCGGGTGGATCACCTGAGGTCAGGAGTTCGAGACCAGCCTGACTAACATGGTGAAACCCCGTCTCTACTAAAAATACAAAAAATTAGCTGGGTATGGTGGCACATGCCTGTAATCTCAGCTAGTCAGGAGGCTGAGGCAGGAGAATTGCCTGAACCTGGGAAGTGGAAGTTGCAGTGAGCCAAGATCATACCATTGCACTCCAGCCTGGGTGACAGAGCAAGACTGTCTAAAAAACAAAAAGAAAGAAAGAAACTGGGATTGCAAGAATGGGTACCTGCCCAGCTCCCTTGCGGCGTGTGCTGTTCATACACTGGACGGGCAGGGGCAGGCGGGGCACCCAGGAGGAAAGATATCTGGTGCCCTGCAGACTCCAGCTTGGGCTCTGCTGCAGACTGCATGGCCACGGGCAGGTGAGCATGGCTGACACTGTTTCCCACCCGTACTATCAGGAAGGATGAGGTTTTTTTTTTTTTACTGGATGGTTGTAAGGCTTGAAAAAAAAAAATCCCCTTATAAAACAGTAGGAACTGGCCGGGCACGGAGGTTCACACCTGTAATCCCTGCACTTTGGGAGGCAGAGGCGGGTGGATCACCTGAGGTCAGGAGTTCCAGACCAGCCTGGCCAACATGGTGAAACCCTGTCTCTACTAAAAATACAAAAAATTAGCCAGGTGTGGTAGTGGGCAACTGTAATCCCAACTACTGAGGAGGAGGCTGAGGCAGGAGAATCACTTGAACCCGGGAGGTGGAGGTTGCAGTGAGCCGAGATCATGCCACTGCACTCCAGCCTGAGTAATAGAGAGAGAGACTGTCTCAAACAAACAAACAAAACTAGTAGGAGCTGCTCTAAAACACACACCTGAGGATGCCTTTCTCCAACCAGTCTTCCCATCAAAGACCTCTCATGTGCACAGCCTCACCAAGTACCTGGCCCTGTTGTGTTTCACAGGTGGTAACTCACTGACCCCTCATAACAATGCTGTGAAGAAGGAACTATTATTATCCCACGTAACAGACTTAGAAGGTGAGGTGCAGAGTTGACAGGCTTTCCCTAGGTCACACGGCCAGCCTGTGCACATTAAGGAGACAGGGACCTTCCAGAGGGCCCAGTCTTGTCCCTTCTGCTTCTGGAATGTCTCTATCCATTTACCCACCATGCTCAATGGCCCTGTTGCCGCTGAGGCCTCATTCTCTCCCCAGAGGAGGAAGCATGGCCCCTCCCCATCTATCCCCCCATGGACCCTAGAATAGGGCTGCCAGATTCAGCAAACAGCAAACCACTCTTTGCTATAAGTATGCCCAGTGCATTGCTGGGGAGATACTTATTCTGGAAAATTATGTATTGGGTATGTGATATCAAATGTAACTGGAAGTCCTGAATTTGACCTGGCAGTCCTAGCCAAGAGGGATTCATCTACACCATAGCATGGACCTGAGCTTCCCCTGGTCTGGCTCAGACAGATCCCTTCTGTGGCTCCCGCTGCCCCCCAGTCTTCTGAAAACAGCATTCCAAAAAGGGAGTGGGGAGCAAGCACTAAATCAGTGATCAGAATTGCTGACTATTGAGCTTAGAAAGGCTGGGGGACCTCCCTCAGTTCTGCCCCGATCTTTTGCATAAGGATAAATTGGGGTCCAGGCACTTTTCTGTGGCCTAGGTAGAGACTGGGCTGGAATACAGGCCCCCAGACTCCTTTGTTGAGGGAGGGAAGGGAAAGGAGAAGACAGATCACTCCACCCTCCCCAACCACTGTACCAGGTGACCCTGGACCTCCATCGTCCCTGTCAGGGCGTCAGGGTCCTCACAGATTAAAATCAAGAATAAGGGACCAGGCCCGGAGTGGTGGCTCACACCTATAATCCCAGCACTTTGGGAGACCAAGATGGGTCGATCACCTGAGGTCAGGAGTTCAAGACTAGCCTGGCCAACATGGGGAAATTCTGTCTCTACTAAAAATACAAAAAAAACTAGCTGGGGGTGGTGGCACGTGCCTGTATTCACAGCTACTCAGGAGGCCAAGGCATGAGAATCACTTGAACCCTGGAGGCGCAGAGCTTGCAGTGAGCTGACATTGCGCCACTGCACTCCAGCCTGGGCAATAGAGCGAAAGTCCATCTCAAAAAAAAAAAAAGTGTGCTGGGGGGAGGCAGGCATGGGTGTCTGGTACCTGTAATCCCAGCACTTTGGGAGATCCGGTGCTCCTTGAGCTCAGGAGTTCAAGAGCAGCCTTGTTAACATGGTGAAACCCAACTCTATTTTAAAATTTTAAAAAAGAAAATCAACAGTAAGGGACATCTGGGATGAGGAGGAAGGAAGGTGGGCACTGAAACCTAAGAGAATCAGCTCCAATCTCGCTTCTGCCCCTCCCTGGCAGTGTGACTCTGGGCAAGTAGCTTGCCCTCTCTGGGCTTCAACTTCTTTCCACCACTGCAAAAGGCGGCAGTATGAGGGGATCAGGGGTCAGTGTCTGCCTCCAGGGCTGTTGTGAGTATGAAGGACATTGTGCATGTACCAATACACTCAAAACAGAGCTTCCAAGGCAGGGCATGGTGGCTCACTCCTGTAATCCCAGCACTTTGGGAGGTCGAGGCTGGCGGATCACCTGAGGTCAGGAGTTCAAGACCAGCCTGACCAACACAGTGAAATCCCGTCTCTACTAAAAATACAAAATTAGTTGGGCGTGGTGGTGCATGCCTATAATCTCAGCTACTCAGGAGGCTGAGGCAGGAGAATTGCTTGAACTCGGGAGATGGAGGTAGCGGTGAGCCGAGATCACAGCATTGCACTCCAGTCTGGGCAACAAGAGCAAAACTCCGCCTCAGGAAAAAAAAAAGGAAAAAAAAGAGCCTCCATTGCCCCAGCAGGTCCCTATCCTCAACCTCACTGGCTCAGTAACAGACACCCCACCTCAACCAGGTTTTCCTGCCAGAAACTCAGGGGTATCCTTTCTGCTTCCTGCTCTTACCTCCCACAACCATTCCCGAAGCAAGTTCTGTCAGCCTCTCCTCTGAAACCTATCTGGACACCCACCACTGTTTCTGCCACTTCCCCTGTGCCCTGGTCCGTGCATCCTAGCCACCTGCCCCATGACCGCAGGGGCCTCCTCCCTGTCCCCCGCCTGCCTACCCCCGTCTGTCCTCCATGCAACTGCCAACCAACTGGGTGATCCTTTTAAAACACAATCCGATCATGTTCTTCCTCTGCTTAAAACCCTCAGCGATTCCCCCTGCACACGGATTAAAATCCCTGCTCCTTGCCCTGACCTACAAGGGCCTGGGTGGTCAGTCCTGGGGGGTCAGTCTGCCTCTGGCTTCAGCCCCTCCCAGCTTCCTCCACACGCCCTCTCCCTGGCTCCTTCCTAGGGGACTCATCCCTGCTACGGGGTTGCCTGACCTACCCCTGCCCTGCACTGCCCCCCGCCTTCCTACCTCGTAAGCACACCACCCTCTGAGATGACCTTTTCGGTCCTGGGACTGGGGGCGGCGCCCGGGGCGGAGCCGTGAATTAATTGGGTGAGTTAGTCTGTGCCCGTGCTGGGCACTCGGGGAAGGCCATTTCTGATGACTTCTTGGGACGACTGTCATCAGAGCCAGCATTTGTGGCACGTGCAGTGTGTATTGTGTGTGAGGCATCATTCTGAGCCACTGGTTGGTTCTATGTGCTGTCCCACGTGCTCTAGGCCAGTGATTCTACCCCCCAGGGACAGCTGGCCGTGGCTGAGGTGCTGCTGGTTGTCACACAGCAGGAGGGGGTGCTCCTGGCATCTGGCGGGTGGAGCTGCACCCCACAGCACAGAGGGCAGCGCCCTCACCACAGAGGATGAGCTGGCTCAAAATGTCAGCAGGGCCCAGACTGTGAAACCTCTGCCCCTGGGCCGAGGCGGAGCTGGCGGTGGCTGGCCCGAAGGTGCTGGGTGCCCCCGGGAGGATGCCCTTGCAGGGGGTGCTGCTGCTGGGAGGGAGAAGGGAAGGGGAGTGTCAGTTCTCAGCTTCCTGGGTGGTTGCAGATGGGGAGAGGGCACAGGGCGGGTGGGAAGTGCTAGACTGGCTCCAGATGTGGGGTGCTGAGGGAGGAGTGCCCCTGTGAAAGGGAGATAGGGGCCCTCAGTAACACGGGGGTGGGGTGCAGCTCAGGAGAAACCAAGTCTGGAGCCTGCACAATTAATTCCTGGGTGCCAGGCCCATCACACCGATGACCCCACTGTATTCTCAGAACTGCCCTTAGGCAGGGGAAACGGAGGCACAGAGAGGTCAACTGGCTTGTGCAGTACCACAGCTGGGAGGACAGTCAGACTGGTGTGTGCAGTGTGTGCTGGCGGTGGGGGGGCTGGGGGGCACTGCCCAATGACAACCTCCTCTCAGGACTATGGCGCAGCCCTGCGGGGCCTGTGTGAGGACGCCCTGGAAGGCCTGCTGTTCCTGCTGCTCTTCTCCCTGCTGTCCGCGGGAGCGCTGGCCACCGCCCTCTGCAGCCTGCCCCGAGCCTGGGCCCTCTTCCCACCCAGGTCAGGAGCGGGGGAAGGCAGGCTCCTGGGGAGGGAAGGGGAGGGCAGCACCTGGGGACCACGGTTGGGGGGGTGCAGCCTCCTGATGGGTCCCCTATCCCGCCTCTCTGCCATGCCCCGCATCAAACCCCAGTGACGACTACGATGACACAGACGATGACGACCCTTTCAACCCTCAGGTACTGGACTCCTGGGTCTGAGGGAGGAGGGGCTGGGGGTCTGGACTCCCGGGTCTGAGGGAGGAGGGGCTGGGGCCTGGACTCCCGGGTCTGAGGGAGGAGGGGCTGGGGCCTGGACTCCTGGGTCTGAGGGAGGAGGGGCTGGGGCCTGGACTCCTGGGTCTGAGGGAGGAGGGGCTGGGGTCCCACAGTACAAAGCCGATCCCCACTCCATTCCCTCCTGTCCCCTGACTCTCCCAGCAGGAATCCAAGCGTTTTGTGCAGTGGCAGTCGTCTATCTGAGCCCCTCCTCCCTGCCGGACTGGAGCCTGCCTCCCCTCTTCGGTGAGCTTCCAAGGGACACCCCCAGCTCCTGCAGCCTGGCCTCTGCCCTCCCCTCCCAGCCTCTGCAATGCTCCAGGAATGGGCTGGGTGCTTCCTGCTGAGTGGCTGCTCCCTGCAGGCCCTCCAGCCCGAGTCACTGCCCTGTCTCTGTCTCTCTCCGCAGTTCCTTCCCTGGCTGCCGGAGGAGACCCCACTAACCCAGCCTGCCTGGGCTCTGACCACTAACACTCTTGGCCAGGGACAGCCCACATAGGACCGCCTCCCTGCCCTGGCCCCTGTGCCCCAGTCTCTGTCCTTGGCCTTGGGAGTAGCTGAGGGGGCAGACTAGGGAGTGTAGGGCTGGCAGAGGAGGGGGCAGAGGGCCTCGCACCCTTTACCTGGGCTGCCAGTCCCATCCTTGGAGGGACTGAGCTGAGGGGAGGGGGACATGAGTCCCCCTGCTGCCCCTGCCACGTCCCAGTGGGCTCTGACCCCCTGATCTCAACTTGTGGCACTAACTTGGAAAAGGGTTGATTTAAAATAAAAGGGAAGACTATTTTACAAGCAGCTGTCCTCCTTATTTTTGCCTTCCCTTGATCAGGCCTCCTGGCCGAGGCTGGGGCATCCTCCCAGCTGCCAGGTGTGTCTGCGCCTGTCCAGGCTCAGCAAGGGATCCAAAGACAAATTTCTTTAAAAAAAAAAAAAAGGTAAAAAAACAAAAAATATCCTTTCTTCTCTGATTCTAAAAGTGATACATGTGTCCTGACACAGGAAGGCACAGACATCTCTGGCACAGAATAGATGGCCTAGAAATAGATGTGTGTGTGTGTGTGTGTATGTGTGTGCGTGTACACATGACAGAAGACAGATTTCAAGTCAGTGTGAGGATGGTTGGTTTAGCAGCAGTAGTGACATATCAGCTCTCCATCTGGCCCAAAACTTCTATAGATAAGAAGGGTGGAAGATCTGGATGTATACAAGTAAAGGCACAGAAGAATTCCAAGAGAAATTAGGGGGATGGGAATGGTGGGGCATGCCTGTGGTCCCGGCAGCTCCGGAGGTTAAGGCTCCTTGCTTGAGCCCATTTTGAGGCTGCAGTGAGCTGTGAACGCACCACCACACTCCAGCCTGGGTAACAGACCAAGACCCTGTCTCTTAAAAAAAATAAAAAAGACAAAAAAACAGAGAGAGTCTGGCTGTGGAGGCTCATGACTATAATCCCAGCACCGGGTGGATCCCTTGAGGCCAGGAGTTTGAGACCAGCCTGGCCAACATGGCAAAACTGTGTCTATACTAAAAAAAAAAAATACACGGGCCAGGCGCGGTGGCTCACGCCTGTAATCCCAGCACTTTGGGAGGCCGAGGTGGGTGGATCACGACGTCAAGAGATCGAGACCATCCTGGTCAACATGGTGAAACCCCGTCTCTACTAAAAATACAAAAAATTAGCTGGGCATGGTGGCGTGTGCCTGTAATCCCAGCTACTC
>NW_016107550.1:3413217-3416317 GCF_001604975.1 Cebus imitator
AAAAAAAAAAAAAAAAAAAAAAACTCAGAGAGAGAGAAATTAGGGGAATGTTTGTATGTTATCTGTGTAGGGAAAGTGGGGAGGGAGGAGTTAAAGCAAGAGATCATAAAAGCAGAAAGGAAAAGATCGCTTATTTGACAAATTGTAGATTAAAAAAAATACCATAAAGTCAAATGGCAAATTGATAGACTGGGGAACAGTGTGTGTGTGTGTGTGTGTGTGTGTGTGTGTTAATTATGGTGCAGAAATATATTATTATTATTATTATTTTTGAAATGGAGTCTCGCTCTGTTACCCAAGCTGAAGTGCCATGGCGCGATCTCGGCTCACTGCAACCTTCGCTTCCCAGGTTCAAACAATTCTCTTGCCTCAGCCTCCTGAGTAGCAGGATTACAGGCACGTGCCACTGCGCCCAACTAATTTTTGTATTTTTAGTAGAGACGGGGTTTCAACATTTTGGTCAGGCTGGTCTTGATCTCTTGACCTCGTGATCCACCCGCCTCGGCCTCCCAAAGTGCTGGGATTACAGGCGTGAGCCACCGTGCCCGGCCAGAAATATATTATTCTTAAAACAGATATAATGTACAAAAGCTTACATAACCTAAGAAAAAAACAACCCATTTAAAAGTAATCAACTGAAATGAATATTCAATAAAGTAAAAATTCCAACATCAGTAAACAGACAAAAAGATTCAAACTCTAATAATTGGGAAATGCAGTTTGAAAGAATGAGAAACTACTCTTTTTGACTACCCAGATACAATAACATTAACAAGAGTGGTGACGTCCTGGGCGGGCGAGTGGGACGTGGAGGGACAGGCAGTCACACACGCTGCTCCGGAGGCTGTGAATTGCCACCATCCCTTGCAAAAAATGTGCTCGTATGTGATCAGATCAAAACTGCATATGCCCCATGCCCCAGCAGTCCTGCTTTTGGGAATCAATTTATAGAAAAGACACACAGGCATCTGAAGACTTATATTTAGAGCTGCCTGTTACAATGATACCACCTTGATCTGCTAAACCCTGAAAACAGCACCCCCAAAAAAGAGAAGTCCAATAAATCACTGCACAGCAGGGATCTCTGGAAGAAACCAGCTCTTGGCAGGGTTGAGGCGTGAGGGAAAGCCTGGCAGAGGAGCTGTCAGGGCAGGGTGTGGCAGACAGCAGTGGCAGAGAGTGGACCGATGGAGAGGGGCCTACATAGAGAAGTGCCCAGCTTTGCATTATTTTTTCTCTTTTTTTTTTTTTTTTTTTTTTTTTTTGAGACAGAGTCTTGCTCTGTTGCCAGGCGCCAGGCTAGAGTGCAGTGGTGCGATCTCGGCTCACCGCAACCTCCGCCTCCTGGGTTCAGGCAATTCTCCTGCCTCAGCCTCCTGAGTAGCTGGGATTACAGGCACACACCACCATGCCCAGCTAATTTTTGTATTTTTAGTGGAGACGGGGTTTCGCCATGTTGGTCAGGATGGTCTCAATCTCTTGACCTCGTGATCCACCTGCCTCAGCCTCCCAAAGTGCTGGGATTACAGGCGTGAGCCACCGTGCCCGGCCCAGCTTTGCATTCAAGACACCCCTGGGCCACCATCCTGGTCCTGCTTCTCACGGCCCTCACAGATGTGGGAAAGTCACTTGACCCGTTAGACCTTGGTTGCCTCATCCATCAAATGGGTATCACAAATCAGAAATCCAAAATTCCAAAATCCACAGATCCAAAGAGCTCTGAAGTCAAGCCATCCCCAAGCTCATTGGTCAGGAAAAGCTGACCTGCCTTGGTGGGAAATGACTTAACCCACGTTACTGACCCCGCCCGGTGTGAATGTTCACGTACTTCCCTGCAGAGACAACGAGGTGGCCGAACTCTGCTGTGCTGGGCTCTGAGGGTGCTGTGTGCCCTGGGAATAGAGATCATATTGCCTCTGACACGCTGAAGCATCGTGAATCCCAAGCCACACCTGGCTCCGAGGGGCTCGGGTTGGTGCTGGGTGACCCAAAGGGCCAGATGCTATAGTCCGGCGTGAGGCCTGCCCCTGCTCTGTGCCTGTCAATCATTTCTATCTTGTGCTCTGCAAGGAGCGTTCAGAGGCAGCTTTGGCTATGTGGGCCTGAGGTTGGGGAATAAAAATCAGCTGCCATCTCAGGGAGGGGTTCTGGGGGCCACACGTGTTCACCCGCTTTCTCTTGACCTTGTGGGCTGTCTGCCCCAGGGCTGGGCCTGCTGCCAGGCTGACTCCTTTCCTCTCAAACACTGCCCTCTAGTGCCCTTGAGCCCACTTCCCAAGCACAGGCATCCTTGAGATTCAGGCTGATCACCTGAGGTCAGGAGTTTGAGACCAGCCTGGCCAACACGATGAAGGCCCGTCTCCACTACAAATACAAAAAATTAGCCGGGCATGGTGGTGGGTGCCTGTAATCCCGCTACTTGGGAGGCTGAGGCAGGAGAATCCCTTGAACCTGGGAGGTGGAGGTGCAGTGAGCTGGGATCTCACCACCCTCATAACCTGATCACCTCCTGAAGGCTACACTTCCAAATGCAATTACATTGGAGGTGGGGAATTCATTACATGAATTTTGGGAGTCACAGACACATGCAATGCATAGCCTCTGGCCTTGGGTAGTTTCCTTACCCACATGTGATCTACTCTGCTGAAAACCCAAGGTAGGGGAACCGCTGTGCATCCCCCGAGGTATCTCTCTTTACAGCTCTCTCCTCTCTGCTTGGAGCCAGTATGTCTTCATCTTACGTGGTGAAGCAGGAGAATTGCTTGAACCAGGAGTGGAAGTTTGCAGTGAGCTGAGATTGAGGCACTGCACTGCAGCCTGGGTGACAAAGCAAAAAAAAGAAAGGTGCAACCATGTTACTTGGAAGGGTGGGGCAGTTAAGAAAGGGATTAGTGCCCTTATAGGCAAGGCCCAAGGGAGCTCGTCCGCCCCTTCCACCACACAAGGGCACAGCTAGAAGGTGCTGTCTACGAACCAGGAACCGGACCCTCCTCAGATACCAGTGCCCTGATCTTAGACTTCCAGCCTCCAGAACTGTGAGAAATCAGTGGTTTTTTTTGTTTGTTTTGTTTTTTTTGAGACAGAGTTTTGCTCTCGTTGC
>NW_016107550.1:3417808-3422070 GCF_001604975.1 Cebus imitator
GGAGGCTGAGGCAGGAGAATTGCCTGAACCCAGGAGGCGGAGGTTGCGGTGAGCCGAGATCGCGCCATTGCACTCCAGCCTGGGTAACAAGAGCGAAACTCCGTCTCAAACAAACAAACAAACAAACAAACAAAAAACGCTCAAACCTCTCTCCACAAATGGTGCTAGAACAACTAGACATCAACATGCCAGAAAAAAAACAAACAACTCAATCTAGACACAGACCTTGTTCTCTTCACAAACATTAACTCAAAATTGATCATAGACCTGGATGTTGAATGCAAAGCTATAAAACGCCTAGAAGACAACATAGGAGAAAATCTAGGTGACCGGGTTTTGTGAATTTTTTTTTTTTTTTTTTTTTTGAGAGTCTCACTCTGTCGCCCAGGCTGGAGTGCACTGGCAGGATCTTGGCTCGCTACAACCTCTGCCTCCCGGGTTCAAGTGATTCTCATGCCTCAGCCTCCCGAATAGCTGGAATTACAGGTGTTTGCAACCACGTCTGGCTAATTTTTGTGTTTTTAGTGAAGCAGGGACGGCGGGGAACAAACCACTCGAACACTGAACTGAGGAAGGAAGTGACTTTTTATTTAGTCAGGAGTGCGGGTTGCTACAGCCTCATTCACTGAGGCCCCGGAGCTGCAGCTTCTCTTGCCTTTTACAGGCTTACATCGCTAAAGGGGAAACTGAAGTGGAACTATGGACGTCGGACCTTACAATCTTTTGGCTTCATTGATCTGCAAATTCATATGCAGCGTGAGCAGGGACCAGCAGGGGAGGGGGCTTACAGAGACAAGACAAAAGCAACAAGCTGTCTGTTGGCAGAGGTGTTTCCAGGAGGGGGCCTGGCCCATGGAGACAAGGGGGCGTGAACCAGGGCTGGGCTCCAGCCGGCAGGGGTAACATTCATTTACAGCTTTTTCAAGGTTAACAGATAGTGGAGAGGCTGGGGACTAAAAAGTGTGTCATTTTCCCAGCTCTTTGGTATCTTATTTTATTTTCCTTCTTCAACCTCCTTCCCATCTGGAAGGGGAGGAGGGAGGAGGTGAAATAGGAGGCGAGGGGGTCTCCCCTCTCATTAGTAGAGATGGGGTTTTGCCATATTGGCCAGGCTGGTCTCAAACTCCTGGCCTCAAGTGATCCACCCACCTTGGCCTCCCAAAGTCCCGGCATTACAGCCATCAGCCACTGCGCCCAGCCATGATAATTTTTTTCTGATACAACACGAAAGGCATGATCCATGAAAGAAACTGACAAGCTGGACTTTATTAAAAAAAAAAAAAAAAAAAAAAAAAACCTCTGCTATTTGAAAGACATTTTTAATACAATGAGAAAACAAGCTGTGGACTGGGAGAAACTTTTAGCAAGAGACCTATCTCATAAAGGACCGTTATCCAACATATACAAAGAGCTCTTAAAACTCAGTAATAGGAAAACAACCTGATTAAAAAACAGGAAAGGGATCTGAACACACGTCTCACCAAAGAAAGCATACAGACGGTGTGATGGTTGATATTAGGTGTCAGTTCGATTGGATTGAAGGAAGCCTAGGTAGCTGATAAAGGATTATTTCTGGGCGTGTCTGTGAGGGGTTGCCAGGGGAGACTGATATTTGAGTCAGTGGACTGGGAGAGGAAGACCCACTCTCAATGCGGATGGGCACCATCTAGGTGGCTGCCAGTGTGGCTAAAACAGGCAGGAGGTGGGAGAGGCTGCTTGCTGAGTCTTCTGCTTTCACCTTTTTCCTGTGTTGGATGCTTCCTGTCCTTGGTCCTTGGACATTGCACTCCAGGTTTTTTTGACTTTGGACTTTTTTTTTTTTTTTTTAGTTGGAGTCTCCCTCTGTTGCCCAGGCTGGAGGGCAGTGGCTCAATCTCGGCTCACTGCAACCTCCACCTCCCGGGTTCAGGCGATTCTCCTGCCTCAGCCTCCCAAGCAGCTGGGATTACAGTGCCCACCACCAAGAGACAGGGTTTCACTGTGTTGGCCAGGATGGTCTCAAACTCCTGACCTCGTGATCCACCTGCCTCAGCCTCCCAAAGTGCTGTGTACACGAGTGAGCTACTGTGCCTGGCCTTGGCCTTTGGACTCTTGAAATTCCACCAGTGGTTTGCTGGGGACTCTTGGGCCTTTCACCACAGGCCGAAGGCTGTGCTGTTGGCTCCCCTAGTTTTGAGGCTTTTGGACTTGGACTGAGACATTGATGGCTTCTTCCTTCCTGAGCTTGCAGAGTGCCTAGAGTGGGACTTCACCTGGTGATCATGTGAGCCAGTTCTTCCTAATAAACTCCCTTTCGGCCAGGCGCGCTGGCTCACACCTGTAATCCCAGCACTTTGGGAGGCCGAGGTGGGTGGATCATGAGGTCAAGGGTTCAAGACCAGCCTGGCCAAGGTGGTGAAACTCAGTCTCCCCTAAAAATACAGAATTAGCTGAGTGTGGTGGTGCATGCCTGGAATCCCAGCTACTTGGGAGGCTGAGGCAGGATAATCGCTTGACCTGGGAGATGGAGGGTGCGGAGAGGCGAGATCGCCCCATTGCACTCCAGTCTGGGGACAGAGCTGTCTAAAAAAACAATGATAATGAAAAACAAAAAATAAAAAAAGTGGGCCGGGTACAGTGGCTCACACCTGTATTCCCAGCACTTTGGGAGGCTGAGGTGGGCGGATTACCTGAGGTTGGGAATTTGAGACCAGCCTGACCAACATGGAGAAACCCCATCTCTACTAAAAATACAAAATTAGCTGTGTGGTGGCATATGCCTGTAATGCCAGCTACTCGAGAGGCTGAGGCAGGAAAATCGCTTGAACCCGGGAGGTGGAGGGTGTGGTGAGCCAAGATCACACCATTGCACTATAGTCTGGCAACATGAATGAAACTCCCATCTCAAAAAAAAAAAAAAAGAGAGAAAAGAAAAAAGCAACCCTCTAGTGACTTGTTAGAGCAAATCATCAGACAGACAGTTGGGGTAAAATTCTGGAGTGGATTAAGAATTAAGAGAGGGGTGCTGGCTTGCCTGGATGGCTACAGGAACAGCCCTGGAGCTGACCGACTATGTAAGTGGACAACTGAAAAATAAGTACAGGGTGTGTTAATTAGAGGCAACAATGATACGGATGTGAAGACACCAAGAGAACAGTACTTTTCATGGTTAGATACATTTCTTAGGTATTTTTTCTATTTGGGGGTTCTTTTGTGATATAATTTGTCCTGTTTTCGTAATGGTTGATTTTTTTTTTTTTTACTGCCATATAAATGTATACAATTGTAGGCTTAATTGTAAAGAGTTTTCACATTTAAAGTTCCAGTCATTTCGTTTTATTGCTGTGTCTGTGTATGGAATGCTAAAAGAATATGACATAAAAAAATAAAAGTACAGTTATAAACAGCTCTTTAAAAGGCAGAGACTTCTTGGGCAAAAAAAAGCAAGATCCAACTACATGCTATCTACGAGAAACCCACCCTAAATACAACAGGGTAAAGGAAGCTAAACGCAGTGCGGACCCTGGCTTGGACTCTGGAGTGTAAAGACAACATTGGAGGAAAAGGTTGTGAAATCCCAGCATAGTCTGGGGTTTAGCTACAGTAATGCATCATGTTAGTTTTGGCAAACCACGGTTAAGTGAGATGACAGCATTAGAAGAAACTGAGCATAAAATATGCTGGACCGTGTATGATCTTTGCAAATTTTTTTTTTTTTTTTGAGATGAGTTTCACTCTTGTTTCCCAGGCTGGAGTGAAATGGCACAACCTTGGCTCACTGGAACCTCAGCCTCCTGGGTTCAAGCGATTCTCCTGCCTCACTCTCCCGAGTAGCTGGGATTACAGGAGCATGGGACAGCACACTCAGGTAATTTTTCTATTTTTAGGAGAGACGGCGTTTCACCATGTTGGACAGGCTGTAACTCCTGACCTCAGGTGAGCCACCCGCCTCAGCCTTCCAAAGTGTTGGGATTACAGGCTTGAGCCACTGCGCCCGGCCTTTGCAACTTTTTTGATAAATCCAAAATTATTCCAGAACAAAACGTTTAGTACAAACAAAAACAAAAACCCACACACAGTAAAATAACGGTAAAGATTTACTATGCTAGCACTAACAACGTGATACGTAGTTATGAAAATGGCGTGTACTTTTCAAGCGAAAAGTTCATAATGGTAGAAAATGGGGAGGAAAACTGCCTCTAAAACCTGTTCTACCACTTATTGTAACACAGTGTCCGGTCCCTGCAGCGGTCTGGATAATTTTTTTTTTTTTTTTTTTTTTT
>NW_016107550.1:3422432-3440724 GCF_001604975.1 Cebus imitator
TGAGCCACCGCGCCCGGCCCCTCACCGCTTTCTTTAACTTTATCATTCTCTTCCCGGGGCTTCCACACCACCTTGCTGTGGGCAATCCCGGAACTCATGTCACGCCGGTTTACGTTTAGGAACTGTAACGGCCCCCACTGATTCAGTCAAAACAAGGCTGCGGCCAGGGGCGGTGGCTCACGCCTGTCATCCCAGCATTTTGGGAGCCTGAAGCGGGCGGATCACCTGAGTTCAGGAGTTCGAGACCAGCCTGGCCAACACGATGAAATACCGTCTCTACTGAAAATACAAAAATTAGCCGGGCGTGGTGACGCGCACCTGTAATCCCAGCTACTCGGGAGGCTGAGGCAGGAGAATCGCTTGAACCTGGGAGGCGGAGGTTGCAGTGAGCCGAGATCGCGCCACCGTACTCCAGCCTGGGCGACAAAGCAAGACTCCGTCTCAAAAAACACCAAAAAAAACCCCCACCAAAAAACAGCAAGGCTGCGTGGGAGGCAGAGAGGCAGCAAACGCGGCCACGCTTGTCCCCTCGGGGCCACCGTTTCCATCCCGACTTCCGGCCTGCCTCAGGCGTAAGTGCGTGGGCGGGAAGGCGGGCTCAAGCGCAGCTTGTAGCGTTCATTGGCTGTGCTGGGCCGAGGAAGGCGGGGCGAGCCCGCCGCGTGACGTCAGGACGCCGCGGTCGGAACGTCGAAGCCAAAGGAGACGAGAGCCAGCCGAGTAGCCGAGTGCTGTGGTGATCGTGTTACTACTCGCTTTGGTGGCTGTTGGTGTGTCCCTGCAGCGAAAGGTCCTGGTTGGTAAGGGGAGCGGCCGGCGAGCAGGCGGGCAGAGACAGCGTCTCTTTTCGGTTTTGCGCCCCGTGAGCCCCGAGGCCTTCTCGGTCGTAGTGGCAGCGGACGCCTCCCGCGAGCGTCGACAGGGTGTGGCGGGGCAGGGGTAGCCTTTGCGCCTGCGCACCGGGCCTGGGGGCGCGCGGCCGGGCCCTAGCGCGCGTGCGCCGTCGTTTTCGTCTCCCCGCCCTTCCCTCGGAATTCTCGGGGCCCCGGTGCGCCCCTCACTCGCCATTTATTCGGCGGCTCCTGAGGGCGTGCGGTGTTGCCCCGGCGACGGGCGGCTCCTGAGCTGCTTTCTGGGGTCGTGGTGCGCAGGCGCGGCCCCACAGCGGCTCCGTGGACAGTCGTGGGGATCCGGGCGGCCTCCTCCACTCGGCGTCCCCCTTTGCCTTTGCCCAGCCTGCGGGACGGCCAGGTGCTCCCGGGAACCCAGACCTGGCGCCTGGGTCCTGTCCTCGTTCTTGAGACCGGTCCGGGAGTCCCCTGTCCAGTCCCCAACTCCTGACCTTACTTCTAATCTTCCTTTTGCCCGGGGGCTCCCCTTCGTGTGTCCCCGCCACGACCCCTCTTCTCCACTCACGCTCTGTGTCCTCCTTAAGGCCTTTGCGTTTCTAGGGCTTTCCCCAGCTCCACACTCCTCTTCCTGTCGTGTCAGCTTGTGAGACTTTCGGTTCTCCTGCGGGGTTCATTCTCCTACTTATCAGTTACCCCCTCGGAGTTGAGACCCCTCGGTCCTTGCCCCGGAGACACTCCACTTTTCTTCTAGTTTTCTCTACCTCATTCTTCATTCTTTGAACATGTTTAGGTCGTCTTTGGCATTCCCAAAGCCTTTTGTCTAGATACCCAACCAAGGTGATACCTCCCCTGGAAGCAGGCAGGGGTAGCCTTACTGAGGACTCCCACGTAGGTCTCTCCTCTGCTCTTCGGAGACCTTTTTGAAAAATCAGTCTCTCAGTGCTCAGAACCCATTTTTTCACGTTGGGGTTCACGTCGGCATTCTCCTCGGGAATGTGCAGTGTCCTCTGCTTCCAGGGATAACTTCCTGAAAATCCCCTTTTCCTCTCAAAATTTTCTTCTGCAGTGTTCTCCCACCTCCTTCCTCTTCTGCCTCGCTGCTCCCTGCAAGGCTTCCTTCTTCACAGAGTTCTCAGAAACCTTTCCATCATCTCAGCCTTAAGGGCTCCCTCAGGCTCTTCTCATTAGAGCATCCATCCTTTTGGTTGGGCTTCCTTTCACAACCCGTATTCCCTAGAATTCTTATTTTAGTTTTGTTTTGGAGATGGAGGTTCGCCCTCCTTGCCCAGGCTGGAGTGCAGTGGGGCGATCTCGGCCCATTGCAACCTCCACCTCCCGGGTTCAAGCGATTCTCCTGCCTTAGCCTCCCAAGGAGCTGGGATTACATGCTACCATGCCCGGCTAATTTTGTATTTAGTAAAGTTGGGGTCAGGCTGGTCTCAAACTCCTGACCTCAGGTGATCTGTCCACCTCAGCCTCCCAAAGTGGTGGAATTACAGGCGTGAGCCACTGCGCCCAGCCCCTAGAATTTTTTTTAGACCCTTTCCCCTTGATGGAGTAACCCCACCCTCTGGACCGTCCATCACACCCTGTCTTTTCTCGTGTGGATTTCAGACACTTCTCCTTCTCTTTGGGAAGGCCATCCCCTGTTCCCAAATTCTTCCTTTTCCACCTTGAGCACTACAAAGAGGCCAGGGGCTTCCCCTCATGCCCCGGCCTTTTAGTCCATACCCAGAACTCTTCAGATCCTTGACCTCAGTGGCTTTGTTGTCAGCCTCCCCTTTTCTGCCTGGCTTCTTTTGAGTCCATCTGCTTTTCTTCCCCACTTTGTGATAAACTTTTAGTTTCCTCTTAAGTCTTCCTAACACCTCCTTTTTCTCATAGACAGTGAAAAAGCATTCTGGCTCCCGAGGTCCACCCGTCATACCCCAAGGTCCAGATGGCGGCCAACGTGGGTGATCAGCGTAGCACAGATTGGTTAGTGGGGTGAGGGGGGCAGAGGCCACCGGGAGGGATGAGGAAGCAAGGCCCAGTGCTGTCCTCTGGGGTGGAGCCTCACGGGCTTAGGGGAAGTGATGCCACAATCCCTGGGGGTGGGGGTGGAGGTGGGGGCGAGGCAAACACAGAGGGAAGTATTTGATTGTGGTGTGGAGAGGGGTGAGCCTTCACCTCTCTGAGCTTTCATTTTTGACAGTACAGCACTTGCTTGGCAGAATTGTGGTGATTCATTCAAGCAAGTGTAATTAGGAGGCAGATTCCCAACATTCAATGCCCGGTTATTTGTTTGTTTTTCTGTTCGTTATTTTTTCTGAAAACAGTGTGATTACCTGCCGACTGGGGCTGTATTAGACAGAATTCATTGATTCATAAAAGACAGCCCTAGTAGGTGCCAGGCCCTGTGTTCAGTTTTGTGGGTTCTGTTAATTGTTTTGTTTGCTGGTTTTAACAACTGCTGTGGTGTGCCAGGCTTTGGGATAAGTATCTTAAGTAGGTGATCTCATTTATCTCTCCCAGAAGACGAAGCAGAAACCTTTTATCAGTATAGTACAGATTAGAAAATGTAGACTTAGATGGGAGTGACAGTGAGATCTGGGATTCAGAGGCTGGAAATTGCCTCCTAACTTGCCCACCTGTGTACCTTGGGGAGAACAGACGTGACCTGATGTCCTCTCTCTGCAGGTCTTCTCAGTACAGCATGGTGGCTGGGGCAGGCCGAGAGAATGGCATGGAGACGCCAATGCATGAGAACCCGGAGTGGGAGAAGGCCCGTCAGGCCCTAGCCAGCATCAGCAAATCCGGAGCTGCCGGCAGCTCTGCCAAGGCCAGCAGCAATGGGCCTGTGGCCAGCGCACAAGTGAGAAGGCCGCACGGGGCTGGGGGACCTTGAGCCAGTGGTTGTGGGAGAGACACAGCCTGATGTCCTCTTTATCAGTCAGGCAGGGAACATAAAAAGATGTTCCAGGGAATCTAAGAAAGGGAAAAGTTGTTTCCTTGAGGGATCCAGGGCGTGATGTGGTTCTGAAGAGGGAGGCCGTGTGCATGCCCCTGGTCTCGAGAATGTGTGAGTCTGATGGTTGAGACAGTGGCTCGCTTTGTGGATGCATGGACCCAGTGTCATTCCTTGGCCATTAACCACCAGTAGACACAGGCTAGCACTTTGGGGGCCATGTGCCTCTGCATTCGGGCTACTGACGGCACATGGGCCTCTCTTTCCACAGTATGTGTCGCAGGCAGAAGCCTCAGCTTTGCAGCAGCAGCAGTACTACCAGTGGTACCAGCAGTACAACTATGCCTACCCCTACAGCTACTACTATCCCATGGTGAGTGCCCAGTGGGTGGGGTGGGGTGGGGCAAGGTAGAAGCTGCCGATTGCAGCTGGGTGGTGGATGGACTGGAGATAGCAGTGCTAACTGCTCAGAAACCCTCTACTCGCCCACGAGCTAAACAAGTCGCCTCCTGTAGCCCCCTGTGAGCTGCAGATCCTACATACCCAGTTCTGGTCCCTTCTCTTTCTCCCCTCATTCCTCATGCTCATTCCGCCATGGCTATTGGAGCAGAGACCTTGGTGCCCACACCCGCCAGGCCCGCTCTTGCTTTGCCCTGGCTGCAGTGCTCCTGCGTTGCCGCCTCTTGGCGGTCTCTGCTCAGATGCTGCCTTCAGAGAGCCTCTACCTGACACACTAATTCTCTTTTTTTTTTTGAGATGGAGTCTTGCTCTGTCACCCAGACTGGAGTGCAGTGGTGTGATTTCAGTTCACTGCAGCCTCTGCCTCCTGGTTTAAGCAATTTTCCTGCCTAAGTCTCCTGAGTAGCTGGGACTACAGGCGTGCTCCACCGTGCCCGGCTAATTTTTGTATTTTTAAGAGAGATGGGGGTTTCACCATGTTGGTCATGCTGGTCTCGAACTACTGACCTAGTGGTCTGCCTGCCTCAGTCTCCCATAGTGCTGGGATTACAGGCATGAGTCACCATGCCTGGCCACACACTAAAGTAGCATTCCTGCTTTGCAGCCTGTTCTCCCTTTTTTTGCCTTTTTGTTGTTTGATGATACTTACTGCTGGATATATTACATGTTGATGTCTACAACCGGGCATGTTATTCAAGCACAAGCTTCATTAGAGCATGGGTTTTACTTTTTATTGTTCTGTGGTAGTGCTTAGGAGAGTTGCCGCTCAGTGTATGTTGATTATATTCTTCTGAGAACTAGCTAAGTGATACATGAGATTGATAGAGGTTTTTTTTTTTTTTTTTTTTTTTTTTTAAAATACATGAGAGGATGTGGTATATTAATAGAGTGTAGAGACCGTGAGGGATTGGTGGAGGGACATGGCGAGTGTAGTCCTTGAGCAGGCTGGGGAAGTGCAAAGGGCAGGCCTCCCACTAAAGCCGCCTTCCCTGCGCCTTTGCAGAGCATGTACCAGAGCTATGGCTCCCCCTCCCAGTATGGGATGGCCAGCTCCTATGGCACAGCCACACCCCAGCAGCCATCTGCACCCCAGCACCAAGGGACTCTGAACCAGGTAACACCCTAGCCCAGCTCCCATGTCCTGCACAAGCAGAGAAAGTGTTGATTTTTGAGTGGGCTGTCAATGAGGAATGGTCTGTGCTCTTTAAGCTGCTTTTTTTCTTCCCAGCAGCTCCTGATCTGAAAATGAGGAGGAGAAAGCATAGTGTTTGAACCTAGGGTGGGTTTAAGGCTGGGCCAAGGCCAGGGCTGAGATGGTGGGAACTTCTTTTCTTCCCCCAGCATGGTCACCCACACGTGTGCACATATGGGTCGGCTTTTGCATTTAAGATGCTACTTGGAGGAATGGCCGAGCTAGTGCACAGGAGGCAGGTAGACCTGGGTTTCATTCCCAGCTTGCCCCCACTTCCCTGGTGTAATTACTTACCCCATGGCCTCTGCATCTCCATCAGCTCTTGAAAGTGGGAAGGATAGTAGCCTCATTTTTGGGCTCACATGTGTCTTGTGCTCAGATGGTAGTGCTGGAGTGGGTGTGTTGTCAGTGGCTGTTACTCCAGCGATGAAATGCTACCAGCTGCCACTTCACAGCCTAGGGCCTTGGGAAAATGCTCAGTCTCTGAGCTGGAGTTGGCTGAGCTGTGGAAAGGGTTGTTAACAGATGCTAACCTCAGAGAGTAGCTGAGGACTTGGAATGAGCGTGCGTGGGAAGGTCAGGCAGAGTTGAGTGCTGAGCGCTGTGATGACCGAGTCCAAGCGCCAGCACCAGAATCTGCCCACCGTGCTCAGTGCTTGCTTCCTTCTGTAGCCACCAGTCCCCGGCATGGACGAGAGCATGTCGTACCAGGCTCCCCCTCAGCAGCTGCCCTCAGCCCAGCCCCCTCAGCCCTCAAACCCCCCACATGGGGCTCATGCGCTCAGTAGCGGCCCCCAGCCTGGGACGGCCCCAGCCACACAACACAGCCAGGCGGGGCCCGCCACGGGCCAGGCCTACGGGCCTCACACCTACAGTGAACCTGCCAAGCCCAAGAAGGGCCAACAGCTGTGGAACCGCATGAAGCGTAAGTTTGCAAAGCTGCGTGGAGGCCGAGGGATTGGGAGCCTTATGGAGCTCCGAGGTGTGATGCACGTGGTGTGTGCTGGGCCTATTTCTGGGTGTCATAATCTCTTGGCTTGGGGTGGGGCTGCTCTGGGCCTGGCACGTTTGTGCTGGAGCCTTCTCTAGAAGCTGATCTCTCCTCCCTGAATTTCCACTTCTGCTGCCCTTGAAGTCCTCAGTCTATATCCCCTGGGAGCCCCTGGAGGTGCTGGGGAGGGGCCTGACTCTAGCTTTTGCTGCCCTCACAGCAGCCCCTGGGACGGGAGGTCTCAAGTTCAACATCCAGAAGCGACCTTTTGCTGTTACTACCCAGAGCTTTGGCTCCAATGCTGAGGGCCAGCACAGCGGCTTTGGCCCCCAGCCCAACCCTGAGAAAGCTCAGAACCACAGGTGATGTCTTCCCCCTTGCCCCATCACAGCCCCGCACCACATTCAGCGTCTGTGGTCAGTCCCATTGGCCAGCTGCCCACCCTCAGCCACAGTGTGCGCCTCTGAACAGGGGAAAAGGACCCTGCCTTGGGGGTTGCTGTGAGCACTGAAGGAAAACACGTGGATTGTGTCCGGCTGTGTGTCAGCTCAGAGTGGTGGTGGTGATGGTCTTTTGAGTTTGGGATCCTCCCAACTGAGCCCCTCACCTGTCTTCCTGCAGCGGGTCCTCTGCCCGGGGCAACCTGTCTGGGAAGCCTGACGACTGGCCCCAGGACATGAAAGAGTATGTGGAGCGCTGCTTCACCGCCTGTGAGTCGGAGGAGGACAAGGACCGCACCGAGAAGCTGCTCAAGGAGGTGCTGCAGGCCCGGCTGCAGGACGGCTCTGCCTATACCATCGACTGGAGCCGGGAGCCGCTGCCAGGGTTAGTCCGGGTGGGGGCCTGGGGGGAAGGGCGATGCTGTGAGAGGCATGGACTGGGCATGGAGGCAGGAGAGCTGGGGATCCCAGGTACCAGGAGCTTCAAAGAGAAATGAGCCAGAAAGTTGGATTCTGGGGGAATGAAGTCCTGGTTGGAGGAGGCCAGTAGGGTAGGGTGGGGACCACAGGTGTGGGGGAGGTGTGCATGGCTCAGTGGTTAAGCGTATCCTCTGGACACAGAAAACCTTGGGTTTGTACTTCATTTCTCTACTATATTAGTTGAGCTGCCTGGGGTAAGGGCCTTTCATTTTGGAGGTGGTGTGTCCCCTGGGGTGGGTTGGTAGATTGAGGGAGGTGGTGGTGGCCGTCCTGCCAGTGTCTGGCGGGGTTGGTGATGCTCTGCCCTGCTGTATCCTCAGGCTGACCCGCGAGCCTGTGGCTGAGAGCCCCAAGAAGAAGCGGTGGGAAGCCCCTAGCAGTCTTCATCCTCCTAGAGGGGCAGGCTCGGCGACAAGGGGCGGGGGTGCCCCATCCCAGCGAGGGACACCGGGAGCTGGGGGTGCTGGTCGAGCCCGGGGCAACAGCTTCACCAAGTTTGGCAACCGCAATGTCTTCATGAAGGACAACAGCTCTTCTTCCAGCACCGACTCCCGCTCCCGCTCCTCCTCCAGGTCTCCAACGCGCCACTTCCGCAGAAGGTGCCGAGACTCCGGGCTGGGGGCTGTGCAGGGGGCAGGGGCGTTTCAGGCCTGACCTTCCTGCTTCTTCCTGCAGTGACTCCCACTCAGACTCCGACAGTTCCTACTCAGGGAATGAGTGTCACCCTGTGGGCCGCAGGAACCCGCCCCCTAAGGGCCGGGGTGGCCGAGGGGCCCACATGGACCGGGGCCGAGGCAGGGCACAGCGTGGGAAGAGGTAAGACTGGGCGGGGCCTGAGACACAGGCCAGGGTAGAGGAGGGTGCTGGGGACCCAAGGAGGAGGAGGAAGAGGGCAGACAGGTGGACAGCCAGCTGCCAAAGAGGGGAGGCTGGAGGGTGGCTGAAGATGCCTCTTGCTTACCGTGCCTCGCCCTTTCCTAGGCATGATCTGGCTCCCACCAAGCGCAGTCGAAAGAAGATGGCGGCGCTGGAGTGTGAGGACCCCGAGCGTGAGCTGAAGAAGCAGAAGCGGGCAGCCCGCTTCCAGCACGGACACTCCCGTCGCCTGCGGCTCGAGCCCCTGGTGCTGCAGATGGGCAGCCTGGAGGGCAGCGGGGCTGACCCTGACTGGCAGGAGCTGCAGATCGTGGGCACCTGCCCCGACATCACCAAGCACTACCTGCGTCTCACCTGTGCTCCTGACCCGTCCACTGTGCGCCCTGTGTCTGTAAGTGCCCAGGCAGGGCAGTCCTCCTCGAGGCGGGGCTGACTCAGCACCCAGGGAGGGGGGCAGAGGCCACATGGGCTGGGGTGTGGCAGGGCCCTGAGCCTGGCTGGTTGGTGATCTGAGAGGAATGTGAAGGTGAACGGCTGTCCTGGAGCCCTGTGTGTGGGGTGTGCGGCGTTTGCTGGGGAATCACTTGACCTTTGGGCCTGGGTCCCTGGCTTAGGTGACACAAAACGTGAAGCCTTCTCCCAGGCCCCGGGGCTGTGGGGCATGGGTGGCTGTGCTTGCAGTGTTGGGTGTAGTCAGTGCTCTGCTGTAGAACCTGTCAACAGCCATGTGCCTATAGAGAAATGCGTGTGGGGGATCCACTCTTAACCTATGTCTTATTTTTTGTTCTTGTTTTTTTTGAAGACAGTCTTACTCTGTCATCTGGGCTGCAGTGCAGTGTCGTAATCTTGGCTCACTGCAACCTCCGTCCTGGCTTCAAGTGATTCTCCTGCCTCCGCCTCCCGAGTGGCTGGGATTATAGGCGTGAGCCACCATGCCTGGCTCATTTTTGTATTTTTAGTAGAGACAGGGTTTCAGCATGTTGGCCAGACTGGTCTCAAACTCCTGACCTCAGGTGATCCGCCCACCTCAGCCTCCCAAAGTGCTGGGATTACAGGTGTGAGCCACCGCATCCGGCCTTTTGTTTTTCAGTTTATTGTAACTTTCCCATCAAATAAGTGGGAGCCCTTGTACTCCGTCCCTGAGTTGTACCCTGAGTGTTCATTCATTTCCCTTTCCAGGTTTTGAAAAAATCGCTGTGCATGGTCAAGTCCCACTGGAAAGAGAAGCAGGATTACGCGTTTGCCTGTGAGCAGATGAAGTCCATCCGGCAGGATCTGACAGTAAGGCTCGAGCTGGGAGGGCCTGGCCTTAGCCGGTGCTGCCCCCGCTCCCTGTGACTCTTGTTTCTGCCCTGCCACCCCAGGTGCAGGGCATCCGCACGGAGTTCACGGTAGAGGTGTATGAGACCCATGCCCGGATTGCCTTGGAGAAGGTGAGCTGGCCTTTGCAGGCTCCCCAGCCCCTTTCCTGCTACCTTTCTGTCCTCAGCGCCCTTACTCTGCTCCCTTCCTTCCGTGCCTCTGCCCTCCAGGGTGACCACGAAGAGTTTAACCAGTGCCAGACGCAGCTGAAGTCGCTATACGCCGAGAATTTGCCTGGCAACGTGGGCGAGTTCACTGCCTACCGAATCCTCTACTACATCTTCACCAAGAACTCAGGAGGTGAGCCCCAGCCCCCAGGACAGAGGTCGCGGTGCTAGGGTCGAGCCCTGCTGTGATTGACACCCTTGGTCTTGGCCCTAGACATCACCACGGAGCTGGCGTACCTCACACGGGAACTGAAGGCAGATCCTTGTGTGGCCCATGCCTTGGCACTAAGGACAGCCTGGGCCCTGGGCAACTACCACCGCTTCTTCCGGCTCTACTGCCACGCACCCTGCATGTCTGGCTACCTCGTGGATAAGTTTGCAGATCGGGAGCGCAAGGTTGCCCTCAAGGCCATGATCAAAACGTATGTGGTGCCAAGCTCCCTTCTGCCCTTGCTCTTCCCATCCTTCCGCCTCACAGCTCCCCTCAGACGAGATCCTGGCCCCAGGCCTCCTCCAGCCCCGGACCCTTGTCCTGGTCCTTTTTCCACCTCTGTTTTCTACTCAGTCCTCCTCTTTCCAGTCCTCATGCTTTCCTTCTTGGCCACCTCTGTGTTCCGGGTCTCTCCTCCCTGTCTCCCCACTGTTGCCAGCTCACTGCCTGTGGAGCCTCTTCTCCATCCCGTCTCTGTTTCTCTTCCTCCTGTCCTCACCTGCGTGGACCCCCTAGTTCACTCCGTGTTCTGGGCTTCCTCCCCTCTCTCTGCTTTCTCAGCTTCTCACTGTGCTCCCACTCCGCAGAGACCATCTAGACAGTCTCTGGTCCAACAGGACAAGGCCCATTCCCACTCAGCTCCTTTGAGAGCACCAGAAAGGCTTAGGGAGGCCCCTGTGATGAGACCACACTGGGCACCACATTGAAGGCCCTTGGACAGGCCACACCCCAGTGTGTGTTCTTTGTTCACTAGATAGGGTGTCTGGCCTGTTGTGGTTAGGGAAGAGTTGCTTGACTGACATTTAGATGTGTGGTTCTCGGTCTGGTGATTGAGGTGACCCCGGGTGATGGGCAGTGTCGAGAGAGGTTTTCAGTTGTCTCAGCAACAGGATGCTCCTGGTATCTAGTGAGTGCAGGCCAGGGTGCCGCCCCACCACAGTCATCGGGCCCCAGAGGTCAGTCTTGCCAGGTGGATAAATTCTGGTCAAATAGGTCGACCATAGATTGGAAAGCCCTCAAATGCCTGGCCAGCTGGCCCTCTGCCTGAGGTCACAGTCACAGCATGGTTTGGAGCTAGGAAACTCATTCTGGGATCTAGTTTGGATCAAGCTGACTTGAGGGAGAGGCTGAGTCAGGGATGGTTCAGAGGAGCAGATCAGTATGTAGGGTACAGTGCACAGAACTCCCTTACCAGCTGGGGAAGTGAGAAGGAAGGGAGGCAAGGAGGCTGCCCAGCCTGCTGCTGCCTGATGGGCCCCGTGGACGGTGGCTCTCCAGCTTCAGTGCTGCACTGAAGGGGCGTGTGGTTGGGTCAGCGTCCCTGTTAATTGATATATGATTGGCCTTGGTTGGGGACATAGCCATGAGTGCCCCTTGTGGGTGGGGCCCTAGTCTGTCATTGACCTTACTGTCTCAGCACCTTGCTCACAAGGAGGCTGACCCTGCCCTGCCAGCTGAGACTGGGAGATGGAGTGGGCTGTGATCCCAGGGCCTCCATGAGGCTCTGGCATTGGAGCAGACGTGCGTTCTAGGACTTGGGGCCCTCACGCGGTGCACTCCTCCTTTGGTTACTGTGTGTGTGGAAAGGGTAGGGCCGCATCGCCTGTGGAAGGAGGTTCAGGGAGCTCTGAGGACCTGGCTCGTGCCAGATGCTCAGCCAGTAATATCTTAGTATCAGCCAGCAGTGACTGCTTTCAGTGTGCAGTGGTGAGTGCTGGCTGGCACCTGTGCCTGGCTTCCCAAAGGCACTATGATGCAGGGCAGGGGAAGCTGTGAGGGCTGGGTCCCCACCGTGGCCCTGCCAGGCCTGCCATCCCCAACCCCTGCTGTGTGCTGCTCCCTCCATCTGGCCCCTGCCCTCAGCCAGCGGAGGAGCCCACTGGGCCCTTCCCTTCCTGTCCCCTCTCCTCCCTGGCCCCTGCACAGGTAAGTGAGGGTGAGGGGGGGCACAGCTGGGGACTGGGGCCACTCACCCCACCCCGGGCCCCCCCGAGCCCCTGAGGTAGGGAGGCTGGGAGGCAGGTGGGGAAGCTAGCAGGTTCTGTGCTGAGGAAACCCTGTGGGTACCCGAATGGGGGGGCCTCCCTGATTGTGGGGCCCTCCCCTGCCCTCCCGCCCGCCTCATCACCTTCTCCTCTTGTCTCCATAGCTTCCGCCCTGCGCTGCCAGTCTCCTACCTGCAGGCCGAGCTGGCCTTCGAGGGCGAGGCCGCCTGCCGGGCCTTCCTAGAGCCCCTGGGCCTGGCCTACACGGGCCCGGAGAACTCCAGCATCGACTGCCGCCTCAGCCTGGCGCAGCTGTCAGCCTTCTGAGCACCCAGCGAGGAGGGGGCGGGGGCAGGGGCTGCAGCCCCCAGCGCTGCCTTTGCGGATTCTGTTTTTGAGCCGTGGACTTGGGTTGTAAATTTATTTGCGGGGAGTGGGCTCCAGGAAGAGCCACCGTCCCTGCCCCCGTTTTCCCAGCGGGGAGTCTGTACAGAGATTTTTCTACGTTTTTATTTTTTGTCTCAGAGGGATGGGACTGGGGAGGAGGGGATGGGCAGCGGAGGGTTGGGGGCATGGTCTGCAGGCTCATCTGTGTCCGCCTTTCACTCCACTAATGCTGTCTCAGTGTTTTCTCTCTCTCTCTTTCGAGCTTGCACTCCGGTACCCGACCCAGCGCCCTGGCCCATCCCATGCCGGGGGGCCGGTGGAAAGAAGACAGGCCGTCCAGCCCATGCCCGCCTGCGGCGGGGGCACCCAGCAAGCCCGCCCACCGCCTGCTGCCTCACCTGCCTCACCACAGACTCTTGTTCCCAGCCCCATGGGGCCTCCGTGTTTGGGGTGAGGGGAGCTGCTTAGAGACTGTGCCCGTCCTCGGCCCCCCACCCTGAAGTGCCAGCACCACCAGCACCAGATCTTCCGCCGCCACACCGCACTGAGGACACGCCGGCTGGGCCGCCTCGTCTCAAGTTGTATTAAGTTGTCTTCGTGTCCCCTCCTCCCTCTGCCCCCAATGTTTCTTCTGATTTTTTTTTCCCCTTTCGCTCCCTCCTCCCCACATTCCTCCCTTGGTTCAGCACAGGTAAAATGGTTCCCTTCCTTCCCTGCCTTCATGGATCACCAGCTCACGTCATGTTTCCTTCTCTTTTCTTTGTGTGTGTGTTTAAGTTATTTTTCTTCGTCCTCTCCCTTTTCTTTTTGGCCCTCCCTCCCTCCCTCTTCTGCCATGTAACTGGAGGATGTGCTATGAGTTTGCAAACAGCTGGACTGTCAGGCTGCTTTTTTTCCAGATGTTCCTCCTCTGCCTCCCCTTCCCCTCCTCTCCCCTCCCTTTCCTTCCTTCCTTCCTTTCCTTGGAGCACTGAGCACCATTTGGAAGCTTAAGAGAAACCAAAATTAAAGAGAGAGAGAGAGCCGCGTTCCCGCAGTGTCTTCCTTGCGTGGGCTGTTGGCATCCCTTCTGTCTCTAGAGGTCTGGGGGTGTCACTCCAGCGGGATCTCAAACAGGGGTTGGAAGGGCCCCCCTGTCCTCCCCATACGGCACAGCCAGAGTGTCTGCAAGGGCTGGCATCCCACCTCCTGGCTGAGGCTGAACTCCAGCTTGGGGAGGTGGACTTGGGAACCGTGGGGCACCTTGGCCAGGGTGAGGTGCGGGTGCAGCTGCCCTGGAGACTGTAGCACTCTTAGCCCCTCGACTTCCAGCCTCTGGCTCAGCACTTGTGCCATGCCTTCCAGTGTGGGAGAGGGTGGGGCACAGAGCACATGTGGGCCCAGGAGGACCAGCTCCCTAAAGTTCAGCCGAGGGGGTGCGTTTAGCCCCGGGGCCAAGAGGGCCCGTCTCAGAGCCGCAATGGCGGCCGCCTCCTCTCCAGTGCCTGCCAGTCGCAGCAGGGCCAGCGTCAGGTGCAGGTTCTGGGTGGGCACCAGGAACTCAGCGCAGTGCGGGGCCACGTGGACTAAGTATTCCTGGGCCTTGGTCACTTCTGCTTGTAGCCCAGGCTCAGTCACCATGAGGGCCACAAAATGTGTGGGGCGTGGCTGACGAGGTGCTGCAGCACTAGCCAGGCCGGACCCTTTGCTCTCAGGCCAGGCTACAGGACCCCATTCGGCTTCTGTCTCCTTAGTGGAGTCCCCCGGGGCTGCCAGGGCTTCCTTGCACCACAGCTCTGAGGTCCTGGCGGCCGCTGTTGGCTTCAGTGCCCCCTCAGTCCCTTCTGCGAGGCATCCTTTTGGGGCCGGTGTTCCCAAAGCAGCTGTGTCCAGCGCCCTCTCCTGGGCCGCCTCCAGCTCTCCGGGCTCCTCCCCGCCTGGCTCCTGGTTCTCTGTGCACAGCGGCCTTGTGCTCCCTCGCCCGGGGGCAGCCTGGGCCTCCTGCCCTGTTCCCGCCAGTGTCCACTCGGCGTCCTCCGCCCCGTGGCCGCCCTCACTGCACAGCGCGTCCAGGATGGTGGGCCCGCGCCCCGCCGCTGAGCCAGAGCCGAAGACGAGGTCGGTGCGCGAGGCGCGGTCCCACACTAGGCGGCCGCGGAAGCGGAAGAAGCGAACGCGGTGCTGGGGCACGGCCAGCACGCCCGGCCCGAGCGCCGCCAGCGGCTCGTCCCAGCAGAAGGCGTTGAAGGGCTCCTCGCGCACGCCCAGGAAACGGTCGGCGTACCCCACCGAGAAGTCGGCGGGGTCGAGGCGAGGGTCCCAGCGGATGCGCCGGATGACGTCCGCGGCTGTACGCAGCGGCGGCTTCTTGGCCCCGGCCTCGGGCTGCGCCTCGCGGCCAGGCGGCGCCGGCGCCCCGGGGTGGGGCTGGCGGCAGCGGGCGCCGAAGCGGCAGCGGCCTTCCAGGAAGAAGCGGCAGGCCGGCGGGGGCATGGGCTCCGTGGCGGTGGCTTCCTGCGGCAACTCCGGCTCTCTGGCCGCCGCCATGGGTGCGGGGAACTGGCGCGCCCGCCGCTCAGACCAGGTCGCCCAGCCTGGATGCCCCGAGTCTCACCCGACAGTGGCGTCAGCGGCCCTTGCTCCGGCCCCGCCCAGGGGACCACGCCCCGGGCCCCAGCGAGGACTCTGGCCCAGTTCTCAGGACTTCCCGGCTGCGCCCTCCCCCAGTGCTAGGAAAGCAAGCTCCGTCCGGGCTGCGGCAGTCTTGGCCTCCCAGGGCTCTTCGGAGCCGGGCCCCGCCCGTTTCCCAGTGGTATCTGTGTGCTGCCTCTTTCCGGCTGATTTACATGTGTGCCCGCCCCCTCCAGGTGATTTACATGTGGTGCCCAGCCCCTCTCCCGGTGATTTGCATGTGTTCCCCGCCCCTTCCTGGGTGATTTACATGTGCGCTCCCACCCTATTCCGTGTGATTTAGGTGTGCCCCGCCCCTGAGGGGGACGTCTTTAAAGAACCTGGACTCGACCCGTCTGAGTGAGTTACATTTGCGGCCCCGCCCCTCTAGGAATGTTCAGAGAACCTGGCCCCTCAGTCATTTGCACGTTCGCAGAGAGATGGGACCTTAAAGAGCCAGGACGCCTGCAGACCCTTCCTCCACGGAGACCAGGCCCGTCCTGCTCTAAAAGGGTACCCAGACACTTCCCTCTGCGGCCGCTCCCAGAGTAAAGGGCGGCTCCGCCCGGTGGAGTCCACCTGAGGCATGCAGGGCCAGAAAGGCTCCCGGGACGGCAGCACTCGGCAGCCCCGACTCGGCTGGCCCCGCGGTGGCTGTCTGGCCCGTCCCCAGGAGCACGTACGGCCGGCGGAAGCGCTCAGTATTTGATGGACGGGATTGCGGGAGCGGCCGCCTCTGTAAGGGGCACTGCCTGGCCACGCCCTCGGACCCTCTTAAAGGAGCCGCACCCCACGTCATCCCTTCCCACGTGCAAAGTGAAAAGTCAGAGCCCGGGCACACACTTGGCCGTTTATGTATACAGAAGTTGGGTGCAGCGCAGGAAGGGAAGGGAAGTGGGGAGCCTAGAGGCCGATGACGTCGTCCAGCTCCAGGTCCGCGTTGGAGCGGCAGCAAGCCTCGGGGCGCTGCGTCCCGGAGCGGGGTTCCGCGTCGGGCTTGGCGGCAGCCGCGTCCGGGCGCTCTGCGTCCATGACGCCTAGCACCGCGTCCAGCATGGAGGGCCCCAGATCCAGGTGGAAGGACAGCAGAGGGTCGGCCGGCGCGGGCGTGCGGAGGGCAGGCGCGGCGGGCTGCGGGACGGCGGGCGGCGGCGGGGAGCGCGGGGCTCCCGCAGGGGGCGCTCGTGGCTCGGGGGGCGGCCCGCCGCCGTGGCGGCTCAGGAACGAGGTGTCCCCGAAGGCGTCGCCGCCGCGCCCCACGTGCAGCGTGTGCCGGAAGTCGCCGAGCGGCGCGGAGATGGACAGGGCGCCGCGATCCGGCCGCTTCTTGGGCTGCGCGGGGCCCAGCTGCTTCAGCACGGGCATCTGCGAGGGGCACGGGAGGGTCAGCGCGGCCCCGGCGCGGGGCTCGCAGCTGCGCGGCTGCTCAAAGGATGCTCTTGGTGAGAGGACGATGGGGCCTGGTTCCCGTTTTTTTTTGTTTTTGTTTTTTGACTTTTTGTTTTTTGAGACAGGCTGGAGTGCAGTGGCGCGATCTCAGTTCACTGCAACCTCTGCCTCCCGAGTTCAAGCGATTCTCCTGCCTCAGCCTCCTGAGTAGCTGGAATTACAAGCATGCAGCACCATGCCTGACTAATCTTTGTATTTTTAGTAGAGATGGGGTTTCGCTGTGTTGACCAGGATGCTCTCCATCTCTTGACCTCGTGATCCGCCTGCCTCGGCCTCCCAAAGTGCTGGGATTACAGGCATGAGTCACTGTGCCCGGCCCAATTTTTGTATTTTTGTAGAGGCGAGGGTTTCACCAAGTTGGCCAGGCTGGTCTTGAACTCCTGACCTCAGGTGATCCACCCACCTCGGCCTCCCAAAGTGTTGGGATTACAGGTGTGAGCCACCGCGTCCAGCCTCCAATTTTACAGATGGGGAAGATGAGAGACTCCAGGAGGTCCCACGGGCACAGCTGCTGAGCTCACATTCAGATAGAGGTTTGCCTAACCTGACTCCAGAATCCCCATGACCACCACGCTATGCCGATCCTCCTAAGAGCCAATACTTGAGCTTTCCTAGAGGCCAAGTAACCAACTATTTCACAAACCCTTCAGAGTGCTTCCCAGACTTGACTGATAGAAAACTCCGGCTTGTTGGCCGGTGGCTCATGCCAGTAATCCCAGCACTTTGGGAGGCTGAGGCGAGTGGATCACTTGAGGCCAGGAGTTCGAGACCAGCCTGAGCAACATGGCAAAACCCCATCTCTATAAAAAATGCAAAAATTAGCCGGATGTGGTGGTGCAAACCTGTAATCCCAGCTAAAGTAGGAGAATCGCTTGAACCCCGGAGGCAGAGGTTGTAGGGAGCCGAGATCGTGCCACTGCACTCCAGCCTGGGCTACAGGACTGAAACCCTGTCTCAATAAAAAGAAGAAGAAAAAAAAAAAAAACTCCAGCTTGTCAAAGATGGAAATTCCCAAGCTCCTTTCCTGAAGTCAGGGCTGACTTTGTCCATTAAGCAAAGCATATCCTGCCTAGAGCCCACCACATACGTGAGGAAGAGGCCTAGAGCCCACCACGTACACGAGGAAGAGGCCCAGGCAGGCTTTGCCTAGGGTGCATTTTATGATTTGAATTACAGTCCTTGGTACCTGTGGGTTCTGCATCAGCAGATTCAGTCAACTGCTGATCAAAAATTTTGGGGAAAAAATACAGTAATAAGGAACGAGTATGAGTTTCAAACAATATAACGATTATTTGCAAAGCATTTATATTGTATTATGCATTATAAGTAATCTCGAGATGATTTAAAGGGTAGGAGAGGATGTATATAGGTTATATGCAAATACTAGGCCATTTTGTATCAGAGACTTAAACATCTGCAGATTTTGCTATCCATGGGGGATCCAGAACCACTCTCATCACAGTGACCAAAGGGCAACTGTACTTGATCTTCAAAGACTACAACCTAACAACATGATATCTTATGTTTTCTAAAATAATAATAATACAAATTCCCTAGCTGGGTGTGGTGGCTCACGCCTGTAATCCCAGCACTTTGGGAGGCCTAAGCGGGCAGATCACCTGAAGTCAGGACTTTGAGACCAGCCTGACTAACATGGTGAAACCCTGTCTCTACTAAAAAAATACAGAATTAGCTGGTCGTGATGGTGCATGCCTGTAATCCCAGCTACTTGGGGGACTGAGGCAGGAGAATCACTTGAACTTGGGAGGCAGATGTTGCAGTGAGCTGAGATCGCGCCACTGCACTCCAGCCTGGGTGACAGAGCATGACTTCATCTCAAAAAAAA
>NW_016107550.1:3442675-3445929 GCF_001604975.1 Cebus imitator
TGTGTGGCTTTGAGCAACTTACTTGACCTTTCTGACCTCCTTTCCTTATCTTGAAAGGCACGATGGTAATATAATACTCCATAGTCCTTTTGCAAGAATTGGTGGAATGATACCCGTGAAAGACTTAGCACGGAGCCCAGCACACAGTGAATGTTCAATTAACACATGCTCAACGGAGCCGCACCTTGGATCGTTCTCCCCATGTTCCACAGAGGAAATGCATGGTCAGAGAGAGGACGTAACTGTCCAACATCACAAAGCCAGTCGGGGGACTCCAGAGTCCAGAGCTGGCTCCCTGCACTCTCTTTGACCTCTTGACTCCTGGCCAGCTCTCAGCTCCTGCTTCCGCTCAGACCCAGCTTCCAGCCTGCATCTGGCACCCCCCTGCCATTGCCCTATCAGTCACCACCACTTCGCAGCACCTGGCCACACACGTGAAGGTCTTGGTTCCTGACATCAAACACATCTGGGCTCAGATTTTGCTATTTCCTTCTTGCGGGATCCCAAACTGGCTTCCCCAACCTAAAGCTCAGTTTACTCCTTGAAAAATGGGTTGGAATTCCTGTTTGTGGGTGGGTGCCCCCGGGGCTCACACCTATAATCCCAGCTCTTTGGGAGGCTGAGACAGAAGGATCGCTTGAGCCCAGGAGTTCAAGACCAGCCTGGGCAACAAAGTGAGATGTCTCCTCTCCAAAAATAAAAATAAAAAGTTAGCTGGGTGCCGTGTCATGCACCTGCAGTGCAGCTGAAGGAGGCTGAAGAGGGAAGAGCCCAGGAGTCTGAGGCTGCAGTGAGCTGTGATCACCCTACTACACTTCAGCCTGGCCAACAGAGTGAGACCCTGTCTCAAGAAAAGAAGAGAGAGAGAGAGAGAGAGAGAGAGAGAGAGAGAAACAGAGACAGAGACAGGGAGAAAGGAGGAAAGGAAGGAAAGGAAAGGAGGGAGGGAGGGAGAAAAAGAAAGAAGAAGGAAGAAAGGAAGGAAGGAAAGAAAGAAAAGAAAGAAGGAAAGAAAGAAAGATTATACTCAGGGCACTGAAATTTTATTTCCCAATTGCTTATTCCGGGCCAGGTTCCAGCCTAAGTGCCTCCCCACTAATTAAAGAATTTATTTAATCTTCAGGACAACCCTGTCGTACAGAGGCGTGATGGCTGAGACATAGAGAGGTTGAGGAACTTGCCCTGGGTCACACAGCAGCAAGTGTTGGGGGCCAGGTTTGGAATCCAGATGGACTGTAGCTCCCCACAGGAGGCGACGCGCATGCCACCCCACGGGAAATAAAATCATAATGTTTGGATTTGCTATAAAGGCCAGGGTCTTTTCGAGTTGGACACGGTTTTGGAATGCCACCTCTGCGCGCTAGCTCAGAGACCCTGGGTAAGTCACTCTCCTTCTGTCTTCACAAGCAGAAGCCTCCGGCCTCCTTCCGCTGCGCTGTGCTTAAGGCAATGAGGTCATGCTTGGAAAAAGTCCCTCAGGCGGCCAGGGCTCGGGACAGAGAGGCTGTTGTTTGTGACCCACGTGAAACAGGCAGAAAGGGGGGCGCAAGTGTGGAGCCCCGGGCGGCCTGGGCCGCGCGCCCTCCCCGCGCCTCCACCCACCCCGCTCTTTCCCGCTCGGCAGGGCCCCGGCTGCAGCCGCAGGGTTGGGGGCACCGCGGGCTCACCTCTGCCCGGCTCAGCCCCGGCCCCGCCAGGACGGAAATAACAACCCGCTCCAGATCCGGCCCGACTGGTTCTCAGACCTGTGGGAGCGGCGGGGAGGCGGGTGGGGCGAGGCGGGGTCGGGGGACCCCAGATGGGGAGACCCCCTGCGCGGCGTGGGCTTCACCGCGCGCTCCCTGAGGCCACGTGGCTGCGGCGGGGAATCGAGCGGCCGCGTCTCGGGGGGTTTCTGTCCATCTTCCCTCCCGGCCGGACCCGGGACCCCGGTCCCCCACCGCGCCTCACCTCGCGGTCCTCCCAGAGCGGGCCAGGCGCGCGCTCACGACTCTGGCTCCAGCCCCGACCCTGGTTCCGCGGATCCGAGTCCGCCTCCGCCTCCTAATCCCCGGCCCGCGCCTTCTTCCTTGTTCCTCGGGGCGGGATCTCACCTGGCAAAGAAAGTGTCATGTGGATCCCGGAGGGAATCCAGGAGCCAGGCACCCGGTCCGCACAGCCACCGCCTCCTTCGCCCGCAGGGCCCAGGCGTCCCAGCGCTTAGCTCTCTTAATCCCACGCCAGGCCCGAAAGTCAGGGCCCTCAGCTCCTCCTCCCTCAGATCCAGGGGTCCAGGCCCAGCCCCTCCTCCCTCAGACCGAGGAGTCCGGGGCCCTAGCCCCTCCTTCAGACCCAGGAACTCAGGCCCCCAGCTCCTCCTCCCTCGGACCCTGGAGTCCAGGCCCCAGCCCCTCCTCCCTCAGACTCAGGAGTCCAGAACTCTGACCCCTCTTCCCTCAGACCCAGGAGTCCAGGCCCCCAGCCTCTCCCGCTCTGACCCAGGAGTCCAGGCCCAGCCCCTCCTCCCTCGGACCCTGGAGTCCAGGCCCCACCCCTGGAAAGCGCTGTCCTAAGCCCCCTTTACCTGCACCGGGAGCTAAAGTGTCAGCCCCTCTCCGGGGCCATGGTGGTAGCCCAGGCAGAAGCGGAATCACCACCCAGTCCCCAGGCAGAGAGGGTTTTGGCACAGGCCACTCCCAGCCTTTCTTATCCCCCAAAAGTTTGCCTCTAGGATTTAAAGGACAAGAAAGCGGGGACAGAGGTGACGCTGAGTCCCCTCCGGGCTGAGTGTGGGGGCAGGAAGAGACCGGACTGAGTGTGCAGGGGAACGGGCAGAGGGGGTGGGGCTGGACCGGGCGCGCCCCCAGCCTGGCCCCTCCCCTGCCCAGCTTGGAATTTCCTGAAACTGGGGAAGTCTGGCTGTTTAGAAGAGTAATTTCTTCCAGATTGCAGCTGTATGGAGACAGAGAGAGAGAGAGAGAGAGAAAAGGGAGGGAGAAGGTCAGACTGAAAGCTGAGAGCGGATGAAGAGGTTGGAGGGTGTCTGAGGGGCAGCTCTGGCTTTGCTGCGGGTCCCCTAGATGAACTTCCATGCCTGCAGCCACTCTGTCATAGAAAGGTCATATCTCATTCTAAGCACCCGTGTCCATTGGTCACAAGAGAGTGGAGTTTGGGTGTTAGGACAATTCCTGAGGGCCAGTGTCGGTGGGGCCTGACATGGGGAGAGCAGAGTCCCGAGGCAGGATGCAGTTCTGTGGGAGGGAGGTGGAGGCCCA
>NW_016107550.1:3446239-3447501 GCF_001604975.1 Cebus imitator
GAGGCTGGGTCAGTGGGAGGGAGGTGGAGGCCCAGGTGGGAGGCTGGGTCAGTGGGAGGGAGGTGAAGGCCTAGATGGGCAGCTGGGTCAGGGTCAGAGGGAAGAGGGAGAGGGAAGCCCAGATAGGAGGCCCATGTGGGAGGCTGTGTCGGTGGTTTTCCCCCTAGCTGGGGCTGGGGTTGTAGCACTGGTGAGAGAATAGTCGATTTTCGATAACGAGGAAGCATCCTTGAGCTGGGTCTTGAAGGGGGGGTGGGAGTTTATGGAGCCCAGGAGAGGAGGATGGATATTGGAGCAGGGTGGGGAAGCCAGGTGGGGCAGAGGGCTCTCACATGCTGGGCGGAGTTTGATTTGCCTGGAGAAGCCGGCTTGAAAGCCACTGGGAGCCTCACTTTGTCCCGCAGATGTGGGGGAACCGCAGAGGAATGGCAGGGAGAGGTCCAGGTGTTAGAGAGTTCCCTCTGGGGTCCCTGCAGGGCGTGGACTGAAGAAGGCCCGGACTCAGCACCCACCGCAAATTTAAGGGGGGAGGGGGCAGTGGTCACCAGAAACTCAGTAATCAAATATATATATATTTATATATATAATGTTTATAATATATATTTATATGTAATTATAATATATATTTATAATATATATTTACATGTAATTATAATATATATTTATATACAATATTTATATATAATATATAGATATTTATAATATATATTTATATATAACAGACTTTTATTATGTATTTTTTATTGATGCAAAATTCACATGACATAAAATTAACCATCTTGAGGTGTACAATTTAGTGACATTTACTACATTCCCAATGGGACGTACCTAATTGGTACATTGGCAATTATGCAGCCATCACCCCTATCCAGCTCCCACACATTTCCATCACCCCAAAAGAAAACCCCATTCAGCAGTTGCTGGCCATGGCCTGCTCTCGGCAGCCCTGGGAAACCACTCTCCCGTTTCTGGTTCTGTGGATTGCCTCTTCCCGACACTTGGGGTGAATGGAATCACACATCCGTCGCACAGCCCTGCGTCTCTGGCTTCCTTCATATAAGGCGGTTCATCGTGTGAAGCAGGTGCCCGTGCTACATCACACGTACTATTTACATACGTGAAGACATATACATAATGGCCAGGCGCAGTGGCTCACGCCTGTAATCCCAGCACTTTGGGAGGCTGAGGCGGGCAAGATCACCTGAGGTCAGGACCTCAAGACCAGCCTGGCCAACATGGCGAAACCCCAACTCTACTAAAAA
>NW_016107550.1:3450381-3454984 GCF_001604975.1 Cebus imitator
AGTTTTCTACTTGGGCAGCCGAGGGGGGGGGGGCTAGGTTTTCCTTGCCATCGTTCTTCTCAGCAAACAATACAGTCCGTCATACACTCTGCATTTCTCAACGGTGTAGATTGTGCACCGCTCAGCTCTGGGGTCATCCTGTCACAAACTGTGAGTGTGAAGAGCTCTGTGAGGCGTCTAGGGCAGGTTTTTAAGGGTCACCGGGTGTTCGTCTAGATCAGGGTGGAGAAATCCTGATCCGCAGGGAGTTTCTCCACCGGGGCCACAAGAGGGCGCCCAAGACACGTGTCAAACCCTTGCCGCGCTCAGGTGGGTGGTCTCCTAGGAAGAAGTGGGCAGGGGATTGCTGAGGATGTTTGAAGTCTAATGGGATGAGCCAGCTTTCTAGAGGAAGTTTGGGAAGAATCGTCACTGAAGGGGTGTTCTACTTGGGGTCATTTGTGTGACCTCCCAGCTCACTCAGGGTAATCGTGGCCATTTCCCTGTCCCCGCCCCTCAGTCTGCACCCACCACACTGCTCCCCCCGCTGACCTTTGCACCCCCCAGACCCACTGGACCGTCTCTCCGCTTCCTCATGTGTCCAAATCACTTTCACCGTCTAGTAGGCTGTGAATGTGCTTATTATGCCCATGGGTTTCTGCCTGTCCCCTTCTGCAAGAATAGAAGCTCCTGGATGGAAAGGAGGCTTGTTTTGTAAACTGACGGGCCTCGAGGGCCTGGAACAGTGTCCGGCACACAGGAGAGGACCAACAAATACTCAATGAGAAAAATGAATGCCAGATGGCAAAGAAATTAACTAAACAGGGAGTTTCTCCACTTCGGCCACAGGGGGCGCCCACGACACGTGTCAAACTCTTGCAGCCCCAAGGTGGGTGGTCTCTGGTCCTCAGCCTGGAGGACTACGGACAGGTGATCTGGACCACAACCTTCCTCCTCTGCGAGCCTCTATTTCCTCATGTGTAGCACGGAGACGGAAATGCCTAAAATACGTTCTTGTGAGAAGCGAAAAAACCCAACAACGCATGCACGCGAGTGTCCTATAAGGGGTTATTTCATATGTCCAAATTCATCTAACTGTGTACATTAGAGGATAGGGTGTTTTAGGATAACAACCATAGCTAAATCATGCTGCTAAAAGGTATATAAAATAAACAATAAAACTTGCATCGAACAATAACAACAGAGCCATGAGGCTAAGGCAGGAAATCTGAAGGAGAGATCATGCCACTGCACTCCAGCCTGGGTGACAGAGCAAGACTCCATCTCAAAATGATACATCCATACATACCTAAATGGAGTAACAGTTAATACATTCACAGTAGTATCCAAAATAATAAATGTAAGAATTAAAACTAGCAAAAGTGTCATCTTGCAAAGCAGTAGCATAATATGAAAAAACCTCACTGACCACAACCTTCCTCATTCTTAGGAAAGGAATCATGGTCATAGTGGTTGGCCTGTGGCCGTATAATTCCGTCCCAATATCCCCGAATGGCAAGTGTGGAAACATTAGAATGAATTCCATTAAAAATGAGAAAACAAGAAGAAATAAAGTCACAACTCTAAAGTGTTTTGCTTTTTTTTTAGGTGGAATCTCACTCTGTTGTCCAGGCTGGAGTTCAGTGGCACAATCCGGGCTCACTGCAACCTCCGCCTCCCAGGTTCAAGTGATTCTCCTGCCTCAGCCTCCCAAGTAGCTGGGACTACAGGCACATGCCACCATGCCCAGCTAATTTTTTATATCTTTAGTAGAGACGGGGGGAGGAGTGGTTTCACCAAATTGACCATGCTGGTCTCAAACTCCTCACCTCAAATGATCAGCCTACCTCGGCCTCCCAAAGCGCTGTGATTACAGGTGTGAGCCACTGCGCCTGGCCTATTTGTTAGTATTTGATAATACTTATGCTGTCACATATCAATTTATGCTGAAAAGCACACTTAACATAAGATCTATCTTCTCAGCAAATCTGTAAGGCATTGTTACCTGCAGGCGCTGCGCCAGAGACGCTGGGTGGTCCTCACCTTGAACGACTGAAACTCGGGAGGGACAATGAGGAGGTGTCAGTCACAGGAAAGAGATCTTGGTACCTTGCCTGTTCCTTCTAAGCCAATACTCTCAGCTCCTTAGAGGTGGCACTTTTATTTCATTTTATTTTTTCCCCTCACGTATAATTTTTTTTCCAGTTATAAGGCTAACACGTACTGAATTTAAAAATTGAAATAAAAACACCTCAAAAAATGAAGAGCTATTTAACCCCTCCATTACCTAATATTAATTGCTACAAACATCTTGGTTAATATTTTCCTACAAATCTCTATTTCCATAAATGTTTATGTAAATATGCAAATATAATTTGATGTCTATATACATGGTTTATTCCTGTTTTGTTCACTTGATGAAATCCTTGACATCTTCCATGTCAATAAAAGTTAAACAACAACATCATTTCTTTTTACATTTTTTTTTTTTTTTGAGAGAGTCTTGCTCTGTCACCCAGGCTGGAGTGCAGTGGTGCGATCTTGCCTCACTGCAACCTCCGTCTCCCTGGTTCAAGTGATTCTCCTGCCTCAGCCTCCTGAGTAGCTGGGAATACAGGTGCATACCACCATGCCTGGCTAATTTTTATATTTTTAGTAGAGATGGGGTTTCACCATGTTGGTCAGGCTGGGCTTGAACTCCTGACCTTGTGATCCACCCGCCTCAGCCTCCCAAAGTGCTGTAATTACAGGCATGAGTCACTGCGACTGGCCACATCATCATTATTTTTAATAACCACACAGAATTCCACTGCATTGGGGGACCATTGTTTATTTAATGTTTAAGTGCCCATTAAGTGATGAGCAATATGTTTCTAATTAACTGCTCTTCACTCTACAAGTGTTTACTGAGCATCTACTATGTGCCAGGCCCTAAGTACCAGTGATAGGGTGATGATCAAGACAGGCGAGGTCCCTGGCCAGTGAAGTCTCCATTCTAATGTGGGGAGAGGGACAGCATTCAAGTCAATGAGTGGATAATTGGAAAGGAGGATAAACGTCAAGAGGGAATGAAGACAAACCTTGCTAGCGAAGGGATGGGGGTCAGGGGAGTGCACTTCTTTCAACAGAGTGGCCTGGGAAAGCCCTTCTTGCTGAGATGATGCTGAGCAGAGACCTGGAGGCTGTGATGCAAAGCAGGATGTCAGCACATCCAGGCGGAGATGCGGTTCCCTGAGGCAGGGAGGGAGCTGGAATCTTCAGGGAACAGCAGGAATGTCACGTGGCCTGAGGGCAGAGAGGGAGGGGTGCATGGACCAACATGAAATTGGAGAGGTGAGTGTCACAGAGCTTGGGTTTTGCGCGGAGTGCACCGTGAAGTCACTGGAGATTTTGGTGGTAACAAAACATAACCCAATTTATGCTTTTAAAAGGTCACAGCGTGGAGAAGTGCAGCTGAGTAGCAAGAAATGAGCGTGGAGAGACCAGTGGGGGGATGTCCCTGGAAGAGGGGAGAGAGGGTGGATCTGGCTCCGTGGTGCTGGCACGCCTTGTCTGTGTAAGGACAGACTCTGAAGCTAGGACAAGGGGAGAGGGTGAGAAAGAGGGGCGGTCGAGGTGATTTCTAGCTCTGCAGCTTTTCCAGGTGGGTCGACGGGGAAGGAAACGTGGGAGAGCCACAATTTTAATTTTCTCATGTTAATCCTTCCGGTGTTTGTTTCTGGGTGAATATAAGTCAATATGAATGTGTATTCCGATTCCCTCAATTCTTGGCACAATGCAGACGCCATCGTGATGTCCTTTAATCCCTAAGAATGCATTCTGGGATCTCTCCATAGGAGTTCATAGGCTATGTTCTCTCTCTCCCTTCCTTCCTCCCTCCCTCCCTCTCTCTCTCTCTGTCTCTCTCTCTTTCTCTTTCTTTTCTTTCTCCCTTTCTTCCTTTCGTGACAAGATTCACTCTGTTATCCAGGCTAAAGTGCAGTGGCGTGATCTCAGCTCACTGCAACCTTCACCCCCCAGGTTGAAGCAATTCTGCTCAGTCTCCCGAGCTGAGATTACAGGCACCTGCCACCACGTCTGGCTAATTTTTTCTTTGTATTTTTAGTAGAGACAGGGTTTCACCATGTTGGCCAGGCTGGTCTGGACCTCTTGGTCTCAGTTGATCCGCCCGCATCTGCCTCCCAACGTGCTGGGATTACAGGCGGGAACGGTGCCTGGCCCATGGGCTGTTTTCAAATCTATTTCTCCCTTGTCTTCTAACTTCCAGAGTGATTGATGAGAAGTCGATGCAATGCTGACAATGGAAATGCAGTACACAATTGTCTTTTTTCTCTCACCTGCACAGTCTTCTTGATTTTCTTTTTCCTTTCGGATAATGCAGCTTGCTGCGTGCCGTGGCCCCCGAGTGAGACGCTGCTTCAGTTTCCCTGCTGGCTGGGCTGGCTTCCTCCTCGCTGCCATTTACTTCTTATTTTCACTCTGTGAAATAAGTGATGAATTTCCCGCACTTCATAGTTTCTAAAAAAGAAAAAAATTTTTTTTCTAAAAAAATTTCTTAAGGCCGGGCGCGGTGGCTCAAGCCTATAATCCCAGCACTTTGGGAGGCCGAGGCAGGTGGATCACG
>NW_016107550.1:3456799-3458834 GCF_001604975.1 Cebus imitator
CAGAGACGGGGTTTCACCATGTTGACCAGGATGGTCTCGATCTCTTGACCTCGTGATCCACCCGCCTCGGCCTCCCAAAGTGCTGGGATTACAGGCTTGAGCCACCGCGCCCGGCAGAGGCAAAGATTTTTATGCCAATCATGGGAGTGTAAATTGATGTAATAACTTTGGAGAATCATTTCAGGTGGAGAATGGCATGTGTGAAAGACCCGAGGCAGATCCGTGCGTGGTGTATTTCAGGATGGATGTGTGGTGTATTTTAGGAATAGCAAGGATGCCACTGGGACTGGATTGCAGTCAGTGAAGGGCAGAGTCGGAGGAGGTGCTGTCAGGGCACTCAGCTCAGCTGGGGGAGAGAAGATGCGGTTGTGTCAACATCACGGAGAAGGGAAGTCCTGGCATGATTTTGAGCAGAAGAGTGGCACACGGTGGCAAACGTTTTTATTGTATTGTTATTTCACTACCCACTTGTATTTTATTCTCAGCATACGTTATTTTGTGAAATTGGATTTGCATTTTGGAGGGAGAATCTGATTTTCGTGAAGGCATGCATGTGGTATGCCGGTGACGACATTACCAGCATTCCGGGTAAGCAGCCCTCAGCCCTGTCTCCGCGCCCTCCTGATGCAAGATGCTAATCAAATTAATTAACTCTCGGAGCCTCAGTGTTCTTATCTGTAAAATGGGACTCATGATGAAAACATCTTCCCAAAGTTGTGAGAATTAAAGAAATGACCCATAAAGGGGACTCAGAGCACTGCCTGGCATAGAGTAAGAGCTCAGAAAACATTACCTCTTACTTTTACAGCTTCGTGCAAGTCTGACTTCAGGAAGTGGTCTTACAGATACATTTTAGACAAAAATATGATGATGCCACACTTATGTTCAAAACCCTTCCCGCTCTCTCAAGGGTAAAATACCAAAACTCTACCTGGCCTTTTAGACACTTCTGCTCAAGCAATGCACATACTCCTCCTTATTATTTTTCCATCTGAAGTCCACTTAACTTACAACAGGAAAAATCATCTCCTGATTGGGGTTTCACAGAAACTTTCTCCTCCGTCCATGTCTCACACAGCCCCCCATGCTGCGTTTCCTGTTGCCAGCTCTTCGGTTCTCAGCCCCTGACTACACCCCACAGTGCTCAGTGGGGCTGGCTCTCAGGGTCAAGGCCCCTTTTCTTATTTATTTATTTATTTAGAGATGATGTCTCACTCTGTCACCCAGGCTGGAGTGCAGTGGCACAATCTTGGCTTACTGCAACCTCCGCCTCCCGGGTTCAAGCGATTCTCTTGCCTCAGCCTCCCAAATAGCTGGGATTACAGACCCTGATACCACGCTCAGCTCTTTTTGTATTTTTAGTAGACATGGGGTTTCTCCATGTCGGCCAGGCTGGTCTCGAACTCCTGACCTCTGGTTATCTGCCTGCCTCAGCCTTCCAAAGTGCAGAACTCTGTTAGGACCAGGGCTTAGCTTGAGTCCCCCAGTCTTTCCACGAGGTCCAAGCTTGAGATCATTATGGCGACCACATCTCAGAAGAAAGACTGGTCAGCAACGCAGTGACCATACTGGAATATTTTTGAAATATTTGAACTATTCTAATGCAAACTCTTCATGACATTTCACGTTGCATCTTAGGTCATTTTATTCATGTAGGTGTTGTGTTTCCACCTGACATTTAATTGGTATGTAATTTGTTTTTTTTTTTTTTTTTTTTTGCAAATATTATGTATGTATCTGAATCTAGTGTGAGAATTGTTACTCCATGCCTGTGCATCCCAAGTCACGCTTTTGAGTGAGGAAGCTGTGCCAGGCTGGACCTCTGTTACTGAGTGAGGGAGCTGTGCCAGGCTGGACCTCCGTTTTTGAGCGAGGAAGCTGTGCCAGCCTGGATCTCTGCTTTTCAGTGTGGAAGCTGTGCCAGGCTGGATCTCTGTTACTGAGCGAGGAAGCTGTGCCAGGCTGGACCTCTGTTTTTGGGCAAGGAAGCTGTGCCAGGCTGGACCTCTGTTTTTGGGCGAGGAAGCTGTGCCAG
>NW_016107550.1:3459094-3484569 GCF_001604975.1 Cebus imitator
TGAGTGAGGAAGCTGTGCCAGGCTGGACCTCTGTTTTTGGGCAAGGAAGCTGTGCCAGGCTGTATCTCTGTTACTGATTGAGGAAGCTGTGCCAGGCTGGACCTCTGTTACTGAGTGAAGAAGCTGTGCCAGGCTGGATCTCTGTTTTCGAGTGAGGAAGCTGTGCCAGGCTGGATCTCTGTTTTCGAGTGAGGAAGCTGTGCCAGGCTGGATCTCTGTTTTGAGTGAGGAAGCTGTGCCAGGCTGGACCTCTGTTTTCGGGCGAGGAAGCTGTGCCAGGCTGGATCTCTGTTTTCGAGTGAGGAAGCTGTGCCAGGCTGGATCTCTTTTTTGAGTGAGGAAGCTGTGCCAGGCTGAATCTGTAGCACACCTTGGACCTAAACCTTCTCCAGCTGGGATCAAAGTCTTAGAGGAATGCAAAGGTGAAGGGCCCCCCTGAGAATATGGAACCGTGACATATCTGTATCACCCTTTATGGAAAAACCCTGAATAACTGCCATGTGTTCCGTGACCTTTGATGTCGATTCTGTCAGCACGAGGAATCTTTTGAGTATTGATGAAGATCTTGGATATGTTGGTGGTTTCACAGCTGTCAGAATTCACCTAATTGCACAGATTAAATGGATGCAGTTAGTTTGCAAATTAATCCTTGATAACGCTGATTAAAAATCCCTAATGAAGACCTAAAAGGAAAAGAGGCAGGGCGGAGAATCTAATACACAGAAGCCATTCTGTAAGAGAAAGGAGAGCTCAGGAGCAGGAAAGTCATTCTCAGGAGCGACTTTGTTTTGGCCTCCTGTTGAATGTTAAGTTTCAAAACAAATGTAGTATCCCTTGCAACCTTGAGAAGTTGGAGAGTGATTTTAATTCATTCTTATGATGAGGTGGAAGCTTCTGGAATCTGTACCCCTGCACTTTATCCTTCTGCCCCATGATCTACGTAACCATGAAAATAAAGTTCAGTTATTCATAGTCATATAATCATCAAAGTGAGAACCAGGTTCAGTATTCAGCTCAAGTCTGGGGATTCCATCTTTCCTTAATTTTTGATGGTATAACCTTCACTTAGTTTAAGGAATTAAAAAATCTTTAATATATGGAAGCAGTTTTAGTTGGCTTATTGTCTTCTTTAGATGGATTGCTGTCCCATGAACTTAGTCTAACATATTCACAGAAGATGGGTTAGGTTGGAAGGACGTATCAGAACTGCAGTGTGCAGAACTCTGGGAGACCAGGCTTAGCTTCGTTCCCCTGTCTGTCCACGAGATCCAAGCTTGAGATCATGACAGCCACCACGTCTCGGGAGGGGGACTGGTCAGCAATGCAGTGGTCATGCTGGAATGTTTCAATGTTTTTGAAATATTTTCACTATTTTGATGCTAAAAACTTTTTTTTTTTTTTTTTTTGAGACGGAGTCTCTGTTGCACAGGCTTTTTATGTAACCCACCGTTATCAAGAGATGGATGTGGTTCCCAGGAACACTGTCCTATTCTGCTTTAAGTATGATTGGTCATATCTGGTCATGTGCCCTGCTCTGAATCAAACACTGAAAGTGGATTGCTAAAATTGCCTTCATCTAAACTCCATTTCCCTCCACTGGCTCCCTGGGCTTGGAGCATCAAACAGAAATGGCTTTCTGTGAGTCAGGAAGAAGTGAGCACAGCTGCTGTGTAGACCCTCGTCAATGTCTGCTGCAGTCACACCTGGAGACGAGCTCCCCAGGGTCCTCAGAAGCAGTGGGGATGAGAATCCATGATGGGAGCGGGGTGCTGCCCTGCTCAGCTGCGTGATGCAAAAATGCACTGCCGGTCCGGGTCCTGCTTCTCATTCCAGCACCCAGCTGGGTGCCCATCTGGCCCCACACCTCAACGCCAGGTTCTGAGCACAGTCTCCTGACCATTCAACCCCTTCAGGATTTGGCATGCGCAGTTGGACCACCCCACCCCCACTGGAGCCAAATGACACTGAGGGATGAGGGGAAGATAACTCATGTTAGTAGAGAGAGAGAGTGTGTGTGTGTGTTTGTTATATAATATATATAATAACAATTAAAATTGTTAATTGGGCTGGGAGTGGTGATTCATGCCTGTAATCCCAGCACTTTGGGAGGCTGAGGCGGGTGAATCATTTGAGGTCAGGAGTTTGAGACCATCCTGGTCAACATGCTGAAACCTCGTCTCTACTAAAAATATAAAAATTAGCTGGGTGTGGTGGTGCACGCCTGTAATCCCAGCTACTTGGGAGACTGAGGCAGGAGAATTGCTTGAACCCGGGAGGCAGAGGTTGCAGTGAGCCGAGATCCGCCATTGCACTCCAGCCTGGGTAACAAGAGTGAAACAATGTGTCAAAACAAAAACAAAAAAACCACCTTGTTGGGATTTCAGCAAAAATCACGATATTAAAAACTTGGGGAAGGGCTTATATGGCCCCCGTTTCAAATACGAGGCAACGTCGACCCCTGGTTTTGTAACGTGTTGCCCAGGAGCATGGGCTGTTGACTTGTGGAGTTGGGATGACGTCCCAGCCAGTTTGTTGTGTGACCTTTATTCTGCCTTGTCCCAGAGATTTAGAAAAAGTACACATCAGATAAGTAGTTTAACGTCACCTGTCTGTGAGTAAGCGACATTTTTTCAGAAACCACGGCCCTCCCTCCCGTCTCACTCGTGAGAAGTGTGAAAAGAACAGAATAAAAAGCTCTTCCTCTTGTGTGAGGCTGCTGTGGTGGGAACCCCACAGGCAGGAGGCGCCCGGCCAGCACATCCCGCCCGCTGGCATTTGCTGCAGAGTCTGGGACCGGGGTCATGTCTCCCCACCCCACCGCCCTCCTGGGCCTAGGTGAGTCCTGGAGGCAGCGGGGAGGGCTGGAAAGTTCCCTGCTCAAGCCTGACTCCAGTCCTGAGGATTCTGGGGGGGAAGTCTCCTCCTCCCCCAAGACTGCCCTGCTGCTCTGCCCAGGGCCTAAGTCTGACCAGAGAAGACCTTGTCCTAAAAGCAGGGGCCTGGGTGTGGGGATGAGGTCAGCTGTAAGAGGGACTAGGGTGCCGGGCGCAGTGGCTGACGCCTGTAATCCCAGCACTTTGGGAGCCGAGGAGGGTGTATCACCTGAGGTCAGGAGTTTGAGACCAGCCTGGCCAACGTGGTGAAACCCCGTCTCTACAAATACAAAAATAGCCGGGCGTGGTGGCTCACGCCTGTCATCCCAGCTACTTGGGAGGTTGAGACAGGAGAATTGCCTGAACCCAGGAGGCGGAGGTTGCGGTGAGCCGAGATCGTGCCACTGCACTCCAGCCTGGGACACAAGAGCAAAACTCCATCTCCAAAAAATAAAAAACGGCTTGGGGAGCAGGTGCCTTTTTGGAAGAGGAGACTTTGGGATTTATCTTGAAACCATTTTGCAGCAAGAAGGATTATACTCAGACAGTGATGTGGAGGAGGGGTGGTTTTGTCGTTAGGAAATGCTGAATGCCCCCAGCTGCATGGAGCCCCCTTTTGATAGCAGCCCCGTATGAGGACTGGGTGGTGGGCATTTCTCTCACCGCGGCTTCTCTTCCAGTGCTCTGCCTGGCCCAGACGATCCACATGCAGGAGGGTGAGTCCCATCTTCATCCCGTCTCCCCAGGCCCCTCTGTACCCCAAGGGCAGTTCTGGGTGGGAGTGATGTTGATTCTCAGAGGGCCTGGAGGGATCCCCTGAAATGTATCCTAGACTGCAAACGATTCCAAATGTGAAATGCACAGCCCTCACCCCTTTCTCTCCTTCATTCTCCTCCTGTCATATTTTGCTTTTCTTATTTTTAACTAACAAATCTTATTTTTAATTGACAAATAATTATGTATGTTTGTGGGATACAATGTGATGTTACAACGTATGTAAACATTGTGGAAAGATTAAATAAGGCTAACATACCAATCATATAACATACCTATTGTGATGATAACATTTAAAATATACTTTTAGCAATTTTGACACATGTAAGTTATTATTAACTACAGTCAGCCTGCTAATAGAAACTTTGTATCATTTGATCAGGGTCTCTCCCAAGCTCCCGACCTCCAGCCTCTAATACCATTATTCTACTCTCTACCTCTGTGAGATGACTTGTTTTTTGAGATGGAGTTTCACTCTTGTTGCCCAGGCTGGAGTGCAGTGGCGCAATCTCAGCTCACTGCAACCTCTGCCTCCCAGGTTCAAGCGATTCTCCTGCCTCAGCCTCCCGAATGACTGGGATTACAGGCATGTGCCACCACGCCCGGCAATTTTTGTATTTTTAGTAGAGACAGGGTTTCACTATGTGGGCCAGGCTGGTCTCGAACTCCTGACCTCAGGTGATCTACTTGCCTCGGCCTCCCAAAGTGCTGGGAGTACAGTTGTGAGCCACCACGCCCGGCCGAGATGAACTTTATTTTAGATTCCACATGTGGCGTTTGTCTTTCTGTGCCTGGCTTATTTCACTTAGGGTAATATCCTCCAGTTCATCCATGTTGTTGTGAGTAACAGAACATCCTTCTTTTTCTGGGCTGAATAATATTCCACTGCATATGCACACCACATTTTCCTTATCCGTTCATTTGTGGGTGGACGCTCAGGTTATTTCCACGTCTTGGCTGCTGTGGGTCGTGCTGCAGTCATCACGGGAGTGCAGGCGTCACTTCCACACACCGATTTCCACAATGATGGGTCAAATCCAACATGACCAAGGCTGAGCCCGGGAGCTTTCCCCAGATGAGCCCACACTTCCCACGGCAGCTCCTTGGCGGGGAATATGACAGTCACCAAGGGCAGACTCTGAAGATTCATCCTCTTCTCCATCCTCCTAGATGCATCCTGTCACCCAGTGCTGGTGATTTCACTCTAAATTTTTCTCATCTTTCCCTCTCTTCCTTTACTTTTCCTGCGTCTCCCCTCAGGTGATCCACCCGCCTCAGCCTCCCAGAGTGCTGGGATTAGAGGCGTGAGCCACCGTGCCGGCTCTGATGTTTTAAAAATAATTAATTCCATTTAAAATTGGCCAATTAAAACTGCATTTATCATGTCCAGTATGACGCTGTGGGCAATGCGCAGGGTGGAACGGCTACATCGAGCTAGGTCACGGAGGCATTCCTCCCGTGCTAATCATTTTTTTGTGGTGAGAACACTTAGAATCACCTCTGTTAGCAATGTCCAGTAATGCAATACCTTGTTGTTAGCTGCAGTCACTGTGTTGTACATCACGTCTCTTGAGTTGATTTCTCCTCTCTAACTAAAACCTTGTATACTTTGAGCAACATTCCCAGGCTGATTTTCCCACTGTGAGTGCCCTGGTGTCCCGTCTGCTCAGCTCAGGTAGTTTCTACTGCTTCCTCGCCCCTCTGTCCCCTGTCCTTCACGAGTGACCGTGTCTCCCCATGCTGTGCCTCCCTCCCACCCTCTGTCCCTCTGGAAAGTGGCCGTGGGCTTTGCAGCAGACACGAAGGGCCCCAGGCCGCTCTGACTCTTCCCACGTGACCCTGAGCGAGGCTCAAGCTGTGAGCAAGTCTCAGGGTCCTTAGTGTCCACTGGGAAAATAACTCTGCAGCGATGAGAATTCACACGCAGGTGGAAGGTGCAGGAGGCGGGAAATGTTCTGAAGTCGGGCTGTGGTCGTGGCTGCATAACTGTATAAATTTGCTAAAAACCCTGAATTGTGAGGCTAAAATGATGTGTGTGGCATGGTGACCTCCTGCAGTGGACACTGAGACCCTTCTCTGCTTCCCTCCTAGGGGCCCTGCCCAGACCCTCCATCTCGGCTGAGCCAGACACTGTGATCCCCCTGGGGAGCCCTGTGACCTTCCACTGCCGGGGCCCAGCTGGGGTTCACGCATTCCGCCTGGAGAGGGAGAATAGATCCCAGTACAGAGATAATTATGATGTGTCTCTAGTTAGTCCGTTTTTGTCAGAGGCCACATTCCGCATTGACTCAGTGAGTGAAGACAGCGCCGGCCGTTATCACTGCCTCTATCATAAGGCCTCCAGATGGTCTCAGCCCAGTGAGCAGCTGGAGCTCGTGGTGAAAGGTGAGGACGCCACCTGGACCCTGCCCTGGTCTCAGCTCTGCCCGCGAGCTTGTCCTCAGGTCCCTGGACCCTGTCCCAGCTGCTGTCCTCTCTCTGTGGCCACTCTTGCCCTCCTCCTGACTCCCCGGCCCTCCCCTCCTCCTCTCCCTCTGCCCACACCTCCCCTCTGCCCTCACGCCCACTTAGGTCCTGGCACCCTGGTCCCCTCTGGACGCCACAGATGGCCTGGACACTCAGCCCAGCATCGGGTGGGCTCAGAGCTGCCTCTGCTTGGCTGGGTGGGGAGTGGGTTCCCAGAGATTAGGGGGCAGCCCCCCTACAAGGGGCTGTCTTTTCACACGGGATGGATGGTCCTCTTGTTATTCCTCTCCCCTGAGCCGGAACCTGCCCCAGGGAATGTGCTCCACCTGCTGTGGCTCATCTCCCATTGGGCAGAACACAGGGTCCGGGGGTGGCTCCTGACCAGGGCTGGACAGTACTGTGGGAAATCCTCTGGTATGTGACCACACGGACCCCTGGGTGTGCTCAGCCGCACAGATGTCCTGGAGTCAAAGTCCAACCCACTTTCATGTCCCCCCAGGGCCTCAAAGGAGTCCCCTAAGGTCAAGCAGAGCTGGTGGGGCGGGGAGCAGAGGGAGTGACCAGTCCCTGGCAAAATGGGGTAAGGGTTGTTCCCATTAATACTGAGGAAGTATTCTCTCCTCACAGGGACTGTGGCAGACACGGAAGCCTCCGGGTTTGACTTACTATGAATGAGGAGAAATGGCCTCCTGCCTAGTGAACCTCAATGGGGAGAAATAATTGCAGTGAGCAATAGAAAATGCACATATGCCTTTACATGCATACACAAATAAACATGTATGATTTGCAATGTGGAATTTCACATCTATTATTTAAATTATATTAAATATGTTTACATCATATATTATGTATATAAGGAACATAATAATTATTATTTCTTCTGTTGTTTTATTTTTATTTATTTTTTGACATGGAATCTCTTTGTGTTGTCCAGGCTGGAGTGCAGTGGTGTTAATCTAGGCTCACTGCAACCTCCGCCTCCTGGGTTCACGTAATTCTCCTGCCTCAGCCTCCTGAGTAGCTGGGGTTACAGGCACCCACCACCATGCCTGACTAATTTTTGTATTTTTAGTAGAGACGGGGTTTCACCATGTTGGCCAGGCTGGTCTTGAACTCCTGACCTTGTGATCTGCCTGCCTTGGCCTCCCAAAGTGCTGGGATTACAGGCTTGAGCCACTGCTCCTGGCCGGGAGCCGCTCTTTAAAGGTGCACGTTTCCCCTAATGTCCAAAAAGAAGTTCTATAAAAAATGGGCATTCTGGTGCCGGGTGCATTGTGATGTTGAGAGTGATGGGTCCTACCCATTTCTGGGGCTAATGCTTTCATTAAATTGAATCTTGGAGATGGTGAAGTTGAACAGGCAGGAGCTTGGAGCCAGACATGCACACAGAGGATTGCCATAACCTAGTGTGTTTCAGGCAAATCCCTTCACTAGAATGAGATTATCTTTACTGAGATCGCCATGACTTCTGCCTTCTAGTTACACCGTGAACACACAGAGATAGAATTTGTGGAACGCCCAGTCCAGCTTCTGCCTCCCAGGAGCAACTCAGAAACTGCTGGTCTTACCCCCTTGTGCAAACCCTAAATGGCTTATGTCTCTGCGCAGGGCTGGCTACATTTTCCGTGAGCTGTGCAATCGGAGTTCCAAGGCGGGTTTAATGCTTCGCATTGCCATCCTGATGTTTGAACTTGGGGCCTTCTATTTTCATTTTGCACAGGGTCCCGTGGATGACGTAGGCAATGCAGCAGGTATGATTTTGCATGAGGATTTGTCAGGCTGATTTTAGTTTGTTATCTTTGTGTATGTCTCGCAGAAAATCTTTGAGCCAGGAAACTGAGAGCAGAGCCAAATATCCCAAAATTCAAGGGAAAAGCAGCAGGGGAGGTTGTTGGCTTGATTTACTACAGATTTAAAGTGTGCATTTGAATATTGAATAAATTATCAGGTCTTCCCTCTCTGTCTGTCCATTTACAATTAATACATGCATCCATCCATTCTTCCAACATATATCTGTAAGTATCAGTCCTATTTCATACAATTAACTAAGAATGAAAAATAAAGCGCCGGGCGCGGTGGCTCAAGCCTGTAATCCCAGCACTTTGGGAGGCTGAGGCGGGTGGATCACGAGGTCAAGAGATCGAGGCCATCCTGGTCAACATGGTGAAACCCCGTCTCTACTAAAACTACAAAAAAAAAATTAGCTGGGCATGGTGGCACGTGCCTGTAATCCCAGCTACTCAGGGGGCTGAGGCAGGAGAATTGCCTGAACCCAGGAGGCGGAGGTTGCGGTGAGCCGAGATCGCGCCATTGCACTCCATGCACTCCAGCCTGGGTAACAAGAGCGAAACTCCGTCTCAAAAAAAAAAAAAAAAAAAAAAAAAAAAAAGAAAAATAAAGCATGTGCTTCACTGACACGGATCGTATACTTTGAGCCCTGCTAGTCTAGGGGATGTGATAGATGTCCAGAAATAACTACAGAATAGATAACTATGCACTATGACATTTGTATGTGGAATCACTCCTTGGATACAGGTGATTAGAAAATAGACTGGCACAGCTCTCCTATCTCGGAAAGGGAGTCATGAGGAAGTGATGTTTGAGGACCAGGTTAGTGGTCAGGAGCGGGCATACTGAGGGCTGGGAACTCCAGCAGGATGAGAGGGTGTAGACGGCAGTCCCCATTGCAAAGGATCATGGCTACCCAGTGCCCTGGGAGCCCCCCTCGTCCTAGAATCAGAGCTGGGCTGATTCTCCTTCAGTCCGCCCTGTTGCCCCACAGCACTCACCTCTTCCATTCCAGGAAGTGTAGGGCTGGCTGTGTGAAAGCCGTGGCACTGTCTCGGCCACATTTGTCTAGATTGGGGCAGATGATGAGATCATGGTGTCGAAGAACACAGGTTTACAGAATGTGATCCATGAGAACTTCCGACATGGAAATGCCACAGGCAAGGGCAGCCATGTCTGCCCATGAGGTTTCCTGTGGCTCACTGAGGATCAAGGAGGAGGCAGCCGTCCTGAGCACGGTTCAGAATGGAAGGAGCCACTGCTTGATTCTGAAACCACTGCCCGGTGGGGCTGAACCCCATTTCTGAAGTAACCACCGAATCCATGTTGGTGGCCTACATCCCAACTCACATTCAGGGACCCGGTGGGTACAGAAACCCAGAAACACACATTTTAGTTTTTTAGGCTCGCTCTGTCACCCTGGCTGGAGTGTAGTGGTGCAATCTTGGGTCACTGCAACCTCCACCTCCCGAGTTCAAGCAATTCTCCTGCCTCAGCCTCCCAACTAGCTGGGATTACATGCACACTTATGCGGAGCCGTAATGCCGCATGTGTCACTATGTCAGGCTGATTTTTGAATTTTTAGTAGAGACGGGATTTCACCATAATTTCCAGGGTGGTCTTGAACTCCTGACCTCAGGTGATCCATCCACCTTGGCCTCCCAAAGTGCTGGGATTACAAGCATGAGCTACCACACCTGGTCTTAAATTCTTCATTGCATGCCCTGTGATGTAGGCACAATGCTTGTGTAGAGGCGTTTTTGACTTGGGCAGTGGCTTCTTGTCAGATTGGACTCAGGAGATGATGCACAGGCAGGTGGTGATCATGCTTTGAGGGGCCACGTGGCCAACAGGTGGAGGAACTGCTGTCACCCATCAGCAGCTACCTTGTTGGAAGCTGAAGGCCACGTGCAGCTTGTGGCTTTCTCTTCCCAAATTCAATCCCACCTCAGTAAGTTGTATGGAAAATAAACATAGGCTATAAACAAACACGTGCCTTTACCAATAACAACAAATAGACTTATGAGTCAACACAGGAAAATCAAGAATTATTGCCAGTATTCCCCTAAGACCCTGAGTTTTCCATCTTGAAGAAAACCTTCCAATGTCACCATTTATGTTACCATGATAACGCGTTACATGGAATGCAATGCTATTTCTTTATGTATCAAATTTAGTTCAGTTATTATTGACTAAATAATAGATATTGTCTTTTTTGACCTCAAATTAATAGAACATCTCTGCACCACAGATCTAAAACTTCCCTTCATTTATTTACAATCATATTTGAAGTTGATTGGTATTATGGTGTATAGTTTATTTGGTTCAATTTTGTTGCCACATAATCTTGATGTATACGTGCATATTGTACATGTTCAGTACTTGTCAAATTGACTTTTAATGTATGTGTCTACATGAATGACAACACTGTCAAGATTCCTGTGAATATGTCATCATGCAAATGCACACATTTTCCTCTAGGGCATACAGCTCTGGGTCAGACTTGTGTGTCTCTTTCTTTAAAAAGACAATTCTAAAATAGTACTCAAATGGACGGATGCAATCCGGACTTCTACCCTCAATCTGCAGGAGTTCTAAAATACTTAAAACTTCTTCCAGTTGATAATCGCCATTGTTTTAGGGAAGGTGATTTAGAATTTGTTATCAAATTTCACTGAAATGGTAGCACCACACTGAAGTGTAAATTATCATATTGTGACCCATTAAATATAAGGAACATGTGCACATTGATGCTCTCAGTGAGGTGCACTGCAGCTGGCTCACACTCACTTGCAAAACACAATTCCATTCTCCACGTTCCAAATCAGCATTCAGGGCATTGGCACGGCCACTTTGAAGCTGGCCATGAAGACAGTATTTACACGAAATAAAGAGGCAAATACCACAAGACAGAGCTTTTAAATACTATTTTTTCATAGAATTGAGTCACTAGCACACCTGCGGGCTGGCACTTTAAGTGCGCGTTGACATTCAAATGTGTAGTATTTCTGAAGCAATACTATACATTTCTTCCAAGTGTCATCTGATGGAGGGAGATGAGTTTGAGGATTCCCAAGAGGGTTTTAGCAAATTATTATAGACTTCTTAGTTTCAGACTTATTTTCAGCCATTTATTCCATCATGTAAACCATATTCTGTGTCTTGAGCTGAAGAGACAGAGCTCAATAGCACAGATGAGGGAATATCTTAACTAAAAGTCAGTGACAATGCATTCCAAGAAGACCAGAGCATGGAGTTTACATTGGTATGGGTCTGCACCTGCCATGGGTGATGTACCCTCATTTTATAAGGTAAGCAAATCGGAGACAGAAGTCAAGGAAAGTCAATAACAGTAGGAAGGGAAGACATCAGAATTTAATTGAGGAAGAGTTCTGAACTAGAACTCTCGAACACGATGACATTTATTTCAGTCCATATTCTCCGCAGACAGTTCGCCCAATATACGATGATGATTTCCTTCCGAAGCCTTCTGGGGTTATGAGATTTGATTTCAAGTCTCTGTTGTTCTAAATGGTGCATTGTTTTCTATCATTGTCCTCTTCTTCCTGCATTTTGGGTGTTTTTCTGTTTTTCTGACTGTGCATGACTCCAGGAGGAGGACTCCAAGGGCCAAAAGGACCAAGACAGCCATGCCCATCCTGATGAGATTCCCTTCTGTGTAATCCTGGGGATGTGAGCCTGGGAATTGTGGGCAAAGATGTCACCAAAGTAGTGAAGACCAAAATCATCCTAACGTCCCTGGATGCCCACGCAGGTCACCCACATTCCCCTGCACAGTCATAACCTTTCAACCTGATCCATAACTGAGAACACCTCTGTATTCAGCAGCCTTGCATTCCGAGGTGTTTTGTAATGATCTCCTGTCATCAGCTGCCCCTGAGAACTGCAGAGAGAGGGGGAACATGAGGAAACCTAGGGGGATTAACTATGCTATTCTCCGATGCTCAGTATGTCTCTTAAATCAGCTAATCACTTGAGAAAAGCATGTCCAGTAGCATACCATTCATAAGATTTAGATGCAGAGAAGAGAATTTGGAGCTGCAGGTTTTCTGAGCAGCAGGAAAATAAAAGACTGGAGTTACCAGTTACCTTTCCTTTGCTTCACCCCAGATATTACTTTCTTATCTCTGGCTCAGAATTATGTATTTCCATCCTGCTTTTTATTTATCTATCAACCTGCTTTAATCAAATAAATGGAAAAATATCTGCAATGCATTAAGCGTTTTATCTCTAGGATCCAAGAATACTTCAATTAATATAAGTAATTGCTTGCAAATATCTACATATATAAGATACACTCTATCAATTTTACAAAAGTAACACCAGAACACCAGCTCTTTGGGGGAGAAATAGAGAATACTGCACATGTGTTCATTTATAAGGTGTTTTGGAAAATGATGGGACCAGGCTCAGAACCTGGCATTCCTGAAAATTGGGACAAACTTTTTCTTCCTTTGTTTCTTTCCTACAATGGCCACTGAATATATCCCTAGTGGGCTGATGTTCCAAGAGGGGTGCATTTCTGCACCTCCTTTCCCAGAGACACACTGGCACAGAGGTTCAGGAATGATAGATCCCTTTGGTTTTCTGGATAAGATGCTGCCTTTCATACATAAGAAAATGAAGTCCCAAATTTGGATAGAATTGTGTGCATATGCTCAATCTAAAGAGTGTCTGGATCGGCTCTACTGAAGTTAATAATTCTCAGGGAATACCTCAACCATCTTGAGCCCAAAAAGTTCTCTACTCCTACAGTGGGGCTGATTCCATGGGTTCCTGGGTTGCCTCTTTGAAGCCTGTAGGATCAGCGCCCTGGACAGGGGCGAGAGGTGGGCTTTGCTCTTCTCTCCTTCCTCAGCTGGGACAGTTCCTTCAAGAATTTCCTTTCTCACGGACCACCCAACCAGCACCAATGACTGCAATGCTTGGAACTTAAATCCCTTCTCTTCATTCCAGGTTCCCCTCAAGCTCCTCTGGAAATGACCACTTCCATAAAGATTGCAGGTGGAGAAGGAGAAGGAATCCACAGCGATTCACAAACTAGGTGAAGAATTCTTTGCTCACCAGTTTCAGGAGTTGTCTCCGTGGGTGACAGGAAAGTACTCTGAGGGATTCCTAGGAAAAAAGACAGAGAATGGGTGTCCGAGAATCGTTCCTCGCCCCACTGAGGTAAGAGCATTCTACGTGGACTGCCCATCTCCTGCCCACCCCCTTCCTCGTCCCACTGAGGTAAGAACATTCTACGTGGAGTGTCCGTCCCCTGCCCACCCCCATTACTCACCCCACTGAGGTAAGAACATTCTACGTGGACTGCCCATCTCCTGCCCACCCCCTTCCTCGCCCCACTGAGGTAAGAGCGCTCTACGTGGAGTGTCTGTACCCTGCCCACCCCCCTTCCTCGCCCCACTGAGGTAAAAGCGTTCTATGTGGAGTGTCCATCCCCTGCCCACCCCCTTCCTCGCCCCACTGAGGTAAGAACATTCTACGTGGAGTGTCCGTCCCCTGCCCACCCCCATTCCTCGCCCCACTGAGGTAAGAACATTCTACGTGGAGTGTCTGTCCCCTGCCCACCCCCATTCCTTGCCCCACTGAGGTAAGAGCGCTCTACGTGGAGTGTCCATCCCCTGCTTACCCCCTACTCTGCCATTCACCTAATGACTAATACAGGCCCTGAGGTCTCTTGTCAGAATCCTTTGAGAACAGACTCCCTCCCCTGAGACGTGAAAAAGGAGAGAGCGCTGAGAGATGCCTGGTGATGTCAAGAGACCTTATCTACAACAGGGTAATAAATATCTACATTCGCCAAATGGGAAATCTCTCTGTGTCTGAGAGGTCAGGAGGAGCTCCTGGAAAATGGATAAGGGTGAGCGGCTGATGCAACCCCTGATCTCCCCAATCTTTATGTGGCCTCCCCTGCTCCTGTGTTTGACTGACCCAGTTCTTCATTCACCTGGATTCGTAGGCCCCCAAAGTGGGCCTCCATGTAGGACATGGAGAAGGGTGTGAAGTGCCCCGATTCCTATCCTACACACTGACAGCACTGGTCATTCTCAGCCTCTCTTTTTCTCTGAATTTATCATGGCTTTATTTTGTCCAGAACCCCTAAGATTTCCTGAGCTCCAGCAGGATGCCCCTCAGATTTAGCTCCAGGATACAGTGGGCACCAGAGCATGCAGCAGGCGTGGGTTCCTCACCTGTGACAGAAAGGTGCAGGGGCTCACTGGGGGCCGACCACTCATATGGCGAGGCTTTGAAAGAACCGTAGCATCTATAGGTCCCGCCATGGGCTGGCGTTGCGGGGCCCACGGAAAAGTTGGCCTGGAACGCTCCCCTGTGTCCCTGCCCTCCACTGAGCCACTGGCCATGAGGAGCCCCCTCTCTCCACAGATGGTACCAGTCAAATGAGACTTCAGAGATGCAGAATAATGTCACGTTCTCTCCCAACCCCACCATGGGGCCCACCTGGGTGGAGAGAGAAGGCTTTTTGTGTTTTCCTGGAAGAAAAAGAGGCTGATTTTAGAACACTCCTGAGTGCGTAAACAAAGTCCTCTCTCTCCCTGCTGTCATCTTGGGGGCAGATTCCGAATGTCGGCTGCTGCCTCTGTCAATCTCATCTTCCTCTCTAGGGTCCTGACCCAGCCTGGGTCTGTGTCGTTTCACTTCCTCTGCCTTTCATAGATTCCCCGTGGCTTTTGACTGTGTCTCTGTGGCTTACTGCCCCTTGAAGCCATATGGGGTGTGGGGTTCTCCTGGAAAATGGGAGTTACTTTGTGCTTTGAGAGGTTTCAGAAAACGGAGTGCCGGCCTTGGGTTCCCTGACGTGGGACTAAGGACTACATGAGTCTCACTATTTCTCAACTCTGTGTGTTGAAAAATACAAGAATCTCTGGAGGAGCAGAAGGAACTTCACGGGCTCCCACTGCAGGGAAGAACTGGCTTTGCCCCCAAACCCAAGGAGTTAGAGGTGACAACTTGCCGGGGAGGGTGAAAGTGACCCCTCCCCCTCCTTAAGCACTAAGACATGTTGAACCCCTTTGCTGAGCTCCTGCTCACAGTCCCTCTGTTCCTTTATTTTTCTTCCTCTCCTGAGGTTTGATTAACAACCCCATCACCCCAGGAAGCTCCCAGGGCACCAGTGGAGCACGATGGTCCAGCCACACTCACCTGTGATCACAATCTCCAGGGGGTCACTGGGAGCCGAGCACTCATAGCAGGAGTGACTGAAAGAACCACAGCATCTGTAGGCCCCCGCATGGGCCGGCGTCACAGGACCCAGGCGAAACACAGCCTCGATGTAGTGAGTCCCAGCCTCCATCCCCGCGTCAAGCTCCTGGGAATGCTGTGTGTGCCCCTCTTTGTATAAGATAAATTCATCAAATGCCAGCTCCGAGTGACAGCGCACGGTCACCTGGGCTCCCGCAGCCACCGGGGAGCTTGGGTGTGCAGAGATGGATGGTTTTCTGAACGCACCTGGGAGCAAAGACAGAGGAGTTCACATGGCTCACCCTCCTCACCCCTCACCTGGGACCTCAGGGTGAAGCTCTCCCTCGTCACCGCCAAAGCCCATCCACGTCCTTCCTGACTGTGTGTGCGTGTTCTCTCCGCACCGCTCCCCGTGCTCTGCCTTGAGGCCATATGAGACGTGCGGTGCTCCTGGAAAGCGGGAATTGCTCTGTGCTTTGAGAACCTTCAGCAAACACAGTGCTGGCTTAGGATCCCTGACATGGGACCATGAGGTTATGAGCCTCACTATTTTTCAACGCTGTGTGTTGAAAAATACAAGAATCTCCAGAGGATTAGAAAGAACCTCCCAGGTTCCCACTGCTGGAAACAACTGGTTTTGCCCCAAAACCCAAGAGGTTATACGTGACTACTTGGAGGGGAAGGTGGCAGTGACTCTGTTTCCTACTTAGGCAGAAGGACACGGCAGACCCCTTGGCTGAGCAGCTCCTCACAGCCTCAGCCTCCATCCAGATCCTCCCGGAGCTTTCCTAGCCTGGATCTCCCGGCCTCACCAAACCTGCTCTCCTCCCTTCTCTTGCTTGAAAGACTCAACCTCTTGTCTTCTCCTACTGAGCTTGTTGATTATGAGACTCACTGCACACTGTCCCTTCCCTGCTTTATAGGATGGGCAGGGCGACTCTACAGGATGAGTTTGTAACTTTCTGTGGGACATTCTGCACATCCATCAGGGAGAAGGGACGAATGTCAGGAGACTGAGAAGGAGGAGGAGGGAGGAATGGGTGCCTTTCCCAATCATGTCCCACTGAGCCACCGGACACGCCTCCCGAGGGAACTGTGACTTCCCCAAGGCTCTGGCTCCTTCAAGGCAGGAAAACGACTTCCCTGGGGAAACGCTGGAGCTGGGGTCAGGGGACATCTCTCCTCCCTGAATCCACCTTGCTGGAGTTGGAACCAACACCCTGCACCTGCTACTTCCCAGGGAGATTGTCCTGCTGCTCGGCTTCCTCCCTCCTCCACCAGGGAAGCTGATTCCTCACATGAAATGCCCTATCTTTAAATTCTCAGGATGGCTTCTGTGTCCACAGTGAGTGCATGACCAGGAATCCCACAGTGGCTCTCTGGACTCACTGGGTGTGGACTCTGGGAAAGACTAATTTCATTAGGGTATACTTAGGCTTTACTTTTTCTTCACAGTAGCCACGACAGTTTTAGGTTCTGACGAATCCTCATCGTTAACAGGAATGAGCTCCTTCCCCAGTACTAACATGAAGGAGGCAGCAACCCGAGTCCTGCTCACCTCTCATCTTTAATCGATGGAGGGAAGTAAACACACCCCACCAAACCTCCAGTTTCTTTTGCCCCTTGGACAATTTCTTCTGCAGTTTTGCCATCTTGGAGGAAGGCAAAATCCACTCACAAAATAGCCTCTCCCACTGGAAGCTGTGTGAGCTGTGATCACCACGCTGTGTATTAGATCTCTAGAGCATTGTCATCCTGCAACCCTGGGAAGGACACCTAGTGGACACGGGATGGGCTGGACTTCTCCTACCTGTGACCACGATCATCAGGGAGTTGCTGTGAGCTGACCGCTGTGAGGTGCGGCTGAAAAATCCAGAACATCTATAGGTCCCAGCGTGTCCTGCGGTCACGGGGCTGATGGTGAAGTCACTGGAACGGCCAGTGAGCAATGCCCGGTCCTGGGTCCCAGATGTTTTGTATATTGTGAATGTGGCAAACCGATGATGGGAATCACAGGAGAGAGTCACACGTCCTCCCAGGGGAACCACAGGGCTCGGCCGGGCCGACAGGGAGAGCTTGTTGGGAGCACCTGGAGGAGGAGGAGGCGCAGCCTAGAGAGGGAAGTGTGGAGCCCCCCCCACTGTCCTTGGGGTCTTTCCTTCTTCACATTGGTCTGCTTTGCCCTGTAACGTGGGTCTCCTGATGCCCTGGGTACCTGGTGGTGGGACAGGGACACAGCCCACCCCAGAGTGGACACGAAGGTCTTCCCAGAACAGTGTTCTACTGGGCATGGTGATACAACATTGAGCCAAGTTGCTCCTAACTTTTGTCTACAACAACAGACATCTGTGCGTGGAAGAGAGGGAGGAAACCGACCCGATTCAAGCAATACAAAACACATCAACTCATTTAAACAATTCCCAACACAAGTGCCCGGCACCAGGTCCCTGCCTCCTGACAGAGAGTGCCCCAACCCACCCCCAGACACCCGGATTCTCAACATCACAGGCTCCTTCAGAAGACTGGATGAGTCAGAGGGGCTGCCTACAGGGGGTTTCTAGAACAAGATGGTGCCTGGGGTCTCCCCAGGACCCCCCTTCCTGTGTTTCCGGGGCTCACGGCAAAGCCCTCCCCACGTCATCTGCGTCGGCCTGACTCGTGTCCACCCTCCCTGCCTGGAGAACACTTTGTGTTTGGCCAACACGGCGTCCTAGGACTGGGACAGGACTCACCCGCCTGTGTGCAGATCTTCTGGCCCAGGCACAATCCTGGGGAAGGAACAAAACAAAACAACAACGACAAGCGATGGCGCGTCTGCACGTGAATCCTGCCCTCCTTGTCACGGTTTGTCAGCTCAGCCTGGATTCAGAGGGCGGATGAACCTGGCTTCCCACGCCCAGTCCCAGGTTGTGGAGATGCCGGGTCTTCAAGAGAGCATTTTCCATCCCAACCCTGCCCTCCTTTCCCTTCCAGGACTCACCCAGACACAGGACGGCGATGAGTTTGGGGGCCATGGTGCCTCTTCTATTGGGCCGGACACAGGGGTTGAGCTAAATTGGAAAATGAACAGGATGTGGCAGCCATGGTTTCGCAGTTTGCAGAGCTTAGAGGTTGCCCCCCACACAGGAAGATGACCAGCCTCACTCTAAACATAGGGGGTGACACAGACAGTATTCTGGTTCAACATAGCCCCTAGCAAAGCCCTGACTTGAATCCCCGCACTAAACAATCATAATGTCTTTTTTTTTCTCTTTGAGATGGAGTCTTGCTCTGCCGTCAGGCTGGAGTGCTGTGGTGCGATCTCAGCTCACTGCAACCTTGCCTCCCGGGTTCAAGCGATTCTTCTGCCTCAGCCTCCCGAGTAGCTGGGACTACAGGTGCATGCCACCACGTCCGGCTAATTTTTGTATTTTTTTTTAGTAGAGACGGGGGTTCACCATGTTGGCCAGGATAGTCTCGATCTCTTGACCTCCTGATCCACCTGACTCAGCCTCCCAAAGTGCTGGGATTACAGGTATGAGTCTCAATTTCAAAGTTAACTTTTCTACATGCAAAATTGTAGAATGGTATCTTAATATCTTATTGCCTTTTCTGAGAACTATGCATGATTTGATTTCTGTTATGCAATATTCCCCTGCCAAATGAAAATAGATGCATTGTCAGTGTTGTAAAATGGCTGTACAATAAAACAGAAATGTTTATTCTGTTATGTTCAAAATTTTGCAAATTGAGAACGATTTTCAAGTTCTTAAATTTTTCCTCCGTGCTTCAATAAGTTAAGAACAACAAAAGTTGATTTTGTGTTATTGACACAAAAAGTATAATTGATATGTCATTGCGCTGTGTCTTGCCACATCCCAGTGTATGCTTACTTCTTAAATCTTTAATTTATATTAAATAAAAATTGCATTGGATTAAAACCGTTGACTTCACAAAGTTGTTGGCCTCATTCCAACATGTAAACACTACTAAGCTCCCTTCCTGGCAAGAAACCCACAAACACCATCAAGTGCTTGCAAGCAACGTCAGATCAACAAGTTCTCCTCATTTTTAACCAATGCGTGCTTTATATTTTCAAGTGGGTATTTGCCTCATGGTTTGCTTGGAGGGTGACTGTCCTCTACTGAAGTCTCGAACTTTACAAATCTCACTTCCAAGTCAATAAATTATAACACATTTTATGAATCATAGAACAGTGTTTAATATTTGGCATCACTGATTGGTAAAAAATCTTTCTCATGGGTGATACATTTGCTTACAGGTACAGATATGTGTATCACAGCATTTATTTAATGTATTTTTCTACTGTAGAATATATTTAATTAAATGGTAACATCAAATTCATCCTCTGTCATATGTAATTAGGTATTTTCTATAAGTGGAAAACACAACAGAATCTGACAACCATTGCTGGGTGTTATGGGGTCATCACTCTGGAAAAAAAAAATGTGTTCTCATCTAGTTTATTTTTACCTTGACATTCCCCGTGTCCTGCAGTTCCACCCTGGGGTGTAAACTCAGGGAAACCCACTCATACAATCCAGGACACACAGGCGAGAATGTTCAGGGCAACCTTTGTCCAAAAAACAAAATGCCCGGTGAAAACATATGTCATGTAAGCCGAAAAGGACAAAGACATAGAGGAATATGCAAGCCGCTGACTGCAGTCTATCTGTCGGTAAATTTAAACAAGAGGTGTGCAGTGTTACGAGCACAGCGGTATCATTTCACAATCAGAAACACAAAACCAACTGTCCTTTGTTCTGTGTTTAAAACTTAAACATACACATACACACACACAAATATTACCGGATGATAGCTATGATATGGAAGACACATATTTACAAAAACAACACAGAAAACGTTCAAAATCGTGTGTGTGTGCTTTGAGAAGTTCTGGGACGGGTGAGAGACGAAGCATGAGTTGATCCTATTCCTGTGAAAATGCTCCGTTTTTTTCCAGTGGTGATTTTCTGGAAGAGAAATATAGAGATCTGTGTCTTCAACCACAAGTCAAGGAAGGATTTCAGAGAAATCATCAAGAACCAGAATTTGCACTCTTGGTTCTGTGTTAATAACACAAAATCAATTTTTGTTGTTGTTAGCTTACTGAAGCACGAAAGAAAACTTTAAGAACTTGAAAATAGTCCCCAGTTTGCAAGTAATTAATTTGCAACTTTGAACATAACAGAATAAATATTTCAGTTTTATTGTACAATCATTTTACAACACTGATAATAAATCTATTTTCATTTGGCAGGAAAATGTGCGTAACAGAAATCGAATCATGCATAGTTCTCAAAAAAGGCAATAAGATATTAAGATACCGTTCTACAATTTTGCATGTAGAAAAGTTAAATTTGAAATTTAGATATTAGTGGGTTGGTCAGTGTTGGGGTTCAGGTCGGGCCTTTGCTAGGGGCTATGTTGAACCAGAATACTGTCTGTGTCACCCCCTATGTTTAGAGTGAGGCTGGTCATCTTCCTGTGTGGGGGGCAACCTCTAAGCTCTGCAAACTGCGAAACCATGGCTGCCACATCCTGTTCATTTTCCAATTTAGCTCAACCCCTGTGTCCGGCCCAAGAGAAGAGGCACCATGGCCCCCAAACTCATCGCCGTCCTGTGTCTGGGTGAGTCCTGGAAGGGAAAGGAGGGCAGGGTTGGGATGGAAAATGCTCTCTTGAAGACCCGGCATCTCCACAACCTGGGACTGGGCGTGGGAAGCCAGGTTCATCCAACCTCTGAATCCAGGCTGAGCTGACAAACCGTGACAAGGAGGGCAGGATTCACGTGCAGACGCGCCATCGCTTGTCATTGTTGTTTTGTTTTGTTCCTTCCCCAGGATTGTGCCTGGGCCAGAAGATCTGCACACAGGCGGGTGAGTCCTGTCCCAGTCCTAGGACGCCGTGTTGGCCAAACACAAAGTGTTCTCCAGGCAGGGAGGGTGGACACGAGTCAGGCCGACGCAGATGACGTGGGGAGGGCTTTGCCGTGAGCCCCAGAAACACAGGAAGGGGGGTCCTGGGGAGACCCCAGGCACCATCTTGTTCTAGAAACCCCCTGTAGGCAGCCCCTCTGACTCATCCAGTCTCCTGAAGGAGCCTGTGATGTTGAGAATCCGGGTGTCTGGGGGTGGGTTGGGGCACTCTCTGTCAGGAGGCAGGGACCTGGTGCCGGGCACTTGTGTTGGGAATTGTTTAAATGAGTTGATGTGTTTTGTATTGCTTGAATCAGGTCGGTTTCCTCCCTCTCTTCCACGCACAGACGTCTGTTGTTGTAGACAAAAGTTAGGAGCAACTTGGCTCAATGTTGTATCACCATGCCCAGTAGAACACTGTTCTGGGAAGACCTTCGTGTCCACTCTGGGGTGGGCTGTGTCCCTGTCCCACCACCAGGTACCCAGGGCATCAGGAGACCCACGTTACAGGGCAAAGCAGACCAATGTGAAGAAGGAAAGACCCCAAGGACAGTGGGGGGGGCTCCACACTTCCCTCTCTAGGCTGCGCCTCCTCCTCCTCCAGGTGCTCCCAACAAGCTCTCCCTGTCGGCCCGGCCGAGCCCTGTGGTTCCCCTGGGAGGACGTGTGACTCTCTCCTGTGATTCCCATCATCGGTTTGCCACATTCACAATATACAAAACATCTGGGACCCAGGACCGGGCATTGCTCACTGGCCGTTCCAGTGACTTCACCATCAGCCCCGTGACCCCAGGACACGCAGGGACCTACAGATGTTCTGGATCTTACAACCACACCTCACAGCGGTCAGCTCACAGCAACTCCCTGATGATCGTGGTCACAGGTAGGAGAAGTCCAGCCCATCCCGTGTCCACTAGGTGTCCTTCCCAGAGTTGCAGAATGACAATGCTCTAGAGATCTAATACACAGCATGGTGACCACAGCTCACACAGCTTCCAGTGGGAGAGGCTATTTTGTGAGTGGATTTTGCCTTCCTCCAAGATGGCAAAACTGCAGAAGAAATTGTCCAAGGGGCAAAAGAAACTGGAGGTTTGGTGGGATGTGTTGACTTCCCTCCACCGATTAAAGATGAGAGGTGAGCAGGACTCAGGTTGCTGCCTCCTTCATGTTAGTACTGGGGAAGGAGCTCATTCCTGTTAACGATGAGGATTCGTCAGAACCTAAAACTGTCGTGGCTACTGTGAAGAAAAAGTAAAGCCTAAGTATACCCTAATGAAATTAGACTTTCCCAGAGTCCACACCCAGTGAATCCAGAGAGCCACTGTGGGATTCCTGGTCATGCACTCACTGTGGACACAGAAGCCATCCTGAGAATTTAAAGATAGGGCATTTCATGTGAGGAATCAGCTTCCCTGGTGGAGGAGGGAGGAAGCCGAGCAGCAGGACAATCTCCCTGGGAAGTAGCAGGTGCAGGGTGTTGGTTCCAACTCCAGCAAGGTGGATTCAGGGAGGAGAGATGTCCCCTGACCCCAGCTCCAGCGTTTCCCCAGGGAAGTCGTTTTCCTGCCTTGAAGGAGCCAGAGCCTTGGGGAAGTCACAGTTCCCTCGGGAGGCGTGTCCGGTGGCTCAGTGGGACATGATTGGGAAAGGCACCCATTCCTCCCTCCTCCTCCTTCTCAGTCTCCTGACATTCGTCCCTTCTCCCCGATGGATGTGCAGAATGTCCCACAGAAAGTTACAAACTCATCCTGTAGAGTCGCCCTGCCCATCCTATAAAGCAGGGAAGGGACAGTGTGCAGTGAGTCTCATAATCAACAAGCTCAGGAGGAAAAGACAAGAGGTTGAGTCTTTCAAGCAAGAGAAGGGAGGAGAGCAGGTTTGGTGAGGCCGGAAGATCCAGGCTAGGAAAGCTCCGGGAGGATCTGGATGGAGGCTGAGGCTGTGAGGAGCTGCTCAGCCAAGGGGTCTGCCGTGTCCTTCTGCCTAAGTAGGAAACAGAGTCACTGCCACCTTCCCCTCCAAGTAGTCACGTATAACCTCTTGGGTTTTGGGGCAAAACCAGTTGTTTCCAGCAGTGGGAACCTGGGAGGTTCTTTCTAATCCTCTGGAGATTCTTGTATTTTTCAACACACAGCGCTGAAAAATAGTGAGGCTCATAACCTCATGGTCCCATGTCAGGGATCCTAAGCCAGCACTGTGTTTGCTGAAGGTTCTCAAAGCACAGAGCAATTCCCGCTTTCCAGGAGCACCGCACGTCTCATATGGCCTCAAGGCAGAGCACAGGGAGCGGTGCGGAGAGAACACGCACACACAGTCAGGAAGGACGTGGATGGGCTTTGGCGGTGACGAGGGAGAGCTTCACCCTGAGGTCCCAGGTGAGGGGTGAGGAGGGTGAGCCATGTGAACTCCTCTGTCTTTGCTCCCAGGTGCGTTCAGAAAACCATCCATCTCCGCACACCCAAGCTCCCCGGTGGCTGCGGGAGCCCAGGTGACCGTGCGCTGTCACTCGGAGCTGGCATTTGATGAATTTATCTTATACAAAGAGGGGCACACACAGCATTCCCAGGAGCTTGACGAGGGGATGGAGGCTGGGACTCACTACATCGAGGCTGTGTTTCGCCTGGGTCCTGTGACGCCGGCCCATGCGGGGGCCTACAGATGCTGTGGCTCTTTCAGTCACTCCCGCTATGAGTGCTCGGCTCCCAGTGACCCCCTGGAGATTGTGATCACAGGTGAGTGTGGCTGGACCATCGTGCTCCACTGGTGCCCTGGGAGCTTCCTGGGGTGATGGGGTTGTTAATCAAACCTCAGGAGAGGAAGAAAAATAAAGGAACAGAGGGACTGTGAGCAGGAGCTCAGCAAAGGGGTTCAACATGTCTTAGTGCTTAAGGAGGGGGAGGGGTCACTTTCACCCTCCCCGGCAAGTTGTCACCTCTAACTCCTTGGGTTTGGGGGCAAAGCCATTTCTTCCCTGCAGTGGGAGTCCATGAAGTTCCTTCTGCTCCTCCAGAGATTCTTGTATTTTTCAACACACAGAGTTGAGAAATAGTGAGACTCATGTAGTCCTTAGTCCCATGTCAGGGAATCCAAGGCCAGCACTGTTTTCTGAAGCCTCTCAAAGCACAAAGTAACTCCCATTTTCCAGGAGAACCCCACACCCCATATGGCTTCAAGGGGCAGTAAGCCACAGAGACACAGTCAAAAGCCACGGGGAATCTACGAAAGGCAGAGGAAGCGAAACGACACAGACACAGGCTGGGTCAGGACCCTAGAGAGGAAGATGAGATTGACAGAGGCAGCAGCCGACATTCGGAATCTGCCCCCAAGATGACAGCAGGGAGAGAGAGGACTTTGTTCACGCACTCAGGAGTGTTCTAAAATCAGCCTCTTTTTCTTCCAGGAAAACACAAAAAGCCTTCTCTCTCCACCCAGGTGGGCCCCATGGTGGGGTTGGGAGAGAAAGTGACATTATTCTGCATCTCCCAAGTCTCATTTGACCGGTACCATCTGTGGAGAGAGGGGGCTCCTCATGGCCAGTGGCTCAGTGGAGGGCAGGGACACAGGGGAGCGTTCCAGGCCAACTTTTCCGTGGGCCCCGCAACGCCAGCCCATGGCGGGACCTATAGATGCTACGGTTCTTTCAAAGCCTCGCCATATGAGTGGTCGGCCCCCAGTGAGCCCCTGCACCTTTCTGTCACAGGTGAGGAACCCACGCCTGCTGCATGCTCTGGTGCCCACTGTATCCTGGAGCTAAATCTGAGGGGCATCCTGCTGGAGCTCAGGAAATCTTAGGGGTTCTGGACAAAATAAAGCCATGATAAATTCAGAGAAAAAGAGAGGCTGAGAATGACCAGTGCTGTCAGTGTGTAGGATAGGAATCGGGGCACTTCACACCCTTCTCCATGTCCTACATGGAGGCCCACTTTGGGGGCCTACGAATCCAGGTGAATGAAGAACTGGGTCAGTCAAACACAGGAGCAGGGGAGGCCACATAAAGATTGGGGAGATCAGGGGTTGCATCAGCCGCTCACCCTTATCCATTTTCCAGGAGCTCCTCCTGACCTCTCAGACACAGAGAGATTTCCCATTTGGCGAATGTAGATATTTATTACCCTGTTGTAGATAAGGTCTCTTGACATCACCAGGCATCTCTCAGCGCTCTCTCCTTTTTCACGTCTCAGGGGAGGGAGTCTGTTCTCAAAGGATTCTGACAAGAGACCTCAGGGCCTGTATTAGTCATTAGGTGAATGGCAGAGTAGGGGGTAAGCAGGGGATGGACACTCCACGTAGAGCGCTCTTACCTCAGTGGGGCAAGGAATGGGGGTGGGCAGGGGACAGACACTCCACGTAGAATGTTCTTACCTCAGTGGGGCGAGGAATGGGGGTGGGCAGGGGACGGACACTCCACGTAGAATGTTCTTACCTCAGTGGG
>NW_016107551.1:0-34987 GCF_001604975.1 Cebus imitator
TTAAGATTATCGTGAGGCAAACAAGATCCATGGAAGCTTAACTTGAGGGCAGACAGTAGAATTATTCTGATGATGCTTGGTCTTTGATTTATTTTTACTTCTCAAATTCACATGGCCTTGACCCAGCAGTCTGAGCCTCAGCCAAGCACAATGTAATTATGCATTGTTGAGATGAAAATCTCTTGGGGGCATCAACCTCAGGCTCTGAAGCTGGGGCCTTAGCTTCTGAACCCATGTCAGCTTTTAACATATTTCCTTCTCCATACAGTGTTTAATTGGTGTCTATAGAAAGACTCTGGCTACCAAGATAATCGTTATCTCTATTCTGATGACCCTCAATATTCACACTGATTTTGATTCTTCTCTCTGAACCCTGTACTTACTTGCCTTTGGATTTAATCTCCATAGACTCCTGCAGTGGGGCAGAGGGATATGGCTTCCTATATTTTATTGAACTCAAGTCAGTTTCAGTTTATTAGACTGACAGTCCCGTCTTTGTCATTCATTAGATGTCTGACCTCCAAAAGTCTCCAAACCTACCAGAGCCCTCTGTTTCCCCATCTGTATTGTTAGGATAATAAGAAAGACTACCCCACAGAGTTGTTGCCCTAGTCAATTTGTATGATATATGTGAAAATTCTTCATAACTTGTAAAGAAATACACAGATATAATATTAATATATTCAAAACCAGGTGCGGTGTCTCATGCCTATAATCCCAACACTTTGGGAGGCCGAGGCAGGTGGATCACTTGAGGCTAGGAGTTAAAAACCAGCCTGGGCAACATGGAGAAACCCTGTCTCTACTAAAAAAATACAAAAATTAGCCCAGTGTGTTGGTGCACACCTGTAATCCTAGATACTCAGGAGGCTGAGGCATGATAACTGCTTGAGCCTTGGAGACAGAGGTTGCAATGAACCAAAATCACACTGCTACACTTGAGCCTGGGCAACAGAGCAAGACTTTGTCTCAAAAAAAAAAAAAAAAAAACCTTAATATATTCAAGAGCACAGCAGTAGTAGACCCTAGATATTTGATGAGAACACTTTCTATTTCCAAGAAATGGATGCTCCTGTTGTGTAAAATAAAGCATGAGCCTAACAAACAAAATGTCATCATATAATAAACAAAATAAGAAGCTCGGGACTTCAGACTCTCTAGTCTGACAGACCAAAGTGTGTGACCATCATTTACTATTGATAATACTCGGCATAGTATTAAGGTGTTCAAGCTTCAGTTTTCTACTTAGCGTGATGGAGAGAAAAATAGTAGCAGGCTTGGAGAACCAATAATAAAACATAGATGCCAGGGTTAGCACACAGTAAAATGGCCAAGCATGTGGCTCTTTATTGGACAAAACTGGAGGTCAGTAGTTTGTTGGTTAATTTAAAAAGTGAAGTTAAACTAGGAAATCCTAAAACGTATACATGCTATACATATATGAACCATTTTATTTTAATTTAAAAACATGTAAATGCACATTTCTTGGCCAGCCTCTTGAAGTAAAGCCAAAATCTTTTTTGAAGGTAGTGGTATATTCTATTTAACATTTTACTGGTGTTCTTCCATAAACCATACCATAATTGCATAACATTTCAAACTTCGGTTTATTCAAAGTGAAGTAACAGCTTAGATTCTTAAAAAACAACTTAAACGTTTGTAGTTTTTTTGTTCCTTCCCCTTTATTTAAATCGATGGTCATTTTTGCCAATAACTGGTCTTTACAGAATTCAAATTAGTTTCCACAGAAAAAAAGCAATTCATATTTCATTGATTTATTTTAGTTTTAATTTACTTATTTTATAACTTTTTAGCTCTAAGATATAATAGTAGCAAATACAATGGGCATAAACTGGTTTGGGAATATACAAAACTGACTTTCAGCTCGTATACTTGTTACATGGTGGAAATAGAAGCATGTGGAAGTGTAACCAACCAGACAAGGGTATTCAATGCACCATCAGCTCACACACCACATCTATCTGGTGGGAGGAAGAGTCGTTTTCCCACAATTACCTAATAGAGGTCAATTATGAGAGCTTATCCCACTTGACAGGGAAACTCTGATTCCTAGTAACTTGCCACTCTTACTGGAACGACCCGCTCAAGATCATATATTATAGTAAGAAAAAAATGATGATAATAATGGTTGACACACACTGACCATTTATTATGTACCAGACACAGTTGTCAGGGCCTTATATATATTAATGTATGTAATCTTTACAACAACCCTATAAAAAAAGGTTCTACTATGCTTCCCATATAATAGACAGAGAGTTTGAGTGGCAAAGGGAAAGGCTGCAAGAGGAGAGGAGAACGAGAGAAATGCATTCCTGCTGGGGAGACTGGAAAAAATGCTTTCCTGTGTCTGGATTACTTTATTCATCCTTTAATTTTCAGGTGGATCCCTGATTTCTTAGGAATATTTGGCGTGACTCAGTGGACCAAGTTACACCATCCTATTATATGCCTTTACTGCAGCTTGTGTTTCATTTTTTTCTAGCGTTTGCCATATTTGCAATGCTATGTTTAAGCCCAGATTTCTCCTCCTTGATCACAAATTCAGTGAAGGCAGGTAACTTGTTTTTCTTGCTAACTAGTGTATTCTCAGTGATCGATAAGGTGCCTAGAACACCACAACATAGCCTTTGCTGCAATGAAATGAGGGGACATTTCACATGGGAGCTGAGGGATGATTATGCTTTGTACTTGCAATGAAAAGAATGACTTTCCATTCACTAAAACAATATGTACCTATGAAGAATAGAAGGTGGGATTAATTTTATCCAAAAATATCAAATCAGAAATAGGATATAGGTCAGGATTAAGTACCTGGGCTTTGGAACCAGAGAAGACTGAGGTTAAATCTTGGCAAGCAATGTGCTCAGTGTCCTTTGGCCTTAAGTGTCCTCATCTGCAAAATGAGGATAATATCTCCTCCACAGAGTTGTTGTAAGGATCACCCAAGATACGTATTCACTATTCCTGGCATGTAGTAAGTGGTCAATAAATATTAGCACTTAGTGCAGTTGTCCTTATTGTTATTGAATAAGGTTAGACCTGTATGTTGGGAAATTATGGAGGGATTGAATACCTAGTGGTGGAGTTTGTATCTTGTCATTAAGGTGATGTGAAGCCAGAGGGAAAAATAATAGAAGGGACGCTGTGGCTTAGTAAAGGTTCTCTGGTAGCCATTAGAAAGATGAACTGGAGAATCAATGGAATCTCTCTGTTGGGTGTAAGAAGATTCAGTATTTCTCCCCTGTGCTGACATGATCTGTGGATGAAAGCACTGCTTCCCAAACTGGAATTAGCATCTCAGTCAGCCAGAGTGCTTTCTGAACATAGATTTCTGGGCCTAGTGTCTATTTTTGATTCAGTAGAACTGAGGTGGGTCCTCTGTCCTGGGTGATACTGATGCCACTAGTCTAAGGGCCACACCAGACTTGGATTAAGTCTCTCTTCACTGCCTTAAACATGGTCGCACCTCTTTCTATGCACTTGGTAGAAACTAAGCAAAAATGAGTTCCACTAAGTGAATCCTATAGGACATTGAAAAAGAGGAAAATAAGGAAGTGGTGTCTGGGTTTGAATGAGTTTAGAAAATGTTGAATTTAAAAAAAAAAGCTAAATGAAGCAGAGGTCAGGTTTGCAGATTTTTCAATTTATTTGGCCATAGAATCTTTCTTTTTGAAGTTTTTCAAGAGATTGGGCTCCTCAAAACACAGCTTTGGAGAAAAAGTTTACACCAGATTAAGAGGCAATTACTAAGATTATTTGGTGTGATACCACAGGTTGTCATTCCCTTCTTGTTAGTAGAGATCTTCATCTTTCAGTAAGTCTTCTTTGAGTTGAGTTTCTGACACCTTCTGCTTAGGCAGGTGCCAATGGCTTTGTCTCCCTGCAGGTACCGCACCTGCTGAGAGGTGGCACCACTGCTAACCAGCAGCTGCAAAAGTAGCAGCAGGAAGGTGCTCCATTTCTGGTACAATTAGGAAATAAATTTACCCCATGTGGCTTAGAGACAGTGCTAACCTTAAAAAGCAAACTATTACCAAAACAAATACGTACCTTATGTATAGGTTATTTTAAAGTTTGTAAAGGGCTTTCACACTGATGATATTATGTGATCAGAATAACCAGTGGGTGCGGTAGAGTGAGGAGTGAGGATCCCTCTCCCCATTTACAGGTGAGAAAACTAAGACTCACAGAAATGAATGATTTGTCCAAGATTATGAAGTAATACTCATTATTCTGTTGTCATCCCACATAGGCATAGACCTTTTTCTTGTCAATGTTTATACTAAATCTTCACTTATTCATTAATTCATTAATTCATTCAACAAATATTTAGTGAATACTCACTAAGTGCCAGGCAGTATACAAGTGGTGGTAGAGGTGTGAGCAAGACAGTAAGTGCCCCTGTTCACAGACAGCTTGAGATCTAGAAGATAGACTATCTAAAAGATAAAACGGGCTCGGAATTGGTTTTGCATCTATGTTTTACTTTAGAAACCTGAGGCTCAGGAAAGCTAAATGACTTAATAAATATTATGAAATTAGAAAATTTTGTGCCTGACAAACTTAAAAGATTGTATAATCTACTTTATCATTTTATTAAGGAGTAAAATGAAACAGTTTTGTCCAGAATAACTGTATTAATTTTTATATTGATATATAGCAAATTACCATAAATTAAGAAACTTAAAACAATGCAGATTTATTATGTCATAGTTTCCAGGGGCCAGGAGTTTAGGTATGGTATAGCTGGGTCTTCACTTTATGCTTCACAGGCTGAAATCAAGGTGTTGGACAGAGCAGCCTCTTACCAGTGGGCTCTGGGGAAGAAACAAGCCCAAGCTCCTTTAAGGTGTTGGCAGAATTCAGTTCCTTGTGGTTATAGGACTGAGGTCGCTGTTTCCTTGCTGGTTGTTGGCAGGGATTCTCTATGAATGCCTAGGGCCCTTCTGTAGGCCTTGCACAACGTCTTCTTCGTCTTCAAAAGAATAAAGGTGCATGGAATCCTTCTCACGTTTCAGACTTCTGAATTTTGCCAATAGCCAGAGAAAACTCTCTGTTTCTAAAGGAACACATCTGATTGGATCAGGTCCATTAAGATAGTCTTCCTCTGTAGGTCACCTGTGTTATGTAAAAGAACACAATCACCAGAGTGCTATCTTACCACAGTCACAGGTCCTGGGGATTAGAGCCTGGAACCAGGGAGAAGAAGAGGCATTTTTAGAATGCTCCCTAGTACAGTAGCACAGATCACTAATTATAGAATGAAAAAGAGATAACCTGGGTTCTCTTTGGAGGTCTTAAAATATAATGTTCTGAATATATATTTCTGTATAACAAATTGATGCAAATTTAGAGGCTTAAAAAACCAATTGTTATATTTTGCTCATGATCTGTGGGTCAGGAATTTATGCTGGAAGTTGCTGGGCAATTATGTTCTATGTGAAGTTGATTGCAGTCACTTATTGGTGTTTAGTTGGCAGTGAAGCTGGCCTGGAAGTTACCAGAAGGCTTCCTGCACATGTCTGAAGCAGAGATGGCCAGAAGGCCGGCCTCAGCTGGGCAGTTCTTCCTTTCCAAGGTCTCTCTGTGTAGTCCTACAGTAGAGTGACCAGATTGCTTAGAATGGATCTCAGAGGTACAAGAGGGAGTTTTCCAAGAGGTAGGAAGTGAAAGCTACCAGTCTCTTCAGGTCTGCACCTATAAACTGTGTGAATCACTTCTGCCTTATTACATTGGCCAAAGCCATGGTAGGGTCTTTCCAGATTCAAGGGATCGTACATAGACCTCCTGTCTTTATGGGAGGAATATCAAAGAATTTGTGGCCACCTGACACATATAGTAGGTTTTCCATTTGTTCATTTTTCCAGTGTAAAACATTAAATATTTTGCAAGCACTTTATTTTCTGAAAACAATTTTATTGTGTATATTTGAGGTTTACAACATGCTGTTAGGAGGTACATATTGACAGAAAAATGGTTACTGTAGTGAAGCAGATTAACATGGCTATCATTTCACCTCATTACTTTTTTGTTACAAGAGCAGCTAAAATCTATTTAACAGCAATCCCCAATACTGTATTAATTCTGTAAATTTGTTCATTCTACTTATCTGCGATTTTGTATCCTTTGACCTACATTTCTGCATTTCCCCTACCCACCACAAGCACAGTGACCGCTGTTTCCATTCTCTATTTCTCTATCTCTGTGTGTTTGAGCTCTTTTTCCTTCTGCACTTGAGTGAAATAATGTAATATTTTTATTTCTGTGTCTGGATTATTTTTGCTTAGAATAATGTTGTGTAGATCTTTCTATGTTGTAACAAACAGGATATTCTTTTGAAACTGAAAAATGTTATATTGTGTGTGTGTGTATAGAGAGAGAGGGAGAGAGAGTCAGCTTTCCATATCTGTGGGTTCCAGAACCATGAATTCAACAAACTATGGATAAAAAAATTTAAAAAATGAAATAACAATACAATAATACAAATAATACAATTTTTTTTTATTTATAAAAGCTAACATTTTTTTTAGATACAGGGATACATGTGCGGATTTGTTACATGGGAATAGCATGTAATGCTGAGGTTTAAGTACAGACCTCATGACCCAGGTAGTAAGCATAGTACTCAAGAGATAGTTTTTAACCCACTCCTCCTTTCCTTCCACCCTCTAATAGTCCCCAGAGTCTATTTTTTCTGTATTTATGTCCATGTGTGCTCCATGTTTACCTCCGATTATTATTGAGAAGATGCAGTGTTTGATTTTCTATTCTGGTATTAATTTGCTTAGCATCAGGCTTCCAGTTCCATCCATGTTGCTGCAAAGGACATGGTTTCATTCTTTTTATGGCTATATAGTATTCCATGGTGTATATGTATCACATTTTCTTTTTTTTTCATATAATTTTTCAAAATACAGCATTATAATCATTTAATAGTATTTACATTGCATTAGGCAATATACGTAATCTATAAAAGATTTAAGTCTTCAGGAAGATGTATGTAGGTTGTATGCAATACTATGTTATAAAAGAGACTTGAACATCATCAGATTTTAGCATCTTGGGGGAGTTGAGGAACCAGTTCCCAATAGATTCTGAGAAACAACTGCATACAACATTTTCTTTATACATTTATTTGTTGATAGGTATTTAGATTCTTTCCATATCTTGGCTATTGTGAATAATACTGCAGTTAATATGGGAGTGCAGATATCTTTATGTGTGCTGATTTCATCTCCTTTAGAAATACACCCAGAAGAGGGATTTCTGTGTTGTATGGTAGTTCTATTTTTAATTTCTTTAGGAACCTCTATACTATTTTTCATGATGGCTGTACCAATCTGCATTCCCACCAACAGTATACAAAGGTTTCCTTTTCTTCACAAGGTCACCAACATTTGCTATCTCTTGTCTTTTTTATAATAGCCATCCTTATGGGAGCAAGGTGATAACTGTATCGTGGTTTTAATTTGCACTTCTCTGATGATTAATGATGTTGAGTACCTTCCCATATTCCTGTTAGCCATTTTTATGTCTTCTTTGGAGAAATGTCTGTTGAGGTCCTTTTTTTAAATTGGATTATTTGTTTTTCTGCTATTGAGTTGTAAGAGTTCTTTATAAATTTTGAATATTAATCTCTTATCAAATATGTGATTTGCAAGTACTTTTTCCCAGTCTGTAGGTTGCCTTTTGAGTTTGTTAAAATATTTCCTTTGGTTTGAAGAAGCTTTTTAGTTTACTATGGTCTCATTTATGTCTGCTTTTGTAGCCTGAGCATTTGGTATGATGTAAAAAAAAAAAAATCATTGCTAAGGCCAGTGTTGAGGAGCTTTCTACCTATGTTCTCTTCCAGGAATTTTTCAGGTTTCAGGTCTTCCAATGAGACTTTTATCCATTTTGAATAGATTTTTGTGTATGGTGTAAGATAAGGCTTCAATTTTGTTATTCTGCATGTGGAAATCTAGTTCTCTCAGCGCCATGTATTGAAGAGACCATCCTTTTCCCATAGTATCCTCTTGGTGCCCTTGTTGAAAATTAGTTCACCATTTATGATTGGATTTATTTCTGGGCTCTCTGTTCTGTTGAATTGGTCTATGTTTCTGTTTTTGATGCCAGTTCTATATTGTTTTGATTACTATAATTTTGTAGTATAATTTTAAATCAGGAAGCATGATGCCTCCTACTTTGTTCTTCTTTCTCAGTATTGCTTTGGCTATGTGGGTTTTGTTTTTGAGTTCTTTTTTGTTTTTTTTGTTTTGTTTTGTTTTTTGGATTGCCTTTTCTATTTCTGTGAAGATTGACATTGACATTTTTATAGGGATTATGTTAAATCATTATATTGCTTTGAATAATGTGACTGTATGATAATATTAATTTTCCCCATCCATGAACACAGAGTATCTTTTCATTTATTTGTGTCTTCTTTAATTCCTTTCTTTAATGTTTTATAGTTTTCAGTGTACAAATATTTAACTTCCTTGGCAAATTTATTCCTAAGGATTTTTTTGTAAATGAGATTCTTTTTAAAATTTCTTTTTCAACTAAGTTATTTGTGTGTAGAAATGCTACTCATTTTTGTATCTTAATTTTGTATGATTTAACTTTACTTAATTCATTTATTAGTTCTAATAGTTTTTTTCTGTAGGGAGGATCTTTGGGGTTTTCTGCATATAGAATGATGACACTTGCAAATAGGTTTTACTTTCTTCCTTTGTGATTTGGTTGCTTTTTAATTTCTTTTTATTGTCTGGTTGCTCTTGCTAGTATTTCCAGTAGTGTATTGAATAGAAGTGGTAAAAGTGGACATTCTTGCCTTGAACCGAATGTTAGTGGAAAAGCTTTCAGTTGTTTCCTGTTCATTATGATGCTAGCTGTGGGTTTTTCATAAATGACCTTTATTATATTGATAAACTTTTATTCTACAGCTAAACTTATGAGTTTTAACAAGAAAAGATTTTTAACTTTGTCAAATAACTTTTTCTGCACCAATGCAGGTGATCTTATGATTTTAATCTTTTATTCTGTTAATGTGACATATGACATTTATTGATTTGTATATGTTAAACCAGCCTTGTGCTCCTGGGATAAATTCCACTAGGTCATGATGAATAATCTTTTAAGCATGTTGTTAAATTCAGCTTGCTGATGTTTTATTGAGGATTTTTGCATCAATGTTCATTAGAGACACTGGCCTGTAGTTTTCTTTTTTGCAGTGTCTTTGTCTGGCTTAGGTATCAAGGTAATACTAGTCTTGTAATGTGTTTGGAAGTATTCCCTCTATCTCTATTTTTCTGGAAGAGTTTAAGGAGTATTGGTAACAATTATTATTGAATATTTGATAGAATTCAGCCATTAATCCATCTGGTCCTGGGCTTTTCCTTGTTAGAAAGTTTTAAATTACTACTTCACTTCAATCTCTTTGTTAATGGTCTGTTCAGGTTTTCTTTTTCTTCCTGATTCAACCTTCTTAGGTTGTATTTTCCAGGAATTTATCCATTTCCTCGAAGTTATCCAATATGTTGGCATATAATTGTTCATAATGGTCCCTTATGATCCTTTTTATTTCTGAGACATCTGTTGTAATGTCTCCACTTTCATTTCTGATTTTGAGTTTCCTTTTTTTGTGTTATTCTAGCTAGGGGTTTGCTGATTTTGTTTAGTTTTTCAATGAACCAACTCTTGGTTTTATTGGTTGTTTTCCATGATTTTTGTGTTCTTTATTTGACTTATTTCTGTCTGAGCATCAGTATTTTCTTCCTTCTGCTAACTTAAGGCTTAGTTCGCTCTTCTTTTTCTAACTCCTTAATTTATTCAAGATCTTTCTTCTTGTTTATTATTTATTGCTATAAACTTCCCTCTGATAACTTCTTTTGATGTATCCCATAGATTTTCATATGTCATGTTTCTACTGTTATTTGTCTCAAGATATTTTTCAGTTTCCCTTTTGATTTCTTCTTTGATTCATTGGTTATTGAGGAGCATTCTGTCTTATTTCCACATACCTGTGAATGTTCCAAGATTTCTCATTACTGATTTCTAGTTTCATACCATTGTGGTTGGAAATACTAGATATAATTTTAATATTATTGAATTTGCTAAAACTTGTTTTGTGGCTTAACATATGATCTATCCTGGAGAATGTACTATGTGCTGTAGAAATGAATGTATAGTCTGCTGATGTTGAATGAAATGTTTTATATATGCCTGTTAGGTCCATTTGGTCTGAAGTGCAGTTCATGTCTGGTATATTTTGGTTATTTTTCTGTCTGCTTGATCTATTCGTTGTTGGCAGCAGGGTATTGAAGTCCTTTACTGTTAATATATAGATATTTATTCTTTCAGGTTCATCAGTATTTGCTTTATATATTTAAGTGCTCCAATGTTGGGTGCATATATATTTATATTTGTTATGTCCTCTTGATAATCTGATGCTTTGATTGTTATACAATGACCAATTTTGTCTCTTGAAAGAAATTTTGACCTGAAGTCTATTTTGTCTAATGTAAGCATAGCAACCCCTGTTCTCTTTTAACTACTATTTACAAGAAATATCTTCTTACATCTTACAAGAAATATCTTCACTTTCAGCTGTGTGTCCTTTAAGCTAAAATGCATCTCTTATAGATAGCCTATAGCTGAATCTTTTCTTTTGTCTTTCTACTCAGCCACTTTATGTCTTTTGATTGGATACTTACAGTCAATGTTATTATTGATAGGGAAGGATTTACTCCTTAATTGTTTTCTGGTGATTTAGTAGATCCTTTTTTTCTTTCTTTCCTGCTTACATTTGTAGTTTGGTGATTTTCTGTAGTACTAATCTTTAGTTTCTTTTGTGTATCTCTGTAGTGGTTTTTTTTTTTTTGTTGTTGTTGTTGTTTTTTTGTTTTTTTTTTTTTTGGCTTTGTTGTTGCTGTTAAGCTTACATAAAATATTTTAAAATTATAATAGACCATTTTAAGCTGATAAGAACTTAAATTTGGTTGCATATAAATACTCTAGGCCTTTACCTTCCCCTCAACTATTTTCATTTTTGTTGCCACAATTTATATTTTTTATACTGTGCATTCCTTAAGAACTTACCGTGGTTGCAATCATTTTGGGTCATTTTTGTGCATTCCTTAAGAACTTACTGTGGCTACAGTAATTTTTGGTCATTTTAACTTTTAACTTTTATACCAGAGATTTGATGGATTTATACATCACCATTACAGTAATGGGATAGTCTGAATTTAATTATGAATTTACCTCTAGCAGTGAGTTTTATGCTTTCATATATTTTCTTGGTAGTAATTATCATCCTTTTACTTTCAGTTGAAGCATTCCCCATTTTATTTTCTTAAAAGATGGGGATCTTATTCTGTTGCCCTGGCTGAAGTGCAGTGGCATGATCATAGCTCATTATAGCCTCCAACTCCTGGGTTCAACTGATACTCCCACCTCAGCCTCCCAAGTTGGTAGGATGACAGGCATATATTTCCATGCTTGACTAATCATTTTTATTATTATTACTTTTAAATTTTTTGTAGAGATGGGGTCTCACTATATTGGCCAGGCTGGTCTTAAATTTGTGGCCTCAAGTGATCCTCTCCTCTCAGCCTCCACAGTCTCCAGGGATTACCGGTTATTTTACACTATGCCTGGCTGTAAATATTTTTTGTTAGGCTGATCTAGTGGCAATGAAATTTCTCAGCTTTTCTTTGTCTGGAAAGAAATACTTTATTTCCTCTTTATTTCTTTGCTAGGTATAATATTCTTGATTGAAAGATTTTATTTTTTCCTTCAGCACCTTAACTATATCATCCTATGGTTTTCTGGCCTTTTAAAATTATTTCTGTGATATCTTTGATGTTTTAATTACAACATGCCTTGCAGAGGACTTCTTTGGGTTGGACCTGTTTGGGAACCTATAAGCTTCATGAATCTGGGTGTTCATATCTCTTCCAAGACTTGAGAAATGTTTCACAATTATATTGTTAAATAAGCTCTCTATGCCTTTCTTCATCTCTTATTCCTCTTACACTATCATCATGTAAGTACTTGTTTGCTTACTGGTATCCCACAGTCCCACACATTTTATTCACTCTTTTTAATTTATTCAGTTGTTTAATTTCCCCTTTACTGGGTTATTTTAAAAGACTTGTCTAAGTTCATAATGTCTTTCTTTTATTTGATGTGGTCAGCTGTTGCAGCTCTCAATTGTGTTTTTCAATTCATTCACTGAATTATTCAGCTTTAAGATTTCTCTGGTTCTTTTTTATGATATCTATTTGTTGAATTTCTCTTAGATCATGAAGTTTTATTAAATTTATTGAATTATCTGTTAATATGCCCTTATATCTCAATGAGTTTTGGTTTTTAAGATCATTGTCTTGAATTCCTTTTTAGGCAGTTCACAATTTTGGAGAATTCATTATTGGATAATTATTATTATTATTTTTGGTGGTATCATGTTTCCTTGCTTTTCATGTTCCTTGTGTCTCTGTATTTATATCTGTGCATTTAGTGGACAATCACCAGTTACAGTTTTCTAGAGTAGCTCTCATGTAAAAAGACATTCCCCTGCAGGTGGGTCCTATGGTGTTGGCTGGGTAGGGTGCATTGATTTTGGTTCTGGGTGGGTGCACTGGTGTAGCCTTCATGCAACTTCTTCTGTTGTAATCAATGTCAGCAATTTCTGTGAGTACCTTAATAGCCTAGTCTACAAGACTTTGTGGCAGTGGTGGTGGCAAGGTAGATTGTTAAGGTTATTGGCAACAAGGACTTCAGGGATCCTGTTCTCATTTTTCTCACAATGCAAAGACTTAGCTGAATGGAATTCCTTTTGGAGTTGGGTACAATATAGGTAACAGGCAGCCATAGTGGCACTGTGTTCCAGGGCACAGGTGCTTAGAGTGGCAGTGGAACTGGGGTCGTAGGAATAGAGTCTTGTTGAATACTGTGGCCCATGTGACATGGGTACAGGTTTGCTTTCTTAGCTCTCCCACCAAGCATAGCATTGTGATTCCAAGGCACTTCAGTAGCTCAGGCCCAGGTGGCAGAGATGTCACTGTGACTCTGATCCTGGATGTCAGGACACAGCACTGGTATGGCTCCAGGAAGGAAGGGGTGTTCCAGTGTCTCAGGCTCTGGGGAGCAGGATACAATTGCAATTTGGGTTGTAGAGCCAACAGGGCATAAAGGCAACTCAGGCATCAGGAAAGAGGGCACTGCTTAGTGGTGACTCTGGACCCTAGAATGGTGGGATGTAGCAGTTACCCAAATCCTGTGAGGCTGGGTGCTGTAAAAGCAAGAACTGGGAATGGTCGGGCATGGCTATGACTTGGGCTCTAGGGTTCAAATAGCAGTGCAGTGTTGGTTTTACTGTGCACTGGAGACAGGACACCGCAGGAGTCCATGCTCCGGAGGGCTGGTCCAGATACAGGGAAGTAGGGTGCTGCAGCAGTTTGACATAGTGGACAAGGTGATACAGATCAGCCAAGGTGGTGCTTCCCTGTGGGTAAGGTGCCATGTGGACTCAAGCATGAGTGTTGTGGCTGCTCCCTGGGCCAAAGCTCCAATTACCTGAGACTAGTTGGGTCAGGTACTAAGTGTGCAAGGCTGCTTTGCCAGCTTGGGCATGGCTTTTCGGCTGGGCTGGAGCACCTGATCTCCAAGGGACAGACCACCACCAGGGCTTAGACTCTGGGGTCATGGCTGTTCACATATGTCACAGCTTCAGTTTCCTGGGGCTGAGGTACAGGTTGATTCAGAGATCCAGAAAGTGAGGCTTCTCTCCTGACTTGGGTGTAGCTTCTCTCCTGGGCCAGAGTACCTGGTTGTGGAGGGGGCAGGGTGCCAAATTGCAGCTGTTCCCTGGGCAAAGCTTCATTTCCCTACAGCTGGGGCAGCAGGCTGGTTTAGGCACGGAGGGGACACAGCTGCCTCACCTTCCCAGACATAGCTTCTCTGTTGGGACAAACTGTCTCTTCCTCAGGGGGTAGGGCACTTGGGTGCCCTGTTCACAGCTTGGGCGTCAGGGTCACAGCTGCTCCACTGAACCTAGGCTGTGACCCTGGTATCGGAGCCCATGCAGTGTCCTAGGCTCAGGTGCCACGAGCATGGCACAGCAGCAAATGAAATGGGGGAGATGAAGTGACTCCCAGGCAGCGATTCCCTGTGGGTAAGGAACTGCAGCAGCTTGGTTGGGGAATGGTGCACTGCTGTGTATGATCATAGTGCAATGATGTCAGTGCCTCAGGATGAAGGGCAGTGGCTACTGGCGACTGGAGAAAAACACACTTCAGCAGGAGCTCTGGTTTCAAAATGGCACGGTGCTAGCAGGTTGATCAAAAGGGTCAGGGGTGGGATACAACGTGGGCTGCTTTTCTGGAGTGGTACAGCTGTGTAAACTCCAGGCAGTTCCCTAAACCAGACTGAGGGACCGTAAAGACATTTCCCTGCAGGGAGAGGACTCACCTGGTTCTGAGCTAATCCTGACTGGGGAGAGGAGGTAGCAGGGACAAGACGTTTTCTTTCCTTCTCTATAGAGTCATCCTGCTTTTCTGTGCCTCACAGGGTTTTCACCACCTGCTGCTGTACTTCAGTGCTCTCCGTTAGTCACTGTGGTCAAAATGTAGTTGTTCATTGTTTTGGTCCTTTATTGTGTTGGGCAAGGAGTGTTAGCCAGCTCTAGCCAGTCATCTTGCTGACCACAAGCCTGTGATACATTTTAGTACAAACGGGAGTACACTCTTCAGGGATGTCCTGAGGAAATATTTTGTGATGCAAGATTGTCCTTTATTTTTATTTATTGCATTTTAGGTTTTGGGGTACATGTGAAGAACATGCACAATTGTTGCATAGGTACACACATGGCAGTGTGGTGTGCTGCCTTCCTCCCCATCACCTATATCGGGCATTTCTCCCCATGCTATATCTCCCCAACTCCAATCCAGTGAATCAAGATTGTCATTTAGTGGATTTATCTTAAGGTTTCAGCCCCTTGCTACATGTTGCTGTCTAGGTGCGTATTTTGTTGTTGTGTGTTGCCATTGTTTTTGTTATTGTTTTTTGGTCTTCTTGAAAGCTGGTTTAAATGGGGGCAAATGTCCCATAAAATACTATTATTCTGTTATTTGGAGAGGTGTATAGATAATGTGGTACTAAATAAGGGAAGGGAGGGGAGTATTCCATTTATGACATAATTCCCAATGTGCGTTCTAGGACTGAGAAACTACCACAGGAAGTATCCACTGGACCCATTGTGAGATGGACCTGAGCTAAAACTCCATTCCTCACCTGACATCCATAAACTCTTATTCTGACTGGTAGACCAACGTGATATTTTGCATCTCCTGGAATTAATGTCATTTAATTCTAGGATTGAGGAACTACCACAGGTATCCACTGGACCCACTGTGGGATGGACCTGAGCTAAAGCTTCATTCCTCACCTGACATCCTTAAACTCTTATTCTGACTGGTAGACTACAGTGATATTTTGCATCTCCTGGAATTAGAGCCAGTGTGCAAAAGACTTTGGAAAGCATTATTATTTCCTTTCCTCACTCAATGAACAGTCACCCAGGTAACATGTTGTAGGTCTCTTTGGAGAAGGCTAGGAGGAAGATTAACACCATAAATTTTGGGAAGTGTGCAGGTTCCTTTCTCAAGGGGAAGATTCTGGTTCTGGGCTTTCAGGTACTACTTGTGTGACCACAAGCAAGTTACTTAATGTCTCTGGACTCTGTTTCTCACCTGCCACATGGACCAGGACTTGCCTAAGTGTTATTTAGCTTAGAGGTTCTGGAATTGTCACTATAAACTCACAGGCAGCTCCCCCTAGGAGAAGTGGCTACTTTGATAGTCCCTGACTACTGACTTTTGTGTGCATGCATGTGGGGAGTGGGGGCAGGGGGTACAATTTGGGCAACAAAGGCTTATTCTGAGTGTGTATTAAATTGTCCTATAAATAAGAGGTACAAGCCCACATGTGAAGTCAAGCTAGCTCAGGGCGTCTTGCTGTCAATCACAAGTGCTTACAAGTATCTTCCTAACTGTGGCAGTGAAGCTTTTAGCTGAGAATATCTTTGGAATTTTTTTTCTATTTATGGGCAGGAAAAAAGGTAATGAGGTCCAAAATGATGGCAACCGAGGGTGTACAATCTAGGTGAGGGGCAGGGAGATGTGTGGCAGTGGCTCAGCTTCACTGCAAGTGCTGTCCTGGGTTTAAGATAACACTAGTAGGAATCTCTCCATTTTCATCCGTGCTTGTCGTTCTGCGTTTGTAGCAAGTAGGGCAATTGACTCACTTGGCTGACGCAAGGCAAGAAAATAAGCATCTCCAGTTCCTTTCTGTTGTTTTTGGTTTTCTTCTTTTTTTCCCCCCCTGTGGCTCGGAAGTAGCTTCCTGTTTGGAATAGAATCTGTAAGCTCAGGGGATTTAGTCAAAAATAGACATAAGTCTTAATAATTTCTATGGATAGCTCTTTTTGATCCTCTGTCAGTCATCACCAAATTATTCTCCCTGCCTCCACCCTCCACGTCCTGTCAGCAAACTCATGCATGGATGAGTTTTAGTCCCAGTCCCATTTGAAATTTCAACATACAAATTTGGGGGAGAGGGTACACAAACTTTCAGACCTTGGCCTGTCTTATAAATACAATCTCTTGTGGGCTAGAGGTATTGCAAATATATTCTGTCATTGAAAATTGTCTTTTCATGTGACAAGTCACTAGTGACCATCAGGAAGTTATTTCTCTTCTCTGAGCCACAGTTTTTTCATATCATTAAAATGAAATTAATTATCCTCTCTCGACCCAGCCTGGGACGCAGATATATTGTGAGGATCAAAATTAGAGAACAAACAAAAGAGCGTTAGAAAGTTTGAAAGTGATATGAAAATGTCATGTTTTGCTGCTTTATTTGTATCGCTCTGATTGTTTCAAAGGACAGTCTTATCGGGAAATGTTTTACTGAAGTTTAACATCCATATAGAAAGTGGAAACAACATAAATGTACCGTAAGATGATTCTTCACAAAGTGAATTCACACATATAACCACCACCAGATCAAAAACTAAGGTATTCTCTGCACTGTACAGACCCCCGTGTCTTCTTCTGAGCCTTATCAACCTTCTCCCCAAGGGTATTATTTTTTTCACTGCTTTATCCAGTGTAGGTCAGTTTTGCTTTATATATGAAATGAACTCTTTGTGTCTGGTTTCTTTCACCTTTCCATCTTTCTATGAGATATTTCTCTATTTTGTTTTGTTTTGTTAGTTGAGGCTCATTCATCCTCAAAAATATTTCACTGTGTATGTAGAATTCTCTTCTACTGCTGATGGTCATCTGACTCATTTGGCATTATTCCAAGTAGTGCTGCAATATTATACCTGTCTTTTGGTGGACTTATATATGCCTTTTTATTGGGTACATATTAGGTGTGGAATTGTTAGAACATGTATGCTGTATTCATAGGTTCAGCTTACTAGATACTTTAATACATACTTCCAGTTTTCTAAATTTGTTGAAGTAAGCTTTGTTCCTAGCAGTAGCCTAGGAGAGTTTCTATTGTTCCACAACCTTGATGACTTAGTGCTTACCTTCTTTTTAGCTTTATATTCTAATTTCATTTTACCATCCTGCTGAGTAGTATATCATTGCAATTTTAATTCGCATTTTTCTGATAGTAAATGAAGTGGAGATTCATTACATATTGGCCTTTCAAATATTCTTTTTGATGAAGTGCCTGTCCATATCATTCACCTATTTTCTCTTTTGGTTATCTGAATATTTCTCATTGATTTGTAGTTGTTTATGTATTATCTTAGTCTATTCAGGCTGCTATAATGAAATGCCAAACACTGGCTATAAGTAACACAAATATATTTCTCATAGCTCTGAAGTTTGGAAAGTCTGAGATCAAGGCATTGGTAGATTTGGTGTCTGGTAAGCGCTGTTGGGTTCACCTTCTACCTGTGTCTTCACATGTTGTAAGAGACAAGGAGTCTCTCTTATGTCTCATTTATGAGAACACTAATTCCATTCATGAAAGCTCCACTTTCATGACCTAATTAGCTCCCAAAGGCACCACCTTCTAATATCATCATCTTGGAAATTGAAATTTCAACATAGAAATTTGAGGAAGAGGATACACAAACTTTCAGACCTTAGCATGTCTTATAAATACAATCTCTTGTGGGCTAAAAATATTACAAATATATTCTGTCATTGAAAGTTGTCTTTTCAGTCTCTGGTATCTTTTGATGAATTTGTTTTAATATTTGTACAGTCCTATTAATCAATTATCTTCTTTCATGGTGAAGACTTTTAAGAAATCTTTGCCTACTGTCATCAAGATGCTCCCCTACGTTTTCTCCTAAAAGTTGTTTTGTTGCTGTTGTTGTTTTACTTTTTTCATTGAGATCCGCAAACCATCTGTTTTGATTTAGGAGTACAGAGGAAGTTAAGTGTCAAGATTTATTTTGTTTAATATGGATATTCAACTGATCCAGCAGCATTTGTTGAATTCTTTCCCTCTCTGAGTTTTTAAATTATAATTACTGATTTCAGAGGGATCATTCACTATGTGAGCTCAAGGGAAGCATAGTTTATTTGTATGAGAGACAGTGTGTACCTACTATACGTTAGAAACTTTATGCACATCATCTTATCTGAGCCTCGGAACAGCCTTGCCAGGATTGTATTATTATTCTATTCTGTAGCTGAGAAAACTGAAGCTTAGAAAGGACAAGCAATTAACTCAGAGTTAAATAATGAGTAGCAGAGCTATGACTTTCTTTTTTTTTGGATGCCAAAGCTCATGTTGGCTCTTTCTTCTTCAAGTATCATGGTGACAACATACATTAGAACTGCGGAGACTGAATAACCAGTGAGTTGAAGAAACTAGGTTATAATCAACTGGGCTATTTTAGTAACCAAGAGGAATAATTTTACTAGAGACATTTGTAAGGTCTAGTTATTCCTTGCCCTCAGTAATGATCATGGTTAGTAATGGCCAGTCATTACTTCTTTTCGCTGGAAGTCTCTCCGGAGCTTTGCACCTTCCATTCTAGCTCTTAAGACAAAGTGTAAAGTAGATATTACCTTCCCTGTTTGACAGATAAGAATACTGAAGGTCAAAGAGGTCAGGCAACTTATTTAAGGTCGAATTGCAAGACCAAATATGCAAGGTCAAATAGTGGTAGAGCAGGGCCCAGCACTTATTTAACTTATTCCTTCACCTATGATCACCCTTATTCACCGCCAAGATCGTAGATCTAGATGACCATTATTGTACTTTTGGCCCTTTAGACCGTGTTCATCCTCTCTTATTTCATAGCTTTTTGCTTGGAGCCTGTTATTATCCAGCCTGACTACTGCCCTCGAAGAATAAACCACTCTCGTAGCCCTCCACTAGGGAGTGCCCTGCTGTTTTTAGCCTTTCTGTCACTCTTGAGAGGCTCCAGGCGCTTTCCTTCACCTGTCTTCAGCACATCCATGCCCCGGAGCAAAATGCTGAATTTGAATATGCAGCTGATGTTGCCTGTCGCCTTCCAGACACAGAACTGTCTAATTGCAAAAATTGTTTCATGATCCTCCCCAATTAAGCTCATGACAACCTAATTTTAAAGACCCTATTGGATTTTTTATACTGATGCTCTTCTCCTTCTTCCTTCTTCCTCCTACCTCTGCCATCTCCAGTAAGGCCTATTACCTTCACTCCACAACTGAAAATTAGAAAATGGCTTTACTGTGACAAGGGACCATAACATTTTCTTTTGGTCTTTCTTTCTTATTATTATGAGCTACTCAATGAGGCTGTGACTCCATGTGAAGAACTGAGAGAAGGAAAAACAGGTTATTAAAGCAATGTCAGAAACTCAAACAGGGTAATGATTAAAAGCTAAATATTTATCTGGGAAAAATAGTGAACAGAGTGGGTCTGATGGCCAGTTATACTTCATAATAGCACATCCATAGCATTTCTGAGGCTCCTTTCAGTGGAACCTCAAGCATTCTGACACCGTTGACTTGATGTATTCATCTCTTATAAATGCCACTTCTTCACACACACACACACACACACAGAGTCGTACACAGCACAACTAAAGAACAGTTGTGCTATCACACAACTAGAATGGGCTACATCATCAGAATCCTAAAAAAAACTGTTTGTCTTCTCAGTTTAGTCTGTGGAATACGCATTTTGTGGAGTCAGAATTACTCAGACACCCACCCATTACAATGTCAAATAAATGCCAAGGAAAAAGCAAAGGGCATAAATAAAAGAATAATACAGAACTCCAATTTCTTTTTTTTTTTTTTTTTTTTTTTTTTCGGCACTTTTAAATACACACTCCTGGTAGGCAAATGGGGGTTATGGATTATAGCTTTCTATTTTATCCTAGATCTGTTTTTCTCCCTCTCTCCTTGGCACTCAATTTGTATGATCTCCCCTAAAATGCCACTGGCCCCACACTATTCCTATCTTAGGCAAAACCTCCAATTAAAATCAGCAGGGGGTTTGCTTGATTTAGGAACCCCAGCCTCTGCTCCCCAGCCAGGGGGTTCTGAAAGGGAGATGTGTACCTTTGAAAGCACTGATGGGAAGCCCTGGGTGGCGGAGACTGTCCTCAAAATGACTAGCGACTCCATGCTGTGTCACCAGGAGACCTGTCAGGTCGCCAGAAAATCCTGCCTGAGGCAAAGACAGAGCCTGCAGGGGGGCAGCCGAGGTGTTTCCATGGTCCACAGCCTCCTTCTCCTCCAGTCGGGAATCTAGAGGGGAGGAAATGCAGAGGACAGGCATTGAGGGAGTATTGGATTTGGACCCAGGAACCCTGAGCTTTGCTCTGCTACACGCATGCTGTGTGACCAAGGTGAGGCACAGTCTCTCTGTGGCCTTCAATGCCCTCATCGGTGGGATAAAAATCACAAGGGAATCCTATCTCATGGGGCTGATGTGAGGATAAAGTGGTAACTGCCATGATGTAGAAAACACTTAAGAAACAGCGATTTTTTTGACCTCAGCAACCATCTCTGTGTTCAGGCCTAAACATGAGGAAGATGAACATTTCTATGGTTTCTTCTTGAAGGTTCCCGGCTTCTATAATGGTCCAAACTGCTTCATTTGGAGCCAGCGTGGGTACCTGTCAATCAGGCTCCAGAGTTTTCCAGTTTAGAAATGAAAATGCAGCTCCCTTCTCTCTCCTCCTTCCTCCTTCCCTCCTTCCTCTCAGCCCCCTATCAGAATGAATTGAAATCCCATCCAACAGAAAGTTGCTGATTTGGATGTATTGCATCTCAGCTTTGGCTGCAGATGGAAGATGCTTTGGGTCCTTAGGGACAGAGAAAAGCACTTTAAAACCTGCTCCTCCCTGCCTCACACTGGATTTCAGCAGGGCTGTGTCAGCCTTTGTGAGACCCTCCCCTCTGGAGCAGCCTATTAAGCTGCTTCTCTGTTGCCAGGGTTGAGGCAGGCTGTCACCAAGTAGCCTGGGAAATGGTATTTATAGATTGCAGTCCCTCCTATCCCTGATCCCCAGCATCTCCCTATGCACTTGTCTGAAGCCCCAATTATCTGTGAGTGGAGGAGAGGGACCCTGGCAGGTCCAGAGGAAGCAAGGAATGTGAAAATAGGCCCTTGACAAGCTCAAACTTTCAGTATTTTTCCATTATTTTCATTTATTTCTCTTCTCTTCTCTTGCTTTCTTCTTATTGCTCACCTCATCGTTACAATTTTACATTATGGTACCTAAATGAAGTTGCACTGATGCCAGAGGTAGAGAGTTTGGTATTTGAATGTGGAGTACCTTTGTGATCTCAGACAAGTTCTCTCACTTCTCAATGGCTCCTTTTTCTTTGTCTGTAACATGGAGGTGGTTTCATGTGCTGTTCAGGAAGACAGTATGAAGAACCTCCAGCACTATGCCTGGTATACAGTGAGTACTCAATAGTTGTAGGTCACAGATGCTTTTGGCTGGCTTAGGGCGCTGCCTAGAATTGAACCTTGTAGAGTTTATGACTATCCATGACAACTAGTCAGAGAACTGGCTGGCGATGGAGAAGGCATAGGAGATTGATTTGATTGAGGCTTCTTCCTCATTATTGCAATTTGCTTGTATTCAAAAGAAACACACACACAAAATGAAATGAGCTTTTTTTTTTTTTGGTTCTAATCTCAGAATGAAATATTGAAAAGCAAAAGAAAGTTCATTGACTTTGGGGATCAGGACTCACTGGAAACAATTGTTTTCCCTCTCTGCCACTACTGTCCCCATAATTGGCCTCTCTAGAAAAGGAGGAGAATGAACAACTAGCCCGCCCACAAATGGCCCATCCAATGTCCATCTTCCCCAAATCTGTGCATTAACAGAGATGATGCCTTGCCTGCATCTCTTTGTTTCTGTCCCACCCACTCTAATTTCATTCCATCTCATCCTCTCTGCCCAGGGTCTCCTCCGTAGCCTCTGCCTGCTCATTTGCTCCATATTTCTCCATCTCCAACACCAAGTCCCTTTTCCGCTTATCACCCTTCCCCACTCTCCACCTTTCCCCTCTGTCTTCTTTCCTCTTCCCCTCGGCCTCGTGCTCCCTGCTCCCCGTGAACACCACCTGCTTTCCAAGTCCTCTTGCTGTATCATTAATGCGTTCTTTGATACAGCCCACAACCTCATGATTATTCTGAGGTCAGGAGATGCAGGTGCCACGCAGCTCGCGAATGTGTCTCAGAGGCCCTCTGTCCCCAATCCCTCCTGCCCGACAGGGCTGGAATCCTAATTTGCCACTAGCCCCGTTGCTTATTGCAGTATCACCAGGAACTTTCATCTTTTTATTTCCCTCACCGAGGATTCTGAGAATTCAGCCACAATGAAGCATTGATTCAAGGAGTGGGGGCTGTGGTTCTTACAAAGGGTCCCAATGATGAGACACGAGAAAGGGGGCGCTCTACGGGGTTAAAGAATGCCTTGCAGATGGGAAAGAGGAGCTCTAAATGGGGTACTGTCCTGTCACTTGGAGAGGGAGTGACAGGGGCAAGTGTGGGCCATGTGAAAGAGGCATTTTGAAATGACGCTGTAGTCAGATGGAACCACGCAATCAGGGCCGTGTGGAGGGCCCCTGTAGCTCACAGAAATATCAGATGACTCATATCCAATATTCAGTCAATGTTCTGGTTTGGGAGGTGGGAGCCACATAGCTCATCATTATTCCAGCTCCGTTTCCTGAAGGCTGGGCCTGCTGCTGTTCTCCAGGCTGTAATAGGATTGGTCTCACGAAGCAGAAACTGGGGAGGCCTGGAGCTGTGTGGGTGGATGGTATGGAAAACAAATACTGCAGTCCTAAGGGGAGAGGGAGAAGTTTGTTTTTCTTTTTTTAAATGAAAAAATAACGAGAAACATGTAAATATTCTGTATGCATTCATTCAGCAAACATAGATTCACTCAGCAGGCAGTTTAGAGAGCCAGGCTCTGGGCTAGGTGCTGGCAGAAGAAGGGATCTCCCCTCTCAAGCCTAAGAGCCTGGAGGGGAAACTGACAGGGAAACGAGCGGTTTCAATACAATATTTTGGGTGCTGTGAGGGAGGTTTTTATCGCCAGGGCTGGGTGGTTCTGTGGATTTAAAAAGGAGAGGGTTTCAAGGAGCCCACTAATTATTCCGCCATTTTCGTCCATCCGATAAGCAACTCAGTGAAAGCAAAGCATGCTGGGAAGCCATTTCAACAGTATCCATTTTCAAATGGCTATAACAAAATGGTTTTCCTCAAACTCCAGAGCGATAGTGAAATCCCCGAGAGCGTCTCAATACCTTCAGAGGAAGAGCTTATTCTCTGGGATAAGAGTACTTTTTATTATTACCTTTTTCATAATTGCTCTGTGCCAGGCTCTTTTAAGCCCTTTAAATATATTATCTCACTGAATCCTCTCACCAGCTGCATAGGATGGGCTTTAATATCCTCATTTTAGATAGTGGATACTGTGGCTTAAAGAGATGAAGTGACTTGATCCTGGTTATAGAATGCAGCTTTGAACTCAGCTCTTTTGGGCCAACACCTATGCTTTTCAACATTAGGCTTTACTGCCTAATTAGGCTCTTGGTGTTTGCAGTCTGGGGATTGCACCTCATCAGTGGAAGTGATAAAATAATCGATGGATTGTTAACGCTTCCTACCACAGAGAGCACAATGCAACTTAGCTTCTGTTTCTAGCTTTATAAAATGGAGATCAGGAACCACTGAGAGCATCATCATCATCATCATCACCACAGCACACGACAGTCTTAAGAAGGGTGCTCTTGACTCTCACTTGACAGACAATGCAAAAAGCCACAGCTATGAGCCAGGAGACTACTCTCTGATTGTTTGACTTTGAGTCCATCAGGTCATCTCTGAGCTTCCATTGCCATGTCTATAAAATATTGCTGAGGGTTCCTTTGCAGGAATAACAAGAGCTAACTTTTATTGAGCTCTTAATAACTACCCAGTTTGGGGCTAAGCCTTCACATAAAAATTTATATAATCTTCACATAGCACTGTGTGGTAGGCATGATTAGGAAGTTGAAGAAAACTGCCCAGTATTGCCTTAGCTTGCAGATGGAGAAGCCAAGAGATTTTCAGCTATCTCTGATGGACCTCAAGTCCCAGGGTATTTTTAGGGTGTTGCTGTGAGGCTCCAGTGAGAAAATGGGAGTGAATATACCCTGTGCAGGGTAAAAAGTGCTAGACACACGTAAGATATTATTGGTAGCATGGAAGACAGCCAAGAGGTGACTTGCACAGAAAAAAGGAAAGATGAGAGGCCTCTAAGCTGACTGCCTTGCATATTTGTTCCTCCTCTGATGCTGCTGCTTATCTGATGGAGTACCTGTCTTCATTAGAATGTTTCAGTGGATGAAATCTGGTGAGAAACTTTGGTATCATCATTTATAGTGTTGAAGGCCTGGGGAGGGAGCCCAGAGGTTGCAACAGAAATGCAACTGAATGGAGAGTTTGGAGCTCTGAAAAAATGCAGGGAAGTAACCCATTTCTAACATGTTCTGAAAAGCCACCGTGAGGATCATATAAGATCATCAACAGGGAAGCACTACATGATTTCTAGAGTATGATAAAATATAATTTGTTTTCGTTGAAGTTGTTAGATGCTATACACACTCATGGGAGTAATCTGTGTTTTAAGTTAAATCAAATAACCTCTAGGTCCTTTTTATTGCTGATTGTTTTTACAATATGTTGTCATCCAGAAGGCGTATTTGAGTCTAGACACTTTCATTTCCTGAATCGCACTTTTTTGGGACTAGTGTCTAATGGAATCACAGAGCTAGAAGGACCCCAAGAAACAGGTACACCAACCCCTTCGTTTTGTAGATGAGGACACTGAGCATTAGAAAGGTAAAGTACAATGTCATGCAGCTGGTTTGTGGCATTCCGAAGAGCTACAATGTAGTTCTTACCTTTATATTCGATGCCCTTCCTGTAAATGTCACTGCTCCATCCGGTCGTTTCATACTTTGGGCAGCTCTGGTTTGCATTATCAGTTAGATAACTGTAACTCACAGACCCACCCGTGGTGGTTAACCTTCTCCATTTTTCCTGTATCTCCCAGGACAATTCAGCAGTGGCTTGCAAGGGTCCAGTCGCTCCTCTACTGTAATGAGAACGGGTTTTGGGGAACCTTCCTGGAGAGCCAGCGGAGCTGCGTGTGCCACGGCAGCACCACGCTGTGCCAGCGCCCCATTCCCTGCGTGATCGGCGGGAACAACAGCTGCGCCATGTGCAGCCTGGCCAACATCTCCCTCTGCGGCTCCTGCAACAAGGGCTACAAGCTGTACCGAGGCCGCTGCGAACCGCAGAACGTGGACTCGGAGCGGAGCGAGCAGTTCATCAGCTTTGAGACCGACCTGGACTTCCAGGACCTGGAGCTGAAGTACCTGCTGCAGAAGATGGACTCGCGCCTCTACGTCCACACCACCTTCATCAGCAACGAGATCCGCCTCGACACCTTCTTTGACCCTCGGTGGCGCAAGCGCATGTCCCTCACTCTCAAGAGCAACAAGAACCGCATGGATTTCATCCACATGGTGATCGGTATGTCCATGCGCATCTGCCAGATGCGCAACAGCAGCCTGGACCCCATGTTCTTTGTCTATGTCAACCCCTTCAGCGGCAGCCATTCGGAGGGCTGGAACATGCCCTTCGGGGAATTTGGCTACCCACGCTGGGAGAAGATCCGTCTCCAAAACAGCCAGTGCTACAACTGGACTCTCTTGCTGGGCAATCGGTGGAAAACGTTTTTCGAGACGGTCCACATCTACCTACGTAGTCGGACTCGGCTACCTACCCTGCTGCGAAATGAGACCGGCCAGGGCCCCGTGGACCTGTCCGATCCCTCCAAGAGGCAGTTCTACATCAAGATCTCGGATGTGCAGGTGTTCGGGTACAGCCTGAGGTTCAACGCGGACCTCCTGCGCAGCGCGGTGCAGCAGGTCAACCAGTCCTACACACAGGGCGGCCAGTTCTATTCCTCTTCGTCGGTGATGCTCCTCTTGTTGGATATTCGGGACCGAATTAATCGCCTGGCCCCTCCTGTGGCCCCGGGGAAACCCCAGCTGGATTTGTTCTCCTGTATGCTGAAACACCGCCTGAAACTGACCAACAGCGAGATCATCAGGGTGAACCACGCCTTGGACCTGTATAACACGGAGATCCTCAAACAGTCGGACCGGATGACAGCCAAACTCTGCTAACCCGGGACTCCTTGCCATGGACTTTCCCTGTTGTGCAAACGCAACAGAACAAAATGAAGCAAAACAGAACAAAACAAAAAAACCCACAAAAATTTGTAAAATGTAATTAATATTCAAAGAAAAGGGGGAAAAATCTTCATTTGTTGGAAATGAAAATGTTCTAGCAACTGTATAAAACCGTTGGGCATGTTTGTTATTTCTATACTCTGTCATGAAGAAGGGTCTCAGCCTTTTATGGAGCTTTGAGGGAGTTGCTTCTTAGGCCTCAGGTGCTGTATGGAGGGGGGAGAAGGGAGAAAGCATATGCAATGAATTGTAAAGATCTCTGCTGTGCAGGTGCTAAGATTAAACACTAAAGAGAAAGAGAGATATATGTAATGTACAACTGACACTGCCATTTTTCCTTTTTGGAGGAAATGGACATAGATAAAGAAGATATTTCTTCGGTTAAGATTTCTTTCCTCTTTATGCTTAATTCCTTGTGTGTGTGTGTTTTTCTCTTTTGACTCTTCCTCACACAGGGGTGGAGATATAATGACAATGCTGTCTATCTTACCCATGTGGCTTCTTTTATTCTGAATACACTAAAACTAATGGAAGCTAGCTAGTAGGTGACATTAGGAGGGTGTATATTCACATGGTCACAGGACACTAAGTAATTTTGGATATCAGCTCATCGAACTCCTTAGTTTGAGAAATAGGCTCAGAGAGGGATGGCATGCCCATGATGAAACTAGAGTTACTACCTGAAAGAGAACTTGAACCTCCTTTCTGACTCCCCTGGCAAATACACCTTTTTCCAAATTACACTGGCCACTTTTGTATTTTCTCCTTCAAAATAGTTGCCAAGGGATGAAGAATTTTTTCAGTCTGAGGTTGTTTGTTTGAAGAGAGAGAGAATGAGTGAGTGAGTTTGAAAAAACTTCTCCCCCCACTCTCTAAAACAAATTGTTAAATTTCCCAGAAATTCTTTCTGTATTAAAGGTAAAGTTTTAGTTTAAATAAAATCAGATACCAAAAACCAGGGTAAATTTAGTATTGCATTGATTTGCCAGATAGACTTCCCCAAGAAGTCAGTCTCTCTCTCTCTCTCTCTCTCTCTCTCTCTCCTCTCTCTCTCTCCTCTCTCTCTACCCTCTCTCCTCTTTCCTCTCTCCTCTCTCTCTCTCTCTCCATATATATGTGTGTGTGTGTATGTATATGTACACACATACATAAACACACATACATCTATCTCCTTTGACAATACATATGCACATCTACCACCTACATCCACTCTCCTTCCCACACACAAAAATATAAACACTGCCACTTCCTTGACATGTGTGAAAGGTTGAGAGGCCTTATGAGCAACTTGGGGGTTAAATCAGGATGACAGACTAAGAAAGACAGCTCATTTGAAAGCAGTATGTAAAGGATTACTTCTTAGTCTCCATAAACTCTGAGACTAAGATGGTACTTGCAAGAGGTGCTTCCTGAGCATCTGGATCCTCATTTCTGCATTGGCAGAGAAATGCAGAATCACAAAATTTTAGGGTTGGAAGAGAAAATAGAACTACTGTGGTCTCAACTTCTTCCAGTGCAAATCTCTTCATCATTGGGAAATCACCACTGTTCACTGACTGGATCATACCAGGGACAGGGAGCTAATTAGCTCTATCTTCCACTTTCTTTGAATTATTAATATTATTTCATGGAAGAAGAGTAATAGCTCCCATTCCAGCTTGTGTTATAAACCAGATCTAATTGGAATATCCTTCCATATTTTGACCAGCTTTGCATACTCACCCACTGGGTCCAGTTCTGCAATGTGCATTTCCTTCTTATTTCCATTCTTACGTAATGTCCTCCTAGATAAAATACAAAGACCTATCTCAGAGGTTATTGAACTCAGTGTTAGCAGGACACAAAGTGAACACCATCCCTGGTGTAGTTTATTTTAGGGTGAAAGAAGGGGAGGGTTTCAATGCATAAAGGTAAAGAATTATCTACTTTGTCTAAGTGTGTCTGACTAGAATATTCTTTTTTTTCTTTTAGTATGGTAATTCCAACTTTATTTTAGCTTTTAGTATGAATTAGCATATGTTCTATACCAACTTTCACAGTATTCCATGCACTTTACACTAACATAGGTTTTTGGATCTCAGATTTTGAGAAGGTTCAGTGCTCATTTAGGCTGAAAACCCTTTATGCCAGAGGTCACATCACAGCTTATCCATCAAGCATGAAATTTGGCAGAAGGCCAATGATCAAACGTTTCCTAAACACCTAGCAGGTGAATGGGGCATGTCCAAAATATATAGCTCTGAAAGGAAATAATTCATGCTTTTGTGCCTGTCATAACCTAATGAAAAAGACAGACATATAAACCAATTTTTAAAAACAACAATAATTACAGTTTACCATAATCAGTGCTTTCATGCAGTCAGGCACACAGTGAGGAGCCCTAAGGAGATATTAACTCTGTTCATGGGATTGGGAAAGCCTTTATAGTAGGGACTTGTTCATTCTAAGTGTTGAAAAATGATCAGGAGTTGGGCAAGTAGAAAATAATAGAGTGACCAAAGGAACAGTGGATGCAAAAACAATTATAAATATGCAGTATGTATTTAAGGGTCAGTGCCAATCATGATTTTAAAAGGTGTTATTTAAAATGGTAAACCTAACAAAGGGAGGGAGGATTTTGACTTTATATGAGAAGTGGAAGCAATTATCCATAATCTTTATGATTTAAAGAATGAATTTAAGACTGATTGTTCCTCAGTTCCCTCTCTTTCTTTTCTCCTTCATCTATATCTTCCAGGCACTTCCAAAGACTCCTAATGTAATAAGCCCTTGCATTTACATAGCACTTTACAGATTGCTAAGCAATCTTCATATGCAGTGTGATGCCTAATCCTTATAACAATTCAATTAGGACCTTCAATCTGAGATATTTTCCAGACTTCAACCACTGCAAGGTGGGGAAAAGTCTTTCCTTCATCTTGAAAATATTAACTCAGTCACTTCATCTTACAGAAAGAATACAGCATTGTCTAACGACTAGAAAGGTCAGGGAAATAGAAAACTTTTCAAGGAGAGAGAAGGATCCAGACATCAAAATATTTATTCTATGGTGAGAAAAAAAATAATTTGCTATGAAAGGACAAAAAGTTGTGTGAGCTTCCAAATGTTTCCTGCTTGAGTCTGGCTCCCCTTTGAGCTAATAAGATTCCCCTCTAGCTAGAAGAGAAGCCTGAAGCCTCCAAGTGATATTTTAATTCAATTAGTGTCTTACCAATTTGATGCAGCAACCAAGGACCTATGGTGTCTAATTAATATGCTGATGCTAAGACACAAGAGTGAACAGAATGCCCATTTGGATAAGGCCTGGCAGCAAAGCGTGGCATTGCTATGGAAACCACAGACGGACATTAATTAGCTATCAAATAAAATCATTGGAAAATTCTGGACCCTGGCACATCTGCCCCCTTCAAAGAGAAGGGCAAGAATAGGTCACAGTAACAGCAAGGCTCCCTTCAGTGATTAAAATCAGAGTTACACAGAGACTACATGTTGGAAAGTGGAAGAAAGGTGGAGGAGCAAAACAGATGAACACAATAGGAATGAGGCTTTGGAATTATTCAAGTTCAAGGATATAATTTGCAATGTGGAGTATCTTGTTGGGTTGTCTGTATTGACAAAATGATCCAAATGACAAATATTTTAACCTATTCTCTGTGCTGTAGAAAGAAAATGATAATAATGATATTGATCCATCCACTAGATGGTGATAAATGATCAGGGGAGGAGACCATAGAGTGATTAACCCCTAATATAACAGATGCAGATCCTATAACATTTAAGTTAATAGAAAAAAAAATAATTGAAAAGAAGACAAAAAAGGAGAACAAAAGAATCATTAAAATAACTGAACATATACAAGCGGATACAATAATGAAACTTACCATACAGATAATCACAAAAAATGTAATTGGACAAAACTGGTCAGTAAAAGAACAGAGGTTTTCAGACTACAAGTTTTAAATTTAAAAGTAGATAAAGGTTGAAATTAAAGAATTGACAAAGATGTGCTAGACACATATTGACTAAAAGAAAGCTGATGAAGCACTGTTCATGGCAGTCAAGATAGACTTTTAGGAAAACTACTTTATTAGGGTTACAGAGTATTATTTTACCAAGAAAAAAATGGAGAAAAGACCGGACAGGTGGAATTATAGACTTCTAGGGCTAAAGAGGACTTTATGGATCTTTAAAATGTTAACTTTCACAGGGAGAGAATTATAAAAAAAGTTATTCTACAAGTTCGAACACTGACCATGAGTTCAGTCCTCTTTTTACTGTCTGGAAGTAAAAGGTTTTCTAGTCTAACCTAATTACTACAAAAATCAAGGCTCAACCCCATGACATTTATCCTAATGGGTTACCAAACACACTCTTTCTCTCCTTGTATCTGTATATCTATATAGATTTATATACACACACATACACACACATAAATATATGCTGCCAGACCATATACATATGGAAGAATTTATATGTATGTATATTTATATATAAACCTATAATCATATATATATAATTTATATATATAAATTCTTGTCATCAAAATTTTATACATAGACATTTTTCAGCTGAGGATCAACTAAATCTTTGGATGTTCATATAATCTTAGGCTGAGTGGAGGCCAATCTCTTCTTGAGAATTGCGTATCAGTGACTCCAGCCTTAGTAACACTAAAAACCTAAAAGGAGAAGGCTGCCTGAGTAAATTCTTGCCAATATTCCTTCTCTCTCTAAATCATTATCAGAACCTGCAGCGACAAGTGTAATGCCATTCCTTACTTTTCATTATTGGATCTAACTGTCAGCATTTGGAGTCTAGGCTCATGGCATAGTCTCTCACTACTTTGTCTTGGAACCCTCCTCCCCTCTCAGCAAACTCACAAATTGACAAGAATGCAAGGAATGCAATGTGATATATTTGAACCAATGAGTGGGAAATAACCTTACATTTATTATATAAACTTGTCACCTAGTCAATTTGGGAGCAATTACAAATCGCTTTCATTTTAATTAATTTGAGGAAAATTACAGATTTCTTTGAGATATCTGAAAGCTCTAGGCTCCTTCCCAATAAAAATGTACCTTCACTTACACTTTTGAATATTTCACAGATCCCTTAACAACTTTACTTGAACATTCTGGAATGCTACCAACCTTGGGTGAGTACCTTTGATCGAGTCTAAACCATGAGATTCCTTTCCTTTTCACTATTTCTGCATATGTTTTGAACTAGGATCATTTATCAAGCTTGCATCACACCCTCCTGCCCATCATAGAAGGCAGCCTTTATATAAAGTTAAATAGATAAGAATGGTAGTTATGGTCACTTTAATAACACCCTAAACATATCATAGAAACACATTAAGTGGATATATTATTTGTAAGTATTAACTGAAAGAAAGAGACTTCTAAAGTAGAAAGTAAAGAGTTAGGTTAAAGGATGAAAAGAAGCACCTTGATATATATGGCATCATCAGTAGACAGAATCTAGATCACTGAACCTGGGATAATGGTGGGCATGAGGCTTGAAGGAGACATTGTTAAATCAGTAAAAGAAAAATATCTGCCAAGTAGCTTGGAATAAACAAATAGGTTTCATGAATCACAAGTCGAGTCGCTCTTTGAATTGAATATTTGACCTCCACTCTTAACATTTCTTGCTTGGTAGATGTCCCCTTAAACTGTGTTGATTCCACTCAAGGGCCAATCTCTCCCTAAGAATGGACAATGAGCTTTTTCCACAGTTCAGACTTTGCGGTCTCCGTGAAACTTCTAAATGTAGATATTTATCCCAAAGAAGGAAGAAAATGGCCTCGGCAAAAATTTTAAATAAAAGCTGCAGAACTGCTGATGAGGAGACGGAAGGGATACCCACATTGAAAGTCTGAATTTTGTGCTGATGTCACCAGAAGTGACTGTGATTTCCCTGTCTAGTGATTCCTGCAAGCTTTAACCAGGGAGCAGAGATTGTACTGACTTTGCCACAGGACTGAATGCATAAGGATATTGTAATGCTCTTATAAATTAGGGATGATTATAAACGCTGCCAAGGGTTTGTTAATTATATAGTGTTAATCGTGGAACACATAATTATAAATTAATAATGATGTCACCTAACATTTTGTGAGTGCACAAAAGTATTCTGAGCTTAGAGGCTAGACCCAGGTTCTGGGTTTTTCCTGAATTTGCAGACACCTACAGAACCAGAATCAGAACTCAATTTTTCTAATTCCCAGGCTAGTGATTTCATCATTCTACTCGAGCTTATTCGTGACATGAGAAAATAACCAGCATAAGGCTGTGGCTAAGAGCACAGATTTCAAGGCAGGAAATGGGACACAGAGCTTGACCAGCTGTGTGACTTGACTGAGATATTTAACCTCTCTTGCTTCAAATGTTTCTTCCGTAAAAAAGAGATTCTTCATACGGCCTCCCTAAAATGGGTCTTATAAGAATAAGGTACTTTTTAAAAACATAGAACAGGGCCTGTCATGTAGGAAACCTATCTATTTGTTAAATGAATGGCACAAATAAAAATATAATTTTCATAGACAAATTAATCATAATAATAAACTAAAATCAGTTGAGCTCATGGTAGAGCCAAGCACTATAGTAAGAATTTGATGCAAGTTATTTCATGTCTTAGTCTGTTAGGATTGGTATGATAAAACACTTTAAGTAATTTATAAGCAATAAAAACATATTTTTCACAGTTCTAGAGACTGGAACATCCAAGATTAAGAAATCAGCAGATTCAGTGTTTGATGAGGGCCTGTTCCCCATAGATGGCCCCTTTTTGTTTAGTTCTCCTCACACGGTGGAAGGGGCAAGGGAGCTTGAGCTTCTGCTATGAGGTTACTAATCCAATTAATGCAAATGGAGGGTCATGATTTAATGACTTCCCAAGGTCCCACCTCTTAGAACTGTAATACCCTAAAACTTGGGTATTAGGTTCCAACACATTACTTTTGGAGGAGAATAACCATCATTCAAATTATGACATCTTATTTAAAGTCATGGCAACCCAGTGAGGTGGGTCTAATGAACACTTCAGTTTACACAGGAAGAAACTGAGAGTTAGAAAAGTGAAGTAATTTGCCTGTGGCCATGCAGCCAAGTAATCTGACATGTGGCCATGATGGAATTATGATTGGTCAGTCTTCTAACTATGCCAGAATTCAGGTCACATGGACAGAAGAGGAAAAGGCATATAATTTTTACTGAGCCTCTGTGATGTCCCAGCTATTTAAAATGTATCTTATTTAATTCTCTCAAATCTCTAAGACAGAGTTGTTGTTATTTCCATCATACAGGTGAGGAAATCAAGGCACCAAAAGGCCTGGTAACTTCAGTTTTGCAGTTACTGATTTAGCACAAGCATTAAGACATGAGGATGATATGGAGTGGTTAGCAGAGAGGGACCTAAGGCCTGAAAGGGTCACTTCTTGGTTCTGGTCTTCACAAACTGTGTGGCTTTGGAGTTACTTAATCTCTGTAACCTCAGTCTCTTCATCTGTCATGTAGGTAGAATAACTCCTACTTCACCTTGTTGCCGTGAGGACACATCTTTTGCCAGATAGTCATCGCTTACATGAATTAGTGCTGGTAAGGTCCTGTCTATAACTCCCTGGCACCTAGTAAGCATTCATCTGAAGTGAGCTTTTATTATTTCCTGAGCCAGGCATGGCTCAAGACCAAGACTTGGAATCATTGTCCCTTCATGCTCCTTGGCTCTCCCTATTGTGTATGTGTCTCCTCTGAAATCCTCTCCAGCACAGGAACTAAGCGGAAGAGCTAAAGATAAACCTCTGCCTTCCAGACGTTCACAAGTGACCAATGACAACAAATGTTGTTGAAATGGCAGCAGGGTACCATCAGAGGAGACATTGTTTTAAAATAATAAAAATGGAGTCTTGGCTGTGCGTGTTGGCTCACACCTGTAATCCCAGCACTTTGGGAGGCTGAGGTGGTTGGATTACCTGAGGCCAACATGGTAAAACCCTTTCTTTACTAAAACTACAAAAAGTAGCTGGGCATGGTGCCACATGGCTGCAATCCCAGCTACTTGGGAGGCTGAGGCAAGATAATTGCTTAAGCCTGGGTGACTGAGGTTGCAGTGAGCCAAGATTGTGCCACTGCACTGCAGCCTGGCCAACAGAGCAAGACTCTGTCTCAAAA
>NW_016107551.1:35018-50463 GCF_001604975.1 Cebus imitator
AAAAAAAAAAAAAAAAAAAAAAAAAAAAAAAGGAACTTGGAAACAAGGGAGTGAGAGACTCAATCTGTAAGGGAAGGAGCTCCTAGTGACTTCCTAGTGTTCTCTCCCCTGACGAAGCTTCCTACAGCCTCACCACATTTCAAGGCAATCAGGGATGTGGCTTAGCAACCCCACCAGCAACAGTGGAGTGAGTTCGTCCTGGTAGCATTAAGGGTTGCTACTGCAGTCCTGAAAAGGACCAAACTTTCATTTAAAACCCTTCCTCCAGCACCAAGGGACACCAGCAAATTGGAGGCACTGGGAAGAGAGTCCTCTGAGGGGTAAGGTTGAACAGAAGGCAGGTAAAGGGGAAAATAATAGATCTAAATTAATGGAAAAATATAGATAAAATATTATTTTTATTTTCTTCAAGCACTGCTAAATTTAGTGTGGTAAGACAGATTTGCCAAGCCAAGGATTTGGCGAGTCTGCTTCATTGAATTTTGATGTGGCAATTGAAGCCAGCAGGACATGCATATGCCCGGTGTATCAGTCCATTTTCACACTGCTGATAAAGACATACCAGAGACTGGGAATAAAAAGAGGTTTAATTGGGCTTATACTTCCACATGGCTGGGAGACCTCAGAATCTTAATGGGAGGTGAAAGGTACTTCTTACATGGCAGTGGCAAGAGAAAAATGAGGAAGAAGCAAAAGCAGAAACTCCTGATAAACCCATCAGATCTCATGAGACTTATTCACTATCACAAGAATAGCACAGGGGAAGACTGGCCCCATGATTCAATTACTTCTCCCTGGGTCCAACCCACAACATGGGGAATTCTAGGAGATAGAATTCAAGTTGAGATTTGGGTGGGGACATAGCTAAACCTTATCACTCAGTTACCAGGTCATATAGGTAATCATTCCCAATAGCTGCAGCCAGTTGGTTACCACCTACAAGTTCAATCTCAAAGTAAGATATGGAGAAAATGTTATCCTTAGTAAAGACTGAAGGTTTTAAGGTTCGACTCTACATTCATTCATTCAACACATATTTTCTGAGGCTTGCAGTTCAGACAGGAAGCTGGGCATTAATTTTTAAGTGTGATATATGTTAAGGAGAGGGAAGTTTAAGTTGCTATTTGAGTACATGACATGGACTCTTAACCTAGATTGGACAAGAAGGGGGAGGTCACAGAAAGCACCAGAGGATCTGATGTTTAGTAGGAGTCTTGAATGATAAGTCAAATTGAATGAAGAGAGCAAAGGAAACATTTTCTCCATGGGGAGTACACCGCTTAGGCAGTGGTCCAGTTCACCTGGAAATGAGAGAAGTGAATGAACTGGGGATGGAGATGCAGAGTAGTAGTAGCAGAAGATAAGAGTATTATGCAGTCATATGAAGAAGTCTTACAAGTCATATGAGGATCCTGGACTTTATCCTAAGAGCTACCATCAGCCATTGCAAAACTTGCAGCATGATGAAATATAATCACATGTATCCAGCATCCAGTTAGCCTTTCTGCTATCCCATCCTACTCTATTCATGTATCACAGGATTTGGATCCCTGCTCCAGTCTCTTGAATTCCTTCATTTCCTTCTTAATGTCCCTGTCCCAGAAGTAAGGGAAACTTGCTAGTTTTTTGCTCAGATCTCGACTCCTTCTTTGATGTATAGAGTCCTGCTCTTGCACATGAGATTGTAGCATCCATTTACCTGCCACTTCTTCTGACTTTGCCTGTTACAAGACTGTCAGTCATAGGGCTTATCCCTGTCACCCATTTCCATGTACTATTATGGCTGTCCCTGATGCTGTTTGATTAGACTACCTATTACTCACTATTATTTTCATCCTGCCTACACCAGGTAACACCCACGGAAGAAGTTATCTTCCCACACACTGTAGCAACCAACTACTTGTCTGGGAACTGATCTGCCCCAAAAGGCTTGTCTGATTTTGAGTTCCATCCAGCCCAGTGATGACCCAAAATATTCATATTAGCCATTCATCTCTTTAGAACAGTGCCTAAGCACACTGCCTCTGGAATCAATTTCCCTTGCGGGTGAATCTTGGCTTGCACCACGACTTAGCCGGGTGAAATTCAGCAAGTTAGTTCATCTCTGTGAGGCTGATTTTATTATTCTTACATGAAGATATTGTTGCCCACCTTATGGGGTTGTTGTGAAGATTAAAAGAGACTGTGAAGGGAAAATATCTAGAATAGCACCTTTCACATAGTAGAAACAAAATAAATACTGGTTCCTCTTCACCCTTCCTCTGAAAGCACATTATCTGCACACATTTCTGGTTTTGATCCTTACAATGCTTTTCTAAAATTGGAGGATCAAAGGAGATTCCACATATAAAGCACAGACACATAGTAAAAACAAAGTAAATATGGCTAATATTATTCATTATTATTATTAATGAAGCAGCATATCCTAATTGAGAGATTAACTGTGTCTTATTTTCTTGAATATAGGCTCATAATTAATGAACAGGAAGTAACCATCCATCATGAGAATTCCTTTCTGTGTCTTCACATGTACCGGGCACATACTGCAGTATTTGTCTTCTAAGTTCCCTTTTCCATCTTTGAGAAGGCCCAGCAGCCTCTAAAACTTTCCACTTAGTTTCAGAGGCTGTTCTGAAAAAAGAAAAACAACAAAAACGAAACAAAACAAAAAGCCTCCCTCTGGGAGATTAACAGAATGGCTGAATTACAAATCTTCATGGCTGCATTCTTATCCTAGTTTAGAAAAATAGCATCCCATGCAGCAGCAGATAGTGATGATTACTATTATGGGCTGAATTATATGCCCCTATAATTCATGTGTTTAAAGTCTGAACCCTTAGGACTTCTAAATATGACTATATTTGGAGATAGGGCCTTTAAAGAGATGATTATGGTAAAATCAGCCTTTCGGGTGAGCTCTCATCTAATCTGACCAGAGTCCTTACAGAAAAAGGCAATTTGGATTCACAAAGAAACACCAGGATTGTGAGTCCACAGAGGAAAGACTGTGTGAGTGCATAGAAAGATGACAGTCATTAACAGGACAAGGAAATTGGCCACAGAAGATGCCGAAACTGCTGGTATTTTGATTTAGAACTGCTGGCCTCCCCAACGTTGAGAAAATACATATATGTTCTTTAAGTAAACCAATAGTATTTTGTTATGAAAACCCTAGCAAATGAATACAGTGGCCCATTAAAAATTAGGCAGTCACTGTGGAAATAGGTAGCAGCCAGGTGAAGAGAGGCAAGCACTTAAATCAAGAGAGAATGGTTGTTTGGACAATCCTGGCTCAGATTTCCTGAGAATGGTGGATAGAGACCTGTACTTTGCTTTCCTACAAAGAACTGGATCGATGCACGTGCCACCCTAGGTGCCTTGGAAAGTGGGTGCCTAGTGTGTGCTCTGAGACCAGTATTTAGGTCCTCTTGTGAAGACTGTAAGACCGTGAAGATGACACTACAAGTGGCCTCAGTGTGACTTTCCATGGAAGCAGCACCCTCAGAGGATGCCTTCACAGAATTTCCACAGAGTGGTTGCAAAGCAGTGGTTTGACCATTAATCAGACCTCTGTCCCATTTTCTTGGGACCATATGTGCAGAATTGGTGCAATTTCCAAAAGGAGGTTCCAGGGAGCTTCATTAATGAGTGCAATGGTCATCCTGCTAATCAAGTGGGTAGCAATTCAGAACCAGAAATAATATATCTTAACGAGAAAGACATGTAACATTTCTAGCATCTGTATGTTTGGAATAAACCAATATCCATCATATATAAATAGAGCAACTGTACAGCCACATTGTATATTAAGGTAAGAGGAATACTTATTTTGATCTCTGTTGCATTCCTACTATGAGCACAGTGTCTGGTACCAGGTATGTGCTCAGTAAGCATTTCTTGAATGAAAAAAATAAGTGGGACATTCATATGTTATTTCCTTTATTTCAGAGATGCCCAGGCAGTAAAAAGACCTCACCAAGATCATGCAGTGAGTCAATTTTAGAGACAAGGCAAGACTGAAAACATTTGACTCCAATTCCAATGTTCTGCTGAAAGCCCATGTAGATATTTAACATCTTTTCTGCCTGGGCCAGAATGTGCAGAATGAGCTAGTGTGACAAATCCTCTTTTCCTCTGTCACTGTGCAAAGGGAATTGCCATCTTCTGTGATCATCAAGCTGGCAACATCAATCTGGAAGTTTGTTAATGACACTGACCTAAATCTGTCATGTTGCAAGAAACTCTTCACAGCAGCTGGGATTTGCTGCCATATAACAGCTTTATGCTATGTGGAACTCTCTAATAAGCTGATTAAAAAATAAAATTTTTGAAGCCTTAATATGTACTTTTCAGACATCTGATAGGAAGGAAAGTGAATGGAAACCTCATGCTGAGTGTAAAAAAAGCAGGGATCATGTTGTCTGAGAAGATACACATCCTTGGGTTGGGGCACATTTCTCACAGTCATCAGAGTAAAGGTCTGGCATGACCATACCCTTGTTTAAACCTTCCTTGGTGGTTTGTTTTATTACCAGTTCAGTACATGAGGGATAAAGTCATAGGTAAGCAGGGGGCCTTCTTAGGATGAATTCACCTCTGACTATGCCTATAAAACAGGAGAATTTTATCACGTATGTGCCTGACACTGAGGTGTACATCTATATCTCTAATTCTCTAAAAGACTCTGAAGACAAGATAGACATGGACACCCTCATTTTACTGAATAGGTAAACGATTCTCAGCAAATGTCTTTGGTCTTGAAACTTTGGAGTAGCAGGATTCACACAAGTTTTGTTTGACACCCACTCCCATATTATTAAGCCATTCTTTCCTTCTTTCAAATAAAGCATATATGAGCACCTACTATTTGCTTGGTACTGCAGTTAGATGTCTTGCTACTTCAAAGCAAAGGAAAATGTACTAGAAATCCTCCTCAAATCAGGAAGTTTTTACAGTGTGCTTGAGTGTAGCACATTTCTGGTTGAAATACAGACCTCATTATTATCAGCACTTTTATATTATATTAAGAAACCTAATCTCATAGATGAGCATTTTATAATTAAACATTGCACAGACAACAGAAGTTAATTTAGCAAACCATGCTCATTCCCAAGCCAGATTTGTCTTCATGGTTGGTCTTTGGCCAACTCCTAGGAGATGAGTTCTGAGCCTTGGTTTATTCTGCTTGACAAGAGTATTTTTGTATGCTTAGGGCCTGGGTCATGCTGTACCAGTTTGACCGATAGCTTCTGCTAATAAGTGTTGTTTATGGTAAATCCCTGTTTTTGCTCTGGAGACCTGAAATCAAAATACTTGAAGTCAGTTACACAGATGTTACACATCCATGTCACCAGTCCCTGGTAAAAATCCTGGACATCAAGACTCAGGTGAGCTTCCCTGGGAGGCAACACTTCACATGTGTTGTCACACATTGCTGCTGGGAGAATTAAGGTGTCCATGCAACTCCACAAGCAGTGGACACCCAGAAGCTTGCACGGGCAGTTTTGCTTGGACTTCTCCCTATACAACTTTTCTCTTTGCTAATTTTTAGTTTGTACCTTCTTGCTGCAATACTCTTTAACAGTTAATATAACAATTCTGTAAGTTCTTCCAGTGAATCGTCAAGTCTCAGAGTAGTCATGGGTACCCCTATGTGACTATCTCCTTTCCCACTCATCATCTTCTCTATTCCTCTTCACACTCCAGAGAGCACCTGAGCTGGCATATCCGTTCTATGAAGAAGGACTCCTAGACTCACTGAGGCAAAGTGCCTTCTTTGATGGTGTTTTAGGGGTTCCAAAGATACCTGAAATTTAACTCACCTGACCTTGAGAATGGTTAAGCAGTTGGAGATTGTGTTTTGCCTTTCACACTGAAAAAGGAGAGGACTGTGGATGTGGTTTAGGTGCATATCATAAAAGGCTCTCCGCGACAACACCCCAGAATTATGGGTATACCCACCCAGTCACAAATGGCCCTGAATGACCACAGCCCTCTGTGAGGAATGAGTTTCCATCCCAAGTTTATGGCATGTCAAGGAGAAGACTGATGCACCACTGTGCACGGAGATAGCCTAAAAAGTCACTTATCTTTCAGACGCAATTGTCAGAACACTCATTGCATTCTCATAGGAAGTAGAGAGATGCATGGAACATGATTCTGATCAATAGATGCCATTCTAGGCAGACTCAGTGATAGAAAGGAAAGAAAATGGCTTAGATATCACAGGAAATCAGCGGTGCTGTCGGGACTAGAACTCCCAGTGTTTCTGGAGGCCAGGACATGTCCACCAACAACATTCTACACTGACTTCATGGAAAACACTGTGCTTTTTATTGTTGAATCCCAACTCTCAGGGTCTCCATGACATTAGATACTTCAGTGATTAAAATGCAAAAATGCTATAAATAACCTCCATTGAACTCAATTAACACCAAATATTTAAGGAAAACAGCCCCCTCCCTACAGACTTACGACTATTTCTCAAAGACTGTGCCTGAAATATAAGATAAGCATAAATCTTTAGTTCTTCTCAAGCTGTTTTGCATCTATCAGAATGTGGTCAGATATTCAGACCCGGCTCCATCAGCCACTTCTTAGTCCTGTCTCAACCCTCTCCCCTTTTGTTGGCTATAAAAAATGCTGTTGTGAAACTTTAGGGTTCTGTGTCTCAGCTTCATACATTTGTTCATTTATTGAACACTCATTAAGTATTAGCTATGTATTAAATATTGCTCTATATTTTGGGGCTACAAGAACAATTAAGTTCTTATCTCAAAGGGTTTATTCTGTTTTAGGAAATAGAGCATGCTGATGAAACATGGAAACATGCATCCCCAAAACAAAGACAGACACATTTGCAGGATAGTCAAGACATAGATGAGAGAGTGGTACATCTCTTATTTGCACTCTAAAAACACCTACTTTTGCTCTGCCATTCACTTCAGTTCCCCATTTTCTCCCCAGCCTTCAATTAGCATTTTTGAAGGCTTCAGTTATTCCCAATATCCGCTTACAATTTGACTAGTGCCCTCAATACCTAGATCACTCACTAACCATGATGGTTTGGACCAGATGCTCTATTGAGCCTGGTGCTCAATCTGTATCAATTCAATTGCCATTCATTCAGATTTGGGCCTTGCAGCCTGCCTTGGCAACTTCTTCTGCAAGGCTTTTGCTGGCAGAGCTCAAATTGCACCTCCAGAGACCTAGAGGTTGTGTTGTACTTTCTATGGCAAACCTATACCCTGGAATTGCTTATCCAAGCTGAAACAGAATCCGCTCACCTCCTGGTTTGGAAGCACGATTTAAAGCCTTAATGGTGTCTCATCGATTTCTTAAGGTATACTCAGAACTAGCACTCTGCTACTGCATATTTTAATTGTTACTGTTTTATTCTTGCATCGGGAGGTGATTTTATTGGAAGAACACATGCTTGAAGAAGTTGAATTAAATACAGATAAATCTCATTAATTCAGGCTCCACTAGTTCAGGCTGTGCTGAAACACAACTTTGTGTTATCCAGAAGTAAAAAAATATTTTTTGAATAAATTAATGGTGGAATTATGACCTCCAGGGGAAGAGAATGTTTCACCTGTTTAAAAGGCAGTGCTTCCAGACACTTTAGGGATTTCACAAGGGCTATCAACATATAAACAGTTTCCTTTGTGCTTGTTTATCAAGGATAAAGACTTATTCATCAAGTAATAATTTCCTGTTTGGCAAACATTTCCTTTATTTTGTTAGTTTGTAGAGCTGGAGAAAAATAAAACTACACATCTTTTAAAATAGTCACCAAACCTAACAGTCTCCATAATGCTAAATATATTACAAACATATTGCATCTACACATAAATACATGTGTGTATGCATTAAAAATACAATGGAAACCTCTTAAAATGAAGTGGCATATTTATAGTGGTAGGAGAAAAGGTGATTTTTATTTTCTACTTTATATTTGTAAGTTTTTTCTGTAAATAACTCTTATTCTTATCATCAACATAAGCATGCAAAAATCATTAACATTTTTGAATATCTGACAGGTCTTTCTTTTCAGCAAATAGTATATATTAAGCAAAGCTGAATCATATTCAGCATTTATGAATGAAAAGACTTGGTAAGCTGTGTGAGAAGCTGTCGTACCACAATTCTAAAATTTATCATCAGGCCACCCTTGTTGGAAGCAGTCAATCAGGCAATCCATTTAGTTTAGAATATGAAGGGAGCCACAACTACCTCTTACTTTGCATCAGCAACTACCTCTTATGGCAGGATTGTGGGAGAAGTCAAAAAGGATGTTGATTCTGCCTTTGTATGTGTTCTGCAGAACTTCAGAGGTGTCTTGGTCAAACTGAGGCAGCTCACACCCAGCACAGTAGCCTATGCGGTTACTGAATGCTTTATAAGCCATTAGGAGTGCTAAACACCTCCCATAAAACTTCTCCAACTCCTACTGGTTACCGTTACAATGAGTACATTACAATGATTGCAGGTGAATTGAATATCTTATTTGTTTCAGGTAATTTTCCAAGCACTTTAAAGATAGAATTTACTTTTTCACCACAAATAATCACAGACTGATGTTCAGGGATAGAAAAGGAATTGCCCAGGTTTCCACAGCTGGTGCACTACAAAAGTGATATCCAAAGCTACAGTCAGCCAAAAGAAAGCCCCTACCTTCAACACCACACAGGACTGTGTGCTGCATCCTAATAGCCAGACTGCATTTTGGCTGTTGCAAATGCTCATCCAGGGAGTGCACTGGGAACTTTAAAGGACCTTAGTTTTGGCTGATCATTCTTGATTTTTGATGTTTGATTCTTGAGATAAACATGAGGTTGGATTGACCAGATAACTCCCCTTGAAACTGGAACACACTCATAGGCTCAGAGAAAGCACATTGTAAAGAAAGAGCACTGGATTAGGGGTCAGACATTTTGAGTTTTAACCTCTGCTTCTTCTTCTAATAAATATATGATCTTAGCTTTGTGTTTCACCTCTCTAACCCTCAGCATTTTTTAAATGATCAGCATGTATGCCGATGAGGAGAAAAAATTAGACAAACTATTTTATAATGACTTAAACTTTCTTTTTATTAACATAATTTTATTAATAACATCTTCTTCTTCACAATCGACTGTCCTTAATGATCTAAGCTTGCAATTCAGAATTATCTGAAGTAGATAGTGCACATCAGCCTTTGTTTAGTATTGACTTCATTTGGTCTTTCTGGAAGTAAAGAGTGCCATTTTAAACAAGAAGCAACCCAACTTGAGTCCAGTCTGAAATCAGGCAGGTGTTCAGTAATTTCTCTTTTCTTGCCTGCCCTAACCTTCTAAAACCCAAATTCTGAACTTGGATATTTTATTATTGATAGAACAGATGTCAAATGTCTTGATAGATAACCAGTAAAGAAGGTTGTTCTTAGTGTAATAATCCCAAAATCTCAGTGTCATAACATTATAAAATTCTATCTCTCCATATCATAGTCCAGTGTCAACTGCGTGGCTCATCTTGGTGTCTCCTCTATAAGTAGGAACTTGAAGATCCAGATGCCTTTTTCTTGCAATATTTGCATGTTTGCTATGGAGTTTCTAGGGATTATTGCAGAAGAGAGGGAGGATCTTACTGAAAATTTTAGAAATCAGACCTGAAAATGTTGTGTATTCTTTTAAACCACAGTATATTGCCCAAAATGAGTCATACGATTTCAGCCTACTGTAAGTCTTACCATATGTCCAGGAAGTAGAGATGGAGTCTGTGAATCTGGTGGTTTCTTTTCTGAACACAGGGCTGAAATGCAGCCACTGTGTATCAGTATGCTTAGAGTCTGTTCTTACTGGCTGGTGTCTTTGCTGTTCCAGTTTAGTATTATGCTAGCTGAAATTGCTTGTTATAGTGATTAAGGGCAGTGTTGAAATCAGTTTATGTTTTGTTTCATTTCATTTTATTCCATTCTCTTCCATTTTACTTTATTTTATGAAGAGAGTGTAATTTTATTGCCACAAATTACCATCCCATATGTCTTGTAATTGGAGTCATGCAATATGTAGACTTTCAGATTGAGGTTTTCACTTAGCAGCATGCATTTAAGGTTCATCCATGGTTTAATAGCTTGATAACTTATTTTTTTAAATCATTTTGTTGAATTGGTGTACCACAGTTTGTTTATCCATTCACGTACTGAAGGACTTGGTTGCTTCCAGCTCTTGGCATTTATAATACAGCTGCTATACATATTCATATGCAGATTTTTTATGTAGGTATAAAGTTTCATACCACTTGGGTAGATACCTAGGAGCACAAGTGTTTGATTGCATGGCAAGACAATATTTGATTTTGTAAAAGACTGCCAAAATGTACAAAATGTACCATTTTGTATTACCAGCAACAATGAATGAGAGTTCCTGTTGCTCCATGTTCTTACCAGCAATTGGTACTGTCAACTTTAAAAATTTGTCATTCTAGTAGAGTTGTAGTTGGTAGACATCCTTTTAAAGCTTCAAATATTCTGGGACCACTATAAACACAGCCAGACAGTGGCCTAGTAAAACCTCTTGACATGGACATTATTCATTCTGAGTGGGTGACTGGATAGGTGACGATGTAAGGGAAGATATAATTTTCCCTGTGTAGATTGGACAAGTAATTGCACAGGGTTAAGCTGTATAAAATACTCATTCATTGGAGGGCTGAATGATCAACTGGTAAACAACTCTGATTTGACCTGTCTCTTGGGCACTGTGACAATGCCCTTTCCAGTGATGTTCTCTATCTTTTAAAAAATATATATATATAAATTAAGTTCTGGGGTATACGTGCAGATCATGCAGGATTGTTACACAGGTATACACATGCCATGGTTGTTTGCTGCCTCCATCCCCTCATCATCTACATTAGGTATTTCTCCTGTTATTCCTCCCTAATTCCCCCACCCCCTGCTATTCCTCCCCTAGATGCACCCCCAACAGACCTCAGTGGTGTTCTCTAAATCTATCTGCTTCACACCTTCTTAGAACATAGATTTGCTGCTAGATAATCTCTGTAATCTATTTTACATGGCAGAATTAGCTGAGAGGTAAACAAATTTATATTATCACTTAAATTATATAGAAAATTCTGACTCTAAGGTTTAAGGGAAACAGAGAGACTCATTATTATAGAAACCAAGAAAGTTTTTTCTAAGGAGAAAGCCCCAGGGAAGAGGACGTAGCAGATATGGTAAGAAAGAATCGAGTCAATACCTCAGAAACTAAGCTTCTAGTTATTCAATTTTCTCTTTCTTTATATAAAGCAAATAGCTAGTGTGAAAGAATAGCCTCCATTCAAAGATAATTGATAATATCATAAGATCCAGTATTTTACCTATGTATGACATATAAGTCCAAAAACATATGGGAGTACCTATATGAACAAACTTTCACCCCATACTCTGAGGGGAATACATTACTGAAACCAGGCAGAAAAAAAAAAAAGAATATAAAATGTACAATCAGAACAATAAATGAAACCATAAATATTTAAAAGTATTTAGAAAAAAAATCTCATTGTCTGGAAAGAAAAAAGTTAATTTCAGTGAAGAAAGAAGTCCCTAAACTATTATAAAACAAGAAAACAAAATTACAGGGCATAGACATTGAAAGTGAACTGAGTTAATTTAAAAAAAGTTTAGAGGAGAATAACAATAAAGCCATTAAATAAATTAAGTCATCATTAGAAGAAAAAAATGTACAGTTAAAACTTTACCAAACATCAAGACTTGTGAAGGACAAGTTTAGAAAAATAAGATAAAATAACATGAAATAGGAAAACAGTAAAAGTGACCCAAAAAATATAGCTAGGATTATAGAAGAAAACAAACATATAAATGATTAATGTTTCTGAAAAAGAAAACAATATGTATAATGTAACAGAAGAACACTGAATTAAAGAAATACATATACAAAGTGAGGAAAGTGTGTACAAAGTCTTCAAAAACGTGATTTAACAGAAAAACATCTAAACAAAAACATATCAAATGTGAGACATACCTGTATAAGTTATTAAGTTTCGAAGATAAAAAACGACTCCTAAAGGCATTCAAACACACACACTCCCCTACAGAGAGGAATAGACTAACTTCTGCTGTTTATTTCTAGGTGATATTCAATGCTACTAGTCAGCAAAGCAGTGTAGACAGGCAAGATGTACCCTGCCTTAGGGGAAAGGAAGTGTGACCCAAGGACTTCATGCCATGCCAAATTGGTGTTCAAGAATAATGGCAATCAAAAGCCATTTTTATACATGGTAGAACTCAGAGTAAATGTCACCCATGAGCCTTTCTTGAAAAAAGATGTGGTCATAAAGTTCAGTCGACCAAGAAATGAAGCAAAATAAAATGCATAGAAACAGAGGAACTATGGTAACAAAGTTCTACGTACTGAATTTATTTCAATTTAGAACTAATTTTAAAGAATGGTTGGAGTTTTGGTTAATATGCAAAGTGTTGAGTATTATAAACCATAAAAATACATATGAAAAGGAAACTCACACAAATAGAAGTGAGAAACGGGGAGGTGGATGGAAGTGTATGTATGTGTGTGTATTTGTGTGTGCACATGTGCTGATTTTTAAAAGTTTTCATTGTGGTTGAAGAATTTTATGAATATTACTTATATGTGATAAAGCAAAAACTTACAGGTATAATTAATAACAATGAATGTAGCAAATAGGGTTTAACTTTTATTATTAAAGAAACTTCTAACTTATTGGAAGGAAATCAGAAATATAAAAGGAAACAACAAAACACATGCCTATCAGCAAAACATAGAATATATAATGGCACAGAAATCAGAAATAAACATAAAATAAAATAATGGAATGAAAGCAAAACCAGACATGTTCAATTATAATGAGATGAACTCATATATTATTTTAAAAAACCCATCATATTGATTCAGAAAAAAATATGGAGTTAGGAGAAGTTAAAACAAGTGTCTCCAAACAATTGTAAAATACTAAAGACAGACATATTTAAACAAATATAAAACAGAAATTAAGTTACAAACATAAGATAAAATTAAAATCAGAGTTAAAATAATTAAAAGAAGGTAGAGTATTTTCCAATGATAAAGCAATGAAGGTCTCATTGTCATGAATTTTTACATTTCTAATATCACAGCTGGGTGTGGTGGCTCATGCCTATAAGCCTAGAAATTTGGGAGGCTTAGGTGGGCGGATCACTTGAGGCCAGGAGTTCCTGACTAGTTTGGCCAACATGGTGAAACCCCATTTCTATTAAAAATACAGAAAAAGACAAATTAGCTGGGCGTGGTGGTGGGTGCCTGTAATCCCAGCTACTGGGGAGTCTGAAGCAGGAGTGTCACTTGAACCCGGGAGGCAGAGGTTGCAGTGAGCAAGATCACACCACTGCACTCCAATCTGGGTGACAGAGTGAGACTCTGTCTCAAAAAGAAAAAGTAAAAATTGTCAAAAATAGCACATACAAACAACATTCGTGAGGCTGTCCAATAAAACTCTCAGCTGAAGAAAAATCAAGTAGAAGAAAAAAATTAGATGCAAAGATAATACATAAATTACATAACTAATAAGGCACATGTTATTAATTTTATACCAGAGAACAGCATATTCTTTACAAATGCCCATGGAACATTTACATGTCCCAATTTTGTGTTGATTTACTTCAAACTCGAAAACTTCAATGTTAAAAAAAAAGAAATTGCATAATTATATTTCTGCTCACAAAAAAATCAAAATGGGATTGCGAAGACAAGATCAGAAGCTCCATTTATCCTGCATTCAAAATGATTCTTAGAACAAAAAGAAAATTAAAACTAAAATTACTGAATATCTAAAAAATTAAAACAAAAATACCATAGATAAGGCTATATGTAATAGAGTTCTAATTATGCTTAGAGAATTCATAGCTATAAAATCATTTGTATATAAAAAAGCATGAAAATCAATTACTCATTCATCTGCAAAATTTAGAAAATTAAAATCAAAGTAAACATATGGAAGACAAAAGGTGGGCATTAATGAGTAAAAACCAAAATTATTTTGAAAACAGAAACAGTAGAATTAATAAATACAATGGCCATAATTAAAGGTTGTAGCTCTAGAAAAAATATTCCTTAACTATCAAATTTTCTAAAAAGTATATGCACGTTTGTATATGCTAAGGGTGCTGTATGTGACTAGAAAATGACAATGTCAATACTAAAACCAGATAACTGGAACAAAATAGAAAAATACAATGTATCACATCTCTGGATATTGTTGTAAAACTCTAAAGTCTTAGCAAATAGACTTCATCTTTATATGAATAGAAGGTTAACACATTATAATCCAGTGGATTTCTTTTTTCTAGGAAGGAAAGAACTATTCAAGATTAACTATTACATTAATATTGCTCAATATCTTAATAAAGCAAAGGAAAAAAGATTCTGCATGTGGTTATCTCAATACATAGTCGAACAAATCAATGATAAATCTACCTAATTTAATTTTTATATGCTTAATAAAAGAATGGAATATAAATTCCTTAACTGTGTAAAACAAAAAGTTGCTAATTTTGAGACAGTAGAGGCATTTTTATTAAAGTCAAGAACGATGCAAAGAAAATATTGTATAGGCTATTATTTAACATTGTTCTTGAAGTATTAGCTATTGCATTTAGAGGATAAAGAAATAATGATATTTTAAAAAGGAGTTCACAGTAATGTTCTTTGGGGTATGGAATTTTCAGGAGACTTGTTTTTGCATTATTTTATTATTTAAACCAAATGTTTACTATATGCATGCATTTCTTTATAGTAAGATACTTAATCTAAGCAAAAAGAACAAAGCGGAGGCATCACATTATCCGACTTCAAACTGTACTACAAGGCTACAGTAATCAAAACAGCATGATACTGATACCAAAACAGAGATATAGACCAATGGAAAGAAGAGAAGCCTTGGAGGCAATGCCACACATCTACAACCATCTGATCTTTGACAAACCTGACTAAAACAAGCAATGGGGAAAGGATTCCCGGTTTAATAAATGGTGTTGGGAAAACTGGCTAGCCATGTGCGGAAAGCAGAAACTGGACCCCTTCCTGATACCTTACACTAAAGTTAACTCCACATGGATTAAAGACTTAAACATAAGACCAGCACCATAAAACCCTAGAAGAAAACCTAGGCAACACCATTCAGGACATAGGCATAGGCAAGGATTTTATAACTAAAACACCGAAAGCATTGGCAACAAAAGTCAACATAGACAAATGGGACCTCATTAAACTCCAGAGCTTCTGCACAGCAAAAGAAACAAGCTTTAGGGCCGGGCGCGGTGGCTCAAGCCTGTAATCCCAGCACTTTGGGAGGCCGAGGCGGGTGGATCACGAGGTCAAGAGATCGAGACCATCCTGGTCAACGTGGTGAAACCCCGTCTCTACTA
>NW_016107551.1:50790-109278 GCF_001604975.1 Cebus imitator
CAATAGAATGGGGAAAATTTTTTGCAATCTACCCATGTGACAAAGGGCTAATATCCAGAATATACAAAGAACTAAAACAGATTTACAAGAGAAAAACAAGCCCATTCAAAAGTGGGCAAAGGATATGAACAGACACTTTAAAAAAGAAGACATATATGAGGCCAACAAACATAGGAAAAAATGCTCATCATCACTGGTCACTAGAGAAATGCAAATCAAACTACATTGAGATACCATCTCACGGCAGTTAGAATGGCGATCATTAAAAAATCTGGGACAACAGATGCTAGAGAGGATGTGGGGAAATAGGAACACTTTTACATTGTTGGTGGGAGTGTAAATTAGTTCAACCATTGTGGAAGACAGCGTGGCGACTCCTCAAGGACTCAGAAATAGAAATTCCATTTGACCCAGCAATCCCATTACTGGGTATATATCCAAAGGATTATAAATTGTTCTATTATAAGGACACATGCACAAAAATGTTCATTGTAGCACAGTTTACAATAGCAAAGACCTGGAACCAACCCAAATGTCCATCATCGCTAGACTGGATAAAGAAAATGTGGCACATATACACCATGGAATACTATGCAGCCATAAAAAACGATGAGTTCATGTCCTTTGTAGGGACATGAATGAACCTGGAAACCATCATCCTTAGCAAACTGACAGAAGAACAGAAAATCAAACACTGCATGTTCTCACTCACAGACGGATGTTGAACAATGAGAACACATGGACACAGGGAGGAGAGCATCACATACTGGGGTCCGTGGGGGGAAACTAGTGGAGGGGCAGCAGGGGGTGGGGAGTTAGGGAGGGATAACATGGGGAGAAATGCCAGATATAGGTGATGGGGAGGAAGGCAGCAAACCACATTGCCATGTATGTACCTATGCAACAATTTTACATGTTCTTCACATGTACCCCAAAACCTAAAATGCAATAAAATATATATTTAAAACAATAAAAAAAGATACCTAAAAGAGACATAATGGTCATATTCCACTGAACAAGTGAGAGCTATATGATATAATTTGTAAAGGATATTTTATAGCTTATATCAATTAATTTACAGATAAAATATATTTCATCTTGAATAAAAGGAACTAATAGACGATTGATAAATTGTAACATAGTGGCTCAGATTAGTCCATGGAGGCATGCAGTCTTAGCTGGTATCATCATCCTGTCACTAAAACATGTGTGATCTCTATTCTTCTATTCAACAGGCAACTATGTTCTAGGCAGTTTGCTTATTTTCCATGAACCTCAATTTCATATTAAGATGGAGATAATAATGGTAATAGTAATAGTGATAATTACATTAATACCTATTTCATAAAACTATTATAAGGATTAAATAAGCGAATGACCGTGACGCTTTTAGCACAATTTCTGACACAGTAATTACTTAAAGTATATTAGCTATAATAAAAAAGAGTAGAAAAAATATGCCAGCCAGCCACCCTCTCACTTTAGGACTACCTATTAAGATATTAAGATGAGAGAGAGAGAAAGAGAGAGAGAGAGAGAGAGAGAGAGGAGGAGGAGGAGGAGGGGGAGAGAGAGAGAGAGAGATCTATGACAGAGACCTATGAAAAATAGACATGCCGTTTGTCTTATTTATCTTCTAAACAAAGTGGAATACATATAGTTTAAAAGCCTGATTTCACTCATTAGCAATACATTGCCAATATCTTTCCATTTCAATATGCACTCTTTCCTCCCTGCTGCCATGCCTTCATTCAAGCCACCTCATTTTCTTGCCTGAATATTTGCAACAGCTCCTAACCTGTCTCCTTGCCTCCGTTCTATCTCATGTTCATGGTCATGTTTCTAAATTCTTCAAACTTTTCAGCATTCCCCACGGCCCACAGGGCCCAAGTTCCATTATGTGGCATAGGAGGAGCTGGATGATGTAATCCTTGTTTATTTGTAGGGCTTTTTCTTTCATCACACTCCTCCATGAAATTTAGGCTCTTGTTACACCTTACCCAGCAGAGCAAAAGACTCTAGCACTTGCCTTTCCAGGAGGCAGAACAGTAGAACTTGGGCATGGAAAGCACATGGACTTTGGATCTAGACCAACTTGAGTTTCTAATCTTGGTTCCAACATTTGATCTTATTTGCTAAGAAAGTTTGTGTTTGATGAGAAAACCTTTTCTTGTTTAAACATCTAAATAATTGTTGGGCTTACAAACCAGAATACAACAATAATTTGCAAAAAGTACAGTGTTTTCCAGATAGTAATAATTGACTTTTTTTTCCTCCTTACAACAGAGGCAGCCTTTCTAACAGCTGGACTTTTCTTTAATTTCCACTATCAGTATTTTAGTTCCCTTTGTCACTCTTAGCTGGATTATGACAGCAGCTTTCTAAACTGGTCTCCAAATCTAGATTTGGTCTCTCCTCCTATCCTTTCTTTCAGATTCATCTTTGTAAACATGTCTCTGATCATGTCCTTCTGCTGTTTAAGAATCTTCAATGATTTCCTATGACCCCAGACTAAGCTCCTATTTCCTGACAATCAATGTCCTCTTCCAGGCCGTGGCATCCCATTCATCTGCCTTTGTCTATGCTCCAGCATTCTCCAGATCTTTTCCATATCTGTGTCTGTGCTCAAATTGTTCCTGTTTCCAGAATATTCTACCCTAACCACTGCCTTTGGGGCTATAACTCCTCCTTTGTGCCCACATTGCCAACATTTCCATGATGCTTTCCTGGACACAAGTGGGTTTCACTTCTTTATACTGTCAGTATATTGTCTGGATGTTCCTCATATGTATATACTATATTTTGACCTTATAAAATCTTTTTTCCTCCATTAGATTGGGAGTTCCCTGTGAACAAGGGAGTTAACATTCATCTTTATACTTCCATCATCTGGAACCAGAATTGGAACACTATGGTAATTTAAAAGAACACTCATTAAGTGAGTGAAGAAATGGCTCAGGAGCATAACTTTACCTCCATTTCACTACTAACATTGTGTGGTTGAAGTTCAGTTGAATAATGATTTTCGTGCTGTGCTATTGTATGGAAGGCTTAACAGCAATAATGCCTACATTTTTTTGACACACTAACTTTTGAAAAATTAACATATACATATGTAAATATATACATATATACAAATAATATGTATGTGTGTATATATTGTATATATGTATGTACATAAATATATGTGTGTGTGTGTTTGTATATATTTATAGATAGATATGTATTTCATTTTATGCACATGGGGCCATCTGGAAAAAGACATCAATTTTATTTTATGCTGGGCCCTGTACTAGTCTTTATATTATGGCCACACTTCATCCTAACATCCACTGGACCCATTTTTTAATCCCTGTTTTACAGATGAATTAACTGAGATTCAGAGATAAAATCCTAGCCTACTTGCCTCTGGCATTATACATTTTCCCATTATATTATACAACCTATAGAAATACAGTTCCTTTTTCATGGCATAACGATGATATGCCAGCTTCTGTGTCCGGCATCTTACATCTGTCTCTTATTATTATTATGCCCTTTTGTAGGACATGAGATTTCAGAGGTTAAATTATTTTCTCAAGGCCATTCACCAATTAAAAAAAATAAAACTCCTATCTGTTTGGCTTTAAAACTCCTGTGCCCTAGATTGGACTCCAAAGCTGCCTTAAAAGACATGCCACAGATTATTTTATTCCATTGGATGAGATATGATGTAATAACTAATTTGTTAGGCTGGTTCATGAGGTTCATACAGGAGCAAGTTAAGAGACAAAGTGTATAAGAATCAGATCACCGGGAACTTTGCAGGCCATATGGTGCAATTTGGACTCTCTCTTGCAGGCAAGGAGAAAACACCAACTTTAGCAGAGGATACATAAGCAGAACAGTTATCTATTGGGAATCTTGATGGTGGCTAAAGCAGAGGTGATGAAGAGGAGTGGACTGAGTAAAAAAAAATATTTAGAATGTTGTCTATTTAATACATTTGACAATTGCCTCTTGAGCAAACTTTGCAACAACATAAAGTTCATTACAGCCTCTAACATAACTGTTAAAACTAAAGTGAAATTTGTGGCTAGTATTGCCCACAGGCCTCCATCACCATTAGTGGGGATAAGATGTTCTCCAATAAGAAAAATGATCATTTTACTTCACAACATCATTACATCATTTTAGGAGATGGCAAGGTACAGCCCTCAGGTTGGTGTACAAGAGTCAGTCTTCCCTTTGTAAAAGAATCAATAGCTGTTCTATTAGCAATGGCTACAAAGCATCTTTTAAAACTAATAATTGTGGAAAGGCAGAATTCTTCATAATAAAAATCTTTAAAACCTTTATAAAATCTCTCAGTAAAGCCACTTTCCTGGGGAGACCTATAATTATTGAAAGGCAAGATGAGAGCATCAGCCCATTTCACATAAACATGGGCAGTGTGAGCCTCAGCCAGGAAAGCTGAGGGCAGGGAAATAAAACTCAGATCTGAGAAAATGAAGCAGGATCAATTTTTCTTGCCAATGTATTTTATTGTATACAAACGATAAAGCATAAACAGCCTCTGATTTCCCACCAGACTGCTGAAACTTTTTTTCTAAAAAAGCTGTGTACTAACATTAAATCTCAAATCCTATCATTCCAATATCCATCCCACATTCAAGCTCCATGCATTCTGCTAAATTTAACCCTATTTTCATGAGACTGCTGCTTCTTATACTTGAATTTTAAATTTACGTATTTAGTTAACATTTAAAATCTTCTTCTCTGGGCACTGTGGCTCACGCCTATAATCCTAGCACTTTGGGAGGCCAAGGCAGGGGGATCATCTGAGGTTGGGAGTCCGAGACCAGCCTTATCAACATGGAGAAACCCCATCTCTACTAAAAATACAAAATTAAACAGGCATGGTGGCACATGCTTATAATCCCAGATACTCAAGAGACTGAGGCAGGAGAATTGCTTGAACCCGGGAGGCAGAGGTTGTGGTGAGCGGAGATTGTGCCATTGCACCACAGCCTGTGCAACAAAAGTGAAACTCTGTCTCAAAAAAAAAAAAAAAATCATAGTGGTGGGGTTAATAGCATCCCTTCAATCTTTGCACAATATACTAGATTGGGTGTTGTTCAGAAGACAGTGAAAAGAGAACCTGGCTAAAGTCAAGTTCACCCCAACCGCCCCTCCAAGCAATACTTCTGCTTTTAGCAACCTTTTCCAAGGTGCTGTTTCCAATGAAGTCTTACAGGACTTAGACAAGCCTTCTGATTTTATACTGCATGGGCAGAAGAAGAAACAGGAGACTAAAGAATCAAAACTCTATGTGGCCTTGGTGATTGATTTTAACACCTGGGTCTCAGTTTATTTAGCTCTAAAATGAAGGTATTGGACCAGAGCTTGGAGAATACATAGTTTTAATCTCTTAGACCAGTTCTGATCAATCAACAGTGACTGCCTCAAGTGTTGCCTGGATTCTGAAGGGGCCTCCAGCCTCAGGAGGGAAGGATATCATGATTGATTAGAGGTGTCTACCAAAAGTGCAAGATGTGGTAGCAGCAACATAAATGCCAATTTTTTTTTGACATTCTTGGAATATGGTACTTTTAGTTGTATGATTCCTGTTACCATTAGAAACAAGGAGAAAGGCTATACCTTGGACTAAGCATGTGGATTCAAGAATTGTAGGAAGAGGAATTCAATATTCCAGAAAATGAAGACAAAATAGGTATTAAAAATAGAATCCAGAGGCAAGTTGTTGATCATGAAATAAGAAAATCAGGAAGATGATAGTGGAGAGAAATATGCACAGGCACATAAATAGGTTGACAATTGAGATAAGGCCTGCTGTCTGCAGTTGGTTCTCCCTGGCATGATGCTGGAGGTTTAGCTGTGTATCAGGGAACCCTCCCCCTGCCTGAAGGACTTATGGAAATGCCCCAAGACATTTTTGATTGACATGACCAGAGAGGAGTTCTACTGGCATCTAGTGGATGGAGGCCAGGAACGCTACTGAACATTCTACAATACACAGGACAGTCCTGCATAAATAATTTATCCTACCCCAAATGTCAATGATGTCAGGGCTGAGAATTTCTGTATTAAAGGAATAAATCAGAAATAAATAATTTAAATCCCTATTCTGCATGTAGTCTACCATGTTAGAGATTCTGGTATTCGATCATATACTTGAACTCCTCTTCTTTAACCCACATCTGGACCACGTTTTCTACCCTTTCTTTAAAGTCAGCTATGACCATTTGATAGAGTTTGGTTCAATAGGATGGGAATGAAAGTTACATATGACACTTCTGGGACTGACCCTTTAATAAACCTCTCCATCTCTCTTTTTCTTCTTGCAATAGCTGAATGGAGAGGACTCTGTCACCTAGAGCAAGAAAAGGCACAAAATGAAGGGAGTGTGGGCCTTGAACTACTGTGCAGAGAAGAGCATCCCCTCAACCCTTAATTCCTCACATTGGATTGTGTTGTGAAGGAAATATAAACTTGAATTTCATCATACCTTGAAAGCTAATAGTGATATATGACAGGAATTTGGCTACTTGAGTAAGCAATTTAAAATCTGACCAATTGGACTGGCTTAGTTCATTCAGGCTGCCAAACAAAATACCTTAAACTAGGTAATTCATAGAACACAAATTTATTTCCTACAACTCTAGAGGCTGGGAATTCCACTGGGAAGATGTCAGTGGATTTGGCGTCTGGTGAGAGCTGCTTTCAGCTTCCAAGATGGCTCTTTGCTTCTATGTCTTCACATGGTGGAAGAGCAGAAGGGCAAACTCACACTCTTAAGATTTTTTTTTTATATAAGGACATGAATCCTATTCATGAGAACGGAACCCTCATGGCTTAATTGCCCCAAAAGGGCCCACTTCTTAATTCTATCACCTTAGGGTTTAAGTTCCAGAGTATAAATTTTGGAGGGACACGTGTGATCAAACCATAGCATGGACTGAATGTTAGTCCCTAGCAGAATCAGAAGATCAGCATTTTTCAGCCTCTGTCAATCAGTCTGTTTGTTTCTATTTCTCTCTTTCAGCTGTCTTGTACATAGATGCACACATGTTTTGTTAACTTCCCCTTTAGTATCAGTCTAAACTTCCCCATTCTTAGAACTCATTGTGCATCTTTTTTCTTTCTTTCCAAGCCTGTTGATGATCTACCTTAGTAGCTACAATGTCTCAAAAGCAGAAACTAGGGGATAAGTGCCCCCCTTTCTTATATTATGATTTCTGAGATCCCTGGGGCATTTTCACAAGAGATTACAAGCCCCTGGGATGAATTTTATTTCAAAAAATATAAAGTACTATACTAGGCTCTATGGGTGATATAAATGTGTTTTATATGATCCTTGTCTTCAAAGAATTTATGTTCAGGTAAAATAAATGTAAAAAATACAAGGAAAGCTAAGATACATACATTATAAGAATTTAAAAATGTCCCAGAGGACTTCTCAGAATATCTCATGTGGTTAAAATTTCATAAAAGGATGAAGTGAAGCACTATCCTTTAAGGTTCTGGAATGGGTAGTATTTTGATGGTAGTATTTTGATGGGGCAGTAAGGTGCCAATTATACCAGGTGCCAGCAGAAAGCTTTATTGTTTAGAGCAGCAATGTCCAGTAAAAATGTGAGCCATAAATGAAAACCAGATGAGAATTTTAGTTTTTCAAGTAGCCATGCCACAAAAATAAAGTATAGGTAAAATTAAAGTTTATTTTAACTCAATATATCAAAAAAACTATTTTTTAACATATAACAAACAAAAGTACTAATAAAATATTTTACTTTTTCATTTGGAAAACTTGAATTCTGTACTGTATTTCACACTTCTGTCACATCTCAATCTGGACTAGTCACATTTTAAGTGCTTGTTCATCTCCCATGTACCTTGTAACTATCATATTGGTTGGCACAGGACTAGAGAACATGTAGGATCAAGGACTTTATCCTTTTTAAAATTATCTGCATTGCCCAGAGCACAAATATTTTTACAGTAGAGTGCAATGCAATCTGTTAGGAAGAATCGTTTTAATAAATATGTCCATGGAAGACACAGATTTATGTAGCTTCTCAGACAGACTTTTCTGTTGTGCTATAGAAAGAGCTATTTCACTATGGAAGAAAGTTTTAATTGGTTACCCCCATCACCTTTCTGAATGCCAGTCTCTGATATTTGACTTTGACATTTTAATGCCTATCTTTCTGTCTCAGCTACAAGAAACTTGTTGCAGTGAAGTCACCATCATCACCCTGGGACAGCTGGTCTTAACATTCTCAGGCTTGTCAGCAACATCACCGACCTTAGTCCCTGAACTATGCCTGGGTCTTCCAGAGCTAATTCTGTGGTTCTGAGGGTTGCTCAAAATCATTTTTAAAACTTTTGGACATTCTGGATTTTAAAATAATTAAACTCGATACCTGTATTTTCTGTTTTTAAAATTTTCTCTTTTGGGTCTAGAATCATTTTTTCCCCCTTTGAACAAACCCATGCTTGTCTAATCACCCTTGTCTTCTTCAATTCCCTGCAAAAGTGTTTAATGTGTATAATGGAACTCTGTCCTTACCCAAAGGACATACAGAAATGTCTGAAGACATTTTTGATTGACATGACCAGAGAAGAGTGCTACTGGCATCTAGTGGGTAGAGGTCAGGAATGGGTAGTATTTTGATGGAGGAGTGAAGGTCAAGGCATTTTCCTTGCTCAGATACTCACTGCTCACTTGATTTCAATACCTTTCAAATTGACCCTCTGACTTAAGTATCTACCCACTTCATCGATTCTCCACACTGCTGTTTGAGTAGCACTTCCGAACAAAGTTGGAGTGTGTTCTTACTCAAAAGAGTACCACTGCTTCTGCAGTGCTCGCAAATTATAGGTCTCAAATTAGTGGCTGCTTTTGACTCTTAATGAAGTTTTCTTTTATTTAGCCATGAACTGTGTATAATAATAGTCATAAAACACAATACATTCAGGTGCCCTCCTGAGTTCACCTCTTAACTGCAACTGCCTGGAATTTCTTTCTAGTGCACTTAGCCTCATTTTTGTGAGTCTGAAACCCTAGGTTTATGGAACCAAGTCCAAACTTCTCACATTGAGAGCTAAGAAGGGTAGTCTCAGAGTACCTTTTACAAACTTACACAATTTTTTTGATGCTTGTTTATTGTTGATTGCTTATTTATTGTTTCTGAATGCAAGGAGTAAGAGCTGAATAAAATTTCAGTGATTGCTATGTGCCAGGCACTGTGCTTGAAACGCAAGGATTACCTTAATTCTCAGTATAATCCAATGAGACAGATGTCATTTTATAGGGTCAGAAATCAGGGATATCACTTTAGGGTCACAGAGCTGCTACTTACGAGAGGGGGATTTCAACTTTAAGTACTATCAGATATTAAAGTCTAGCAGTTAAGTACTTAGCTGTGTTTTGACATCTCTGTAGTGTTACTCATGGCCTTCTATCATCCTGGAGAACCAATCACCCTAACCTCTAGGTAGCAATACCTTTCATATTTCATTAGGCACAGACCAATTTTGTCCTTCTTCATCTAAGAAGCTTTCTCTAGCATGTCCTGATAGATCATCCTATCCCTTCCTTTGTGCAGAAGGATTTGGCAAATACTTCACTAATATTGTCCTTACATTGGCAGCTGGTTCAAAGTATTTCACCTACTAGCTCTTAGTAAGTCATTATTCCTTGCAGTTCAGTTCCCTTCTCTTGAAATTTGTGTTCTAATAGTACATGTCTCATTGTGTTGTTGTGACAAATAAATGTCAATGGGGTAATTCTCATAAAATCTTTAAACAGGGAAAAGAACATAGGAAATTATCAATATTGGTTAACAGCTTTGCTATTATTAATTATCTTTACCATTATTACTATTAGACTGTGCGTAAAGTAATTTGTGTTAGATATTTATATCCCTGCAGAGCCTGGCATCACATTTTTGACAGAGTCAAGTGTTTCGTAAATGTCTGGTGAGTTGAATCATGGTGAACTGCTGTTTCTTCCATCTCTCTTGGACTTCTAGTGTGCAGAGCCTCTTATATCTATCAGCTTTTTGCTTCTTACTTCACGCAAATTTCCATGTTCTTTGTTTTAGAATATCTCTATCACTTTAAATCTACTTTCTGAATTTTTTCTTTTTTTTCACTTCCCCTATATTTTTTGTTTTATTTTTTCTTAAGGGCAAAAATGGAGTAAGAAGCAAGATAAGTTATTTTCTATTTATAGGTAGCTTACTTTCTAGTGGATGAGAAAACCATATACAAGATAACAAGTGAATACACAGACTCTGAAAAAATCAGTGTATGATAATAGAGAATATAGATTAATTGGGGATGAGGAAGCTATTTCAGTAGGTTTAATGGTTTATCTGATGAGACTTCAGTGATAGATGAAATGAATCAAAGACCCAAATAAAGGTGTTTCCAGTTAACATGCATGAAGTAAAAAGTCTGACTTTGGAATAGGCTTGGAGTTTACCAAGAATAACAAGAAGACAGACTGTTAGAAAACTCAGCCCATGAGACTGAGTGATGCTAGTTCATTTATGGTCATATCATTGACTAAAGTATACATTTTTTCCAATGACTTTTTCATTGTAGACAGTGGCATGATCTAATTTGTTACAAGTGGATCATTTTGGCTTCAATATAGAGAAAAGAAAGTAGGAGGACAAGCAATGTTAGACCAGTTAGAAACCACTAGAAAATTTGAGATGATGGTTATAGCTTGAAACGGGGCAGCAATAGAAATAGTGGGCTGTCTTTGCATTTAAGATAAGCCTTGGGTCCTGTCTACTGTTATATATCCTCCCTCCCTCCCTTCCTCCCTCTGTCCCTCCCTCCCTCCCTTTGTTCCTTTATTCCTTCCTTCCCTCCTTCTTTCCTCCCTCCCTTCCCTTTCTTTCTCATTTTTTCTACCACTCCCTCTCCACAGCAGGGGTTGACAAACTGTTCGTCAGATAGTAAATATTTTCAGCTTTTAAGGGAGAAATTACTGTCACAATTACTCAATTCTCCATTGTGATGCAAAAGCACCCATAAATAGTATGTAAATAAATGAGATCGTAAATAAATGAGACTGGGTGAGTTCTAATATAACTTTATTTATAAGAACAGGTGGTAGCTGAACTTGGCCCATGGATCATAGTTAATTGACCCCTGCCCTAGAGTCCTATGAGGTAAATACCACACATCTTATCATATATTTCAATAAATAATTCAGTAATTATCTCTAATAGAGCAGAACTCTTTCTTCTCCCTCCTGACTCCTCCCAGTTTCTCTCATTTTCCCCTCCTTGCTCCTCATTCGTATTACCATATTACTATTTTTGCACAACAGAATTTTGCAATTTTTATCATCTAATATTCAATCTGTATTCAATATTTCCACACTGTATAGTTTTTAACTACCAAATCAGAACCTGAACAAGATCTACACTTTTAATGTATTTGAAATGCTTAAGTTTACTTTAATTAGTAACAGTTCTCCCTCCCTCTTTATATTAGTTAATTAAAATGTTTTTGATTTAGAGTTTAGTAATACACATCCTAAGTCTATATTTCAGTACATTTTACATAGCCATGTCTGTAGAAGTGCATGCACACTCCTTAGACCACACAGATTATGAGCCAGATGATGTCCAGCCATGTGTTCCTTTGAGTATATATGCCCCCTGTAAGGAACCACCATTCTGTTCTTTATAGTGTAACTAACTTGTGCTTGCTTTTGAACTAGGCATAAAAGGAATTTCTTTTCTCTCTTACAGAATTAACATTATTTTCACTTAAAAAAAAACTGGGTCACCTGTCATGCAGAATTTCCCACGTTATGTATCGTATCTGATTCCATTTTTATAGTATTATTATATGTCCCTTTATCATGTATATTTCCTAAAATCTGAAAGTTATGTCCAGAGGATTGATTAGATTCAGGTTAGTAGATAGTAATGGGGACCTCCTATTGCATTCCAGGGACACATGGTCTGGTGGTCACTCTTTAAGTGACATTAAGTCTGACTAGTAGCTTGTGAATTATTTTCCCCTCTATATTGAGATCTCTTTCAGGGCTTGGTCAGTACCTAATACATTCTTGAAAGTTAAACACCTTGCTTTTTGCCTAGCAGAGAGGGAGGGAAGAAATGAAAGAAAAAGGAAGGAAAAGATGCAAAAGGAAGGAAGGAAGAGAGGGAGGAGAAAAGGATGAAGGAATGGGTTAAGGAGGTGATACGGATGATCTCTTTTACTAGATGGAGTTTCTTAAGACTAGTGTAATTTTCCTATTCATTTTTGCATTTCTAGTCCTTACCAAAGAGTAGTAATTATAATAATAACAATAATAAATTCAACAAAAATGCATTATCATAAGGTTATTCTTATTTGCAAACATTTCATTTTATTCACTATTCACAGAAACTTTAAAAATTGAATACTTTTTCTAATCCATTTTTTTTTCAGATAAATAAAATGAGGACCAAAAAATGAAGTCACATGCTCCTGGTCATTAAAAAGCCTGAACCAGAATTTTTTCTGTTTGTTTTCCTGTAAGTCTCCATATATCTTCTTTGGATCAAAAGGCAGACAATGTTTGTTGAATGAGTGAATGAAGTTATAACTCAAGTGACTGAAACATAGTAATGGCTTACATAATGTCAGCCATCTCATCATTAATTTTCTACTCATTTTTAGGGTCTTTATAAAAGGCCTCCATCTCAGTAAGACCTCTCATGTTACCATCGTACATAGATCATGCAGTTGTTCATACTTTTATTAAGTAGTTCATACATTTCTATCTTGTCTTTTAGACTCAGTGGAAAGCATCTTGTGTGCAGAAACAGCATCTAAAAGTTTGTTATGTCTGTCACTATTTTAACTAAGTGCCAGCTAAACAGTAGGCACTCTATAAATGCTTCTGGATGGATTGGTTGAAGTTTAATCTGGAAGCAGCTCTGTGCAGAAGGAACATGAGATTGACTGGCTAAGGTTCCAATTCTGGCTAAATTACTGGCTGTGCAGGAGGAGGGGGCCACTGGAAAGCCAATTAAGTTCTCCGTGCTTTGACTTCCCAACTATAAAATTGAAATGGTAGTCTCTATCCCCATAACTCTTAGATGTATGCTAAAGTTCAAATAGGATAATGCAAACTGTAAATTTCAGTGGAGATATAAGGCTTTATTATCCCAGTTACATTATAACCCTCTCTGTCTACTTGCCACATATTACAACCTTCTCACTTAGGTGAACATTCAATATTCACCAAATGATTTTACCTAAATCAATAATATAAACAAAGAAAACAAGATGATCTAGTAAAAGAGGCTCAGGAAATTGACTCTCAGGGTGTGTGTACAGTACTCTCTTGGAAAGGGAGGCAGATATAATATGCCGCTAACTCTCTAAGTCAGAGAAGAAATTACCAGAAAGCTTGCAAGTAAATGCATTTTCCACAATTCACTCTAGCACAGCAATTCTTAGGAGATTACACCATTAATATTCCATTTCAAATTAAAAAACATATGCTTTTCCCTCTTTAAAAAACAATCTAGGGAACATGTCCCCTTTTCTTCCTTTTACAAAAACAAAAGGTTTTAAAATGATAAAAATTGCCTACGCTTGATAAAACAGCCATCTGTATCTGATTTAGTTAAGCATTATTCCTGTATCTTCCGATATTATTATTATTGCTGGTTGGGGAAAAATGCATATGTACAAAGAGAGGTCTTCGGAAAGGCCACACAATTTCTAATTCAGTCATCCCTGAAACTTCACTTCACCTTCAGATTGACCTTAAAATTGCATCCTAAGCCTCAATAGAAAAATTTGAAATAAAGCTTGAGAAAGTGTTGCTCATTATTTATCCAGGATATCTTACCTTCCCCCTCCCACACTTCTATGATGTTGGTGGAGAAGAGATTAAGAAACTTTAGAATAAAGAATCCCTATTGCATTTGGCATTTATATGACCTTCTATTATTGTAATCATTTTTATTAGTTATTTCTCATGTCAGCTCTAGGAGAGAGATTCGATAAGCTTAGTATTCAGAGTGGGTGAGTTCCCCATATGCTGTTAACTCCAGTATGATGGTCATAAACACCAAATGGCATGCCATACGAAGCAAGCACAGGGCAGGTTTTCCAAATATGCAATTAAGATAAGGGGCGATGTCATCTCCTATACAAATGCTACAGCGGCTTCAGAATTAATATCACAGAAATAATTCCTTTGAGTTTAGAACAAAGGGAGCATGAGAGAAGGTTTGTTGATAATGCCCTTAAATGGGCTGCATTGATATTACCAGCTGAACTCTGAAGATAAAGCAGCTGTGAGAAATAGGGCTGGGTGTGATTTTGAATGTACATGTGTATGCTTCGATTAAGAGGCAGTAATAGTATTACATCAGATGAAGCATTAGAAAATCTGAAGACACGGATTCCGGTGCCCTGCTCTACAACCTATACGCTTCATGACTCAAATCCCATTTCTTACATTTTGGTTTTCTGTAGAATGGGTATAATGACTCTAGCATGTCAGCGTGTAAAAAGTGGGATTGTTGAAACAAGGCAACCTAGATATGCAGTTACCAGAGCATTCTAAGCAGAATGAGCAAAGACACAGAGGGGAACAGTCTCCATGTGTATGATGCAAGAGGCTCGGTGTAATGACATCTGATAGAGCAGTGGGATCTGAGACCAGATCATAGGAGGGTGGGGACACTGTGCCCAGGATTGTGCACGATGAGCCGAGAAGCCATAGCTTGGCTGCTTCTTATTACAGCTCTTCGTTGATTTGTATGTTCATTTCTTTAGCAAAGAAGTGAAATGTTAAGTCCTTCAGGAAAAAAAAATTAATCCAATTAAGCAAAATGGATTGGTGGAGGAAGAGAAAAGTCAGGGGTGCCAGTTAAGAGACTTGAAAAATGTGGTTCCAACTGGGGTAATTGGAAAAGGAATGGAAGGCAATGGAGAGCTACAAGGAACAGAGTTAGAATTCTGCACCCAGTCCTTTCTGCATGAAGGGTCTATACAGGCAGTGCGTGTTCTCTGTTATAATTTCCTCTGCTGAGCTGTCCTTCGCCATTAGGAGATGACCCCTCTGATGATGATGACTGTGTTGTGTGCAGCTGTGGCTGAAGAAAGTGACTTGAGGGAGCAGGATTTATCACACAAGTCAGAAGGCAGCCTCGTAGAGATGAATCTAAAAGGAAGAGCAGGCTTTTGCTCCCCTGACCTCTTTTCTTTCAGAGCTCTCCCTACCGCCTCTCACTCTGTGTGCCCAGGATCCCTGTCCTTATAATGATGGAATCCTAGATGGTTAGAGATCTGAGGGATGGACTCATAAAAGAAGAGTGACATAGATATTGGCAGATGTTGGACTATAAAATGGTAAATTTGGAGGGGCAGGATGCTAGGTTCAAATTGTGTTTCTGTGGCATCCCCATAGTTTCCTGTACTATAAATGTATAAATGCAGTAGTTTCTGAGCTTAGGCAAAGATAAAGCATCGCTTGGCCTCAGTTTCCTCACTTGTAAAGTGGATATACAAAAGCTTACATTGCCTGTATTATTGTAGATTAAATAAGATAACGCATGTAAGACATTCAATACAGTGCTCTATGAACACAGTGTTTATAGAATGAAAGCCAAAAAAAGGTAACTATTCTAAAGCATAGGGATAACATTGCTTGCTACCAATGTCACGTTTCCCCCTCTCATTTCTTTTCTCTCTCCCTTCTCCTCTTTCTCTCAATGACAGTGAATATCCAGAAACAGGTTGCTCTCCTCCGAGAGCACTTTTTGGGTTACTGAAAAGTCACCATACTGGAAACTAGCATGGTTAGTATGAAGCAAAAACAGGGTGAAATTTAGATGACATGTAGACAGTGTACACTCTACATCCTGACATTTTTGAAGCAAACATCAACAAGACCTGTTACTGTGGGAAAGTCTTGGCATACCATGATAAAGACCTTGTAAGTAAAGTGGACATTTTAAAATAAAACTTACAACTTTAAAAGTTTACTTTGTAAAGGAGAGAATTAGTCAAGAGAGGGATTGCTAATTATAGTGGACATCATGATTAATTCTCAGATGTTCAAGTTAATTGGTCCTAGTCAGTGGTTTCAACCCAGGGACAACTTTACCCCCAAGAGAACATATGGCAATGTGTGGAGATATTTTTGTCATAACTTGGGAGGAGTGCTACTGGAATCTAGCAAGCTAGGGATAATGCTTCTCCAATGAACAGAATTGCATCCCAGGCCAAAGGATTGACTGGTTCCTAAATGGCAGTAGTGCTATAGTTGAGAAATCTTAGCCTTAGTAAATCATGGTAACTCTTCTTTCTTTACCACTGATGGGTTTAGGAACCCGACAAGCCAATGAGTGTATACCATTATGCTGACACCTCTTATTAATCAAAAAGTATTCCAAATTGGGTAGAGGAAGAAGGATATTTCAAGGTTGGGAATTTTGTTCCCTGCTCAATGTATATAAAGAAAAACAACATCCTATTTGCCCCGTCTCCTGACTTTAGGAAGTGAGTTTGTGATTAAAACTTATATTTCAAAAGTAGCAGAAAGGAGAGATGGAAAAGGTTCAGCTTCTTGAAGACACTGAATCTATTTGCACTGAAGCCTACCCTACATTCAGAAATTTCATAATGTGAAATAATAAATACCATCATTGCATAAGTTAGTTTACATTAGAGCTTTTCTTTTTTACTTGCAAGCATAATCATACTAACTAACACCCTGCACAGGTGATTTCATACTTTGCCAGGAGTTTTGTCTCCTTCTATGCATTTTCCTGCTTGGAGTGCAATAATTTCCAAGCAATATATTCCTCCAATATAATGCTCTGACCCAGTTGGTACACAATTTTCCTTCTTTCTATTTCTCATTAATGACTAAGACCAGATAGGATTCTTTAAAAAAGAAGGAAAGAAGAGAAAAAAAATTAAAATACTTAGCAAAAGCAAAAGAAAAATAAAAAAAACAGGAGAAGAAAAAGGGTGATTTTAAAATGAAAGTTAAGTTATAAAGTCTCTAGCCCCAAGGACTATTACAGTTCAACTCAATTAAAAAAACACTAAGCATCTATTCAGAAACACTGAGAAATTCTGTAGAGGCTGAGGATATATTGGTCAGAAAAGGCAGACTTGTTTTATTTCACAAGGAGTCCAGTATCCTGTGTATAGAGGAGTAGATCAATAAGGACTTATGAGAGTATAGTGGGATGGGCCCAGTAAGAGCACATGGAGTAAGGAAAATAGCCACCCAGAGAAGGAGTGATGTAGCTATTCACTTTTCTGATTTCTTTCTTTGCATCTAATCTATTTAGAAGTGAACAATTCAATATCACAATTAACTGCATTGAGTAATCTCCCAGCCACCTTAATCCCTCTATGATCAAGATCACAAAAGATAAATTCTCCACCCATCTACCATTCATCCTTGTGGATGCTTTCTGGATTGAGAGACACTGTGGACAATGAAACCCTGAATGACTGCACCTTTCAGGGAAGAACATGCGTGCAACGCCACACAGGCGAAGAAGGATAATCAGTCCAAGTGTGCTTTATATTCATTACAATATGATTCAAAACAATAAGTGATTATGCAGTGCAACCAAATGTTGTTGAAATAACAAAAAACTAACCAAATGCAGATGTAGGAGTATCACCCCTTCATAAACCCATACTAGGGACACAATGTAGAAATGCCAAGAGAGGTGAACAAACAATATGTTTCTAAGGAAGAATCAATAGGACTTAATGACATGAGGAATAAAGAAGAGAGTGGCGTAGAAATGCGTCCAGCATTTGAATAGCAGATTAACTGGAGAGCAACTGTTTCACTCACCAAGGACAGGCTGCGGGGAGAGGTTAGGAAGAGAAGATGGTTTAGGAGAGCACTAAAAAAATTTATTTTGGTCATATGGCTTCATATCTACTAGTATTGCAGCCTGCTTTGGAAATGTCACATTCCAGGGCTAATTAAAGGAATAAGCTGGGAACAGATACAAGGAAGAGAAAAGAAAGAAAAAAACCAAGTTTTTTTGGAAACTTTGACTACCAGTGGTCAAACATATCATGAGTTGATACGTCTCTCCTGTTTCCCACCCCTCCCATTTCTGTCAAGCATAAAAAATAGACCAATTTGTCACTGTGGCTGCATAATGTTGGATATGTGTGTACTGTTCTCTTCCCTTAGCAGAGGTCACTGAAAGAGTGTCTCTAAGATTGTCTGAAGGAAAACAAATGAGCAAGCCCAGAAATTGGAGGAGAGGTGCTCGGCTGCAGCAGGGGAAATGCAGAGATGATGACTTTTGGAAAATTGCACTGGGTTTATCCAACACAGGACTGTTTTAATCACGCCACCAAGGGACCCGCTTCAAGGACGGATGGATAATGCATGTTTCAGAAGGCTGATAGGGAGATAGTGTGCATCCTCAAATGTCTTGAGCAGACCATTAAGTGAGCAAACGTCCTTGGACATCTGCTTGGGGGCATGGGGCTCAGAGTTTCAAAGGAGACTTCAAGGTTTCCCAGTGGGCTCAAAGGAGCACTTGGGGAGACAGGCAGACTGTAGCAGTACTCTGGAGAGAGAGGAAGCACGTTCTGCTAAGTTCAATCAGGGCTTAACATCCCCCAGATCCACAGACAGTAACTGGAAGACAAATGATTGATAGGCAGATGAACAGACACTCTGACAGATACATTGACCTTGTTATACCCTCATCTCCTAACTTCCCAAACCTTTCTTATGGAACCGATTCAGGTGTCAAGGATTTAGGGAGGCACAAGGGGATGTGAGTGGGTGCTTATATCTACTTTCAACCTTGTGATTTTAAAGGAACAGAGAGAGTTGTGGCACTGATTATCCAGATTTATATTCTAGCTTTACTATGAATTACTTGGGCAACCTTGAAGTGATCCCTTAACCTCTCTGGATCTTCTCTTGTAAGTGGAATAAGTGTTCCTATCTAATAGGACTTGCAAGCCTAGAAGGTTATACAAATCTTTGTTGGGGTTACAATTATTCTTTTTTAAATTTTTAATGTTATTTTCTGGTGAAGGAATTTCTTTCTGACTGAAAATGTCATATCACTTCCCTGGATGTTAATTTTCTTTTCTTTCTTTCTTTTTTTTTTTTAATTGTACTTTAGGTTCTGGGGCACATGTGCAGATCATGCAGGATTGTTGCATAGGTACAATAGGTACATACATGGTAAGGTAGTTTGCTGCCTTCATCCTCCCATCACCTATATCTGGTATAACTCCCCTCATTATCCCTCCCCACCCTCCTCACCCCTGCTGTCCCTCCCCTAGTCCCCCACTACTGACTGCAGTGTGTGATGCTCCCCTCCCTGTGTCCACATGTTCTAATTGTTCAACACCCACCTATGATTGATAACATATGGTGTTTGGTTTTCTGTTCTGTGTCAGTTTGCTGAGAATGATGGTTTCCAGATTCATCCACGTACCTATAAAGGACACGAACTCATCATTTTTTATGGCTACATAGTATTCTATGGTGTATATGTGCCACATTTTCTTTATCCAGTCCAGCGATGATGGACATTTGGGTTGGTTCCAGGTCTTTGCTATTATAAACAGTGCCGAAATGAGCATATGTGCGCATGTGTCTTTATAATAGAACATTTTATAATCCTTTGTGTATATGCCCAGTAATGGTATTGCTGGGTCAAATGGAATTTCTATTTCTAGGTCCTTGAGGAATCGCCACATTGTTTTCCACAATGGTTGAACTAATTTACCCTCCCACCAACAGTGTAAAAGTGTTCCTATTTCCCCACATCCTCTCCAGCACCTGTTGTCTCCAGATTTCTTAATGATCTCCTTTAGAGAAATGCAAATCAAAACCACACTGAGATACCATCTCTGGCATAAGATGGTATCTCAGTGTGGTTTTGATTTGCATTTCTCCAATGACCAATGATGATGAAATTAAGTAGCACCTTGGTTAATAATATAAACAATAATAATAATCATATTTAAGGAGATTTCAATATGTGCAAAAACGATTCTAAACACTATACAAGGTCACAGAGGCTACTTTGGGAATATTGGAGGTTTTGAACCAGACCACTGCAATAAACCAAATACTACAATAAAGTATGTCACACAAAGTCTTATTTCTCAGTACATATAAATGTGTTTACACTCCAGTTTAGTAAATGTACAATAGCATTATGTCTGAAAAAGCAAAGTATATACCTTAAATAAAGATATTTTATTGCTAAAAATGCTAACAATTATCTGAACGTTTAGCAAGTTATAATCTTTTTACTGGTGGAAGTCTTGCCTTGATGTTGATGGCTCCTGGCTGATTAAACTTTTCTTCTGCAGCTTCCTCACCTGTCTCGTCCTTCATAAGCTTGAAGAGAGTCAGGGCCTTGCTCTAGATTAGGCTTTGGCTTAAGGGAATGTTTAGCTGTTTGATCTTCTATCCAGATCACTACAACTTTCCCCATATCAACAATAATGCTGTTTTGCTTCTTATCATTCATATGTCCTCTGGAGTAGCACATTGTATGTTCTTCAATAGCTTTTTCTTTGCATTCACAACTTGCCTAACTGTTTGATGCAAAAGCATAGCTGTTGGCCTATCTTGGCTTTCAAGATGCCTTCCTCACTAAGCTTAATCATTTCTAGTTTTTATTTAAAGTGAGGGACATGTGACTCTTCCTTTCACTTGAACAATTAAAAGCCATTGTAAGGTTATTGATTGGGCTTATTTCAATATTGTTGTGTCTCAGTGAATAAGGAGGCCCAAGGAGAGGGGGATAGAAGTGGGAAGGGCTGATCAGAGGAGCAGTCAAAACACATACATTTATCAATTAAGTTCACTATCTTACATAGGTGTGGTTTGTGGGGCCCCAAAACAATTACAATAGGAGGCTCAAAGATCACAGATCACCATAACAGATATAATAATAATGAAAAGGTTCAAAATATTATGAGAATTACAAAAATGTGAGATGGAGCCTCAAAGAGAGCACCTGCTATGAGGAAAGTGGTGACACTACTACACTTGCATCACACAAGGTTGCCATAAACTTTCAATTTGTAAAAACACAGTATCTTCAAAGTACCCTAAAGCAAAGCACAATAAAACAAGTTATGCCTGTAAATGAATTTACTAAAAATTAAGCTTATGCTATAGGTAACATTATTTTCTATCTTTTGAATTTGAGAAAAATGAGGCACAGAAAGGCTGAGTTTTTTACCTCAAGGTACACAGTTTGCAGAACTGCAATATGATTTAGACATTTTAACTTCAGGACCACCTATCTAACCTCTTTAGAACCTTGTCTAATGTGTTAATTTATTTTTGGGTTACTGTAAAAGGATGCCTGAGACTGAACAATTTACAAAGAAAAAAGTTTTAGTTGCTCACGGTTCTGCAAAATGTGTAGGAAGCATGGCACTGGCATCTGCTCCTAGTGAAAGCTCAGGAAGTTTGCAATCATGGCGGAAGGTGAAGGTGGAACCAGTGTATCACATAGTGAAAGCAGGGGCGAGAGGTAGGGGGAGGGAGGGAGGCAGGGAGAGAAAGAGAGACAGAAGAAGAAGAGGAGGAGGAGGAGGAGAAGGAAAAGGAGGAAGAAGAAGAACCAGATTATTTTAAACAACCAGATATTACATGAGCTAACCAAGTGAGAACTCACTTATCACCAAGAAAATGGTGCTAAAGCCATTCATGAAAAATCTACCCCCATGATCTAATACCTACCACTAAGCCCCACCTCTAACACTGGGGGTTGCATTTCAACATGAGATTTGGAGGCAACAAACATCTAAACCATATTATTTCACCACTGATGCCACAGATTTTATGTTCTTCTCACATTTCAAAATACAATCATGCCTTTGCAATAGTCTCTCAAAGTCTTAACTCATTCCAGCATTAACTTAAAAGTCCCAAGTCCCAAGTCTGATGCACAAAGTCATATCTGGAGGTGAGTTCCTTCAACCTATAAACATGTGAAATTTAAAAAATGAGCTATTTACTCTTGAGATACAATGGTGGTACAGGTGTTAAGTAGACATTCCCATTCCAAAAGGGATACATTAGCCAAAAGAAAAGAGCTACAGGTACCATGCAAGTCTGAAACGTAGCAGGACAGTCATTCAATCTTATAGCTCCAAAATAATCTCCTTGGACTCTGTGACTCACATCTGGGGCACACTGATGTGAGGGAATAGGCTCCCAAGGCCTTGGGCAGATCCACCTCTGTGGCTTTGCTGGATTCAGCCAACATGACTGCTCTGATGAGTTGGAGACTAGTGCCTGCAGCTTTTCTATGCTGAGGATGCCATTGGCTCTATCATTCCTGGGTCTGGAGGGTGGCAGCCCCCTTCTCAGAGCTCCAGTAGGCAATTCCCAGGTGGGAACTCTGTGTGGAGGCTTCAGCCTCACATTTCCCTCAGCACTGCCCTAGTAGAGGCTCTCTGTGAAAACTCCACCCCTGCAGTAGGCTTCTGCCTGGCACCCAGGTTTTCCCGTATATCCTCTGTAAACTAGGTTGAAGACACTAAGCTTCTTTCACTCTTGCATTCTGTGTACTTGTACTCACAGGCCTAACACCACGTGGAAGTTGCCAAGGCTTATGGTTTGTGACCTCAAAGCAGTGGCCCAAGCTGTACCTGGGCCCCATTGAGCCAAGGCTGCATCTGGAGTGGCTGGGATGCAGGCAGCAATGTCCCGAGGCTAAGCAGGAAGCAGGACACTGGAACTGGCCCCTGAAACTGTTCTGTTCTCCTAGGTTTCTGGGTGTCTGGATGGGAAAGGCTGTCTTGAAGACCTTTTTCTTTTCTTTTTTTTTTTTTTTTGAGACAAGGTCTTGCTTTGTTACCCAGGCTGGAGTACAGTGGAATGATCATAACTGACTCCAGTCTCAATGTTCTGGGTTCACGTTATCTGCCCACCTTAGCCTCTCAAGCAGCTGGGACCACAGGTGCAGGCCACCATGCTTGCTTAGCATGTTTTTAAAATTTTTAAATTTTCATTTACAGACTGAAAAAAAATTGACTTTGAATAACGTGGAACATCTCTGTTGAAGGAAACACTTCGTTAATTGCTTAATACATGATTGGGTACATAGCAGATATTTAATCAATACTTCTCAAATTAGACTGACTGTCTTATATGGCAGACACACAACGTTTCCATCCATCTTTAAATTATTCCTTTCATCTCAAGTCCTTAGCTGAATTTATACTTCAAGGACATAATTTATCCTCATAATTTGTGAATCAGCAAATGGATCATACTTTATGCAATGAGCATCTTGAATTTAAAAAGACAATACTGAGTTCCTAATGCCATACCTTTGAAAGAGGGCCTGAGCACAACTTCTGTCTCACAGTAACTCTTCATAAATATTAGTTACAGTATTGCTATTGTGATAGCCCAATCTATAGAGATCAATGGTGATAAATATAGTTTTGTCATTTTCTCTAGGAAGCCCCCAATAATGGGGATGTTGCCACATTAACAAGTACTTATAATACAATTATTATTGGTGAGATGACAGAGAAATGTAAAAGACATGTGGATGCTAAAAGGGAGTAGTTAATTATTCAGTGTTCTTAAAGGCAAGCTCAAAGTAGACCTCATAGAGAGGAGATACTGAATGGGGTCTTGATGGGTAAGTAGGAGCAAGGAAAGCTACTCCAGTGAAATCAAATCAGAATGGGAAACCATGGGGCTCAGATCATGAAGACCCTTCATGGAATTGCAAATAGACCATCAGTCGTTGAGTAGAAGTGTGTGCATGTCTGTGGTAGAGCAGTGTTGGGCAGAGCTGAGGCTCCAAGGTAGGAAGGAGCTGATTCCTTTATGCTAGATTCAGAAATTTGAGTTATAGACTGGATGCAACAGGGAACCTGCGTAAGGTTTTAAATGGGAGAGCAACATGATCAAATTTGCATTTTAGAAAGATGACAAATAGCAGCATAGATACGAGAAAGCAAGGAAGCCATTGCAGAGAAGAGGAACTTATTTGGGAGGCTTTTGAAACAAGATAGAAAATATTATGGAGGCCTGAATAGTTGGATGGAGTTGAGGAGAGGCAGACAGAAAATTAACAAACAAACTTGTTGTGCCTTGGTAAGAGATTAAATGTAGAAGCTGAGGAGTTGTGAGTGGAGCTTACTTCCCATGGTGTGATGAAATATGCACCTTAAACAGGCTCTTCCTCTCTCTAATGGGCTCACATTCTTCCCAGCACAGGTATTCAAATTCCCCTCCTTTGCAATCATTAAAGGTGTAAAAGATGATTGTTCTCTTTCCAGAGCCAGCTATGAGTGAGGATGCTGGCAAAGATCTCCCTCCTGCACCTCTCAACCCTGTTGTGTTTATCATTTGAGCTATTTGTCTTTGCTGAGTGAACATGACCATTTGTTACTACAACCCAACTATGAAAAAGAGATGCTTTTATTTTTTTCATGTCACTTTGTACTGCTTGGGTGACACCTCAAGGAAGAAAAAAGTGCAGAAAGCAACAACAAACAGCATCCGTGATGAAAAGGAAGAGGCTAAGCTTCCATTTCTCACACATTTTTGCAACTAGCCACATAAAAGAACACACAAGATGTGCAGTAATATCAGTGCAGATACTCATCCAGCTGTCTGTATACATTGTGACTCTCACAGAGCCCATTTCTTACAGTGAAGTTTTTTTTTTTTCCCCTTTTCTTTGTAATCTTCACCTGGCAACAAATGTAAGTTTGTAAAAGCATACTCTAAGGTCAATAACTTTTCAGAATCTCTCTTTAACACATGGTGTCTAAGCTGGAATTATTTAACCTGTCAGCTAAACCTCTCTACAATACAAACTCAACTCACTTTTCCCTCACCAACTCCAAATTTGCTTCCTCAGGTATTCAAAGACCCTATCAAATGCAATTACCTGTATTTCTCAGGAAAGCTTAGGCCTTTTTTCCCCCCATATCTATTTGGTAGCTCAGAATATCCCTTCCTAATGTCCCCTCCTGATTCTCAACTCTATTTAACTAACCTTGTTTCTATTCCACAGGTACCATGCTCCATCTCTCTTCAGGGTCTTTGCGTATGATGGTCCTTCTGCCAAACTCCCTGACCTCCATTTAGCCCAGTCACTGTAGACACCAATGCATGTGTCACTTCTTCCTGCACTGGACACCCTTCCCCACTCTCACTGGATTACACCAAGTCACCCTGAATATTTTTTTCTTTTTTTTTTTTTTTTTTTTTTAGATTTTATTTTAGGTTTGTTGGTACATGTGGAGGATTGTCATATAGGTAAACTACATGCCACAAGGGTTCGGTATACAGATTATTGTCGCCCAGGTAAAAATGATAATACTCAATAGGTATTTTTTTTATCCTTCCCCTCCCCCCACTCTCCACCCTCAAGAAGACCTGGTGTCTGTTTTTCCCCCTCTTTGTATCCATGCATTCTTGTTGTTTACCTCCCATTTATAAGGAGAACATACAGTATGTACTTTCTGTTCCTTTGTTAGTTTACTTAGGATAATGGCTTCCATCTCCTTCCATTTTGCTGCAAAGGATATAATCTTGTTCTCTTTATGGCTGCATAGTACTCCATTGTGTATATGTACCAAATTTTCTTTATTTAGCCTACCAAAAATGGTCATTTAGGGTGATTTCATGTCTTTGCTATTGTGAATGGTGCTGCAATAAACATGCATTTGCATATATCTTTATTGTAGAACAAATTATATTCCTTTGGCTATATATCCAATAATGGGATTGCTGGGTCCAATGGTAATTCTGTCTTAAGTTATTTGAGAAATTGCCACACTGCTTTACACAATGGTTGAACGTTTCTTAATATGTAATAGTTATAGTCATTGGTAATGACATGCATATATGATCATTGAATTAATGTCTATATCCTCACTGGACTGCAAGCTCACCATCCTATCCTCAATGGCTAGCATAGTATAGGTACACCATACAGATTCAACAATTATGTACTAAATAAACAAAGAACTAGAGAAGTGATTGAATTAATAGATAAATGTGAAAATCTTATTCATTTCTCAAGGACTATCTCTAATGTCACTACTCTTATAAAACCTTTTCACATGCTTCCCCTTAACCATCACCTTAACACCAAAATGCCAACAGTGATTTCTCAGTCATTTGAATAGTTAGAATATATTTTCTATTATTTCTTGTGCTACTTTTGGAGGATGGCTTCTATTGTAATAACATTACTTTTTGGATTCCAAGTTAGTGGCAGAGTTTAAAGGAAAACTTATCTTAAAAACTGGACTTCCTTCTTATTTTTTTAGGGTTAGGCAAAGATATGACTTCTGAAAACTTTCTGGGCTTATCTATTAAATAGAGCCTCCTAAAATACCTCTAAGCTATGTTCAAACTCTGTGTACCTAATTTAAGTGGTTCAAATTTAAGATGAGAAATTTCTGATTTCTAGAAAGAAAACAAGTCGATAGCAAGTTAGTAGCAAAATTTGGTCTAGAGCCAGTTTCCCAACCTCCAGTTTAGTCCTACCTTTAATATTCTATGTTTATTGTCATATAGATGTAAATATATATTAATATGACCAAAAGAAAAGAGATAGCTTATTTATTTCCCCCAATTGAAACACATTTACTTAAAGGGACACTCCTAGACATTATTTACCTTCAATGGTGGGTTCCAATTTTAACAAACCAAGCCTTCCTGCCAAAACTGGCAGGGTGATTCTCTACAAAGTTGCAAAGAATCTGTACATTAGCCACATCCATCACACACTGACATGTTCCTGGAATGACACAGTACAGAGAACCAGTGTAGGTGTCATTAATAACAAAAAATAATTGTATAAAGCAGAGCACTAATAGAAAAATATTTGTAATTTTATAGCTGGAAATTGTGTTAGAATCAGTACCTATTTTACTTCAATATATATGTATGGAAGAGATGGTAATTGAGACTATCTTAGATTTAACTCATTTTAAGAAGACAGCATGGTTTGTTGCGAAGAAGTCTGTTCTACCACAAAATTTCTGTGTAAGTAACCTTGGGCAAATCAACTCTCCTCTCAGTTTCATAATTTGTAAAATGAAACTATGTTGTCCCATGTAAGTGCTAACATTTAATGAATCATTTTGGATTGACTTAATAGAGAGTTTCTCCATAAATAACTCCAGGCATTTGCAGTTCAGTTGAACACACAATAAATAAAGACCTACAATGTAAAAGACACTGTACTAGAAGTGGCAAAGCATAATTCCTGACTTCAGGGTGTTCACAGCCTAAAGAACAGGACTCATATAAACAACCAAATTAAATGAGTGTAAAGAAAATAGAAAAAAACTCAAATAAACAGATTTTATAACCATGGATACAGAGAAACCATATGGATAAAAAGATGAAAAAATGATGGATGAAAGAATGTGATGTGCAATGCTTTGCTAATAAATTTTAAAATATCTAGAAAATTATTTCTGAAATAAATATAAAGTATCAAGATTGTTGTAAGCATATACATACAGAGTACCCATGGATGTAATGTGAAAACTATTCAAGTAATACAGAGAGAGCAATGGCCAGAGTGTTTAATGGCAAGGTCTTTCAATTTTTAAAAAAGCACAGTTTTTATGTAGCTTCGTTATTAAAAACAAAAGGAAGGAATTTTTTAAAAAAATTATTTCACTAATTTGGAATAAACACCATACTTAATCAAAAATGTGATATATAATTTTTTTTTTTTTTTTGGAGACTGAGTCTTACTCTGTCACCCAGGCTGGAGTGCAGTGGTGCAGTCTTGGCTCACTGCAACCTCTGCCTCCCAGGTTCATAGTGATTCTCATACCTCAGCCTCCTGAATAGCTGAGGTTACAGGCACCTGCACCATGCCAGGCTGATTTTTTTTTTCTATTTTTTAGTAGAGACAGGGTTTCACCATGTTGGCCAGGCTGATCTCAAACTCCTGATCTCAAGTCTTGCCCTTGCAAAGGGCTGGGATTACAAATGTGAGCCACTCTACTCAGCCAATATAGCATGTAATTCTATCTATACATATAAATGGAAAAATGGAATTGATAGGTTCAGTGGTAATTCTATTTTAAGTTATTTGAGAAATTGCCACAATGATCAAACATTTTGTGATATCCTGATACATATATATGTGATATTTTGTGATACATATATAAGATATTTTCATACATATATACAATGTGTAATGATGAAATAAGGGTAATTAGCACAATAAAAACTATTAAATCAGGGCATGACTTCTAATAATGACTGCATGATAAAGACAGGTGATTTCTTTCACAGAAAATAATAATTAAAAACTAGAGAACATCAAGGTACAGTGTGATGTTACAATGCATGTATACTATATACATTTATTGTATCAATTATACATTTAAAAATAGTTTAAAACCTGGACATTAATTTTAAAAAAAAGATCAGCAAAATAATAAAGAGTAGGCTAAAACTGGAGAAAAGCTTATGCTTCAGAGACTGTGACTGCACCCAAGAAGAACCAGGAGACTGTAGCTTTCTTACTCCCATGTCTTGCCCAATCCTCACAGACTGGATGGTGGGAAACCACAGTCTTGTTGGCTTGAGGGGAAAGACGACAAAGCAAAGGAAATACTGGAAATTTAAAAGAGAGTTTTTGAAGTCAGAGAGCCATTGAAAGACTGATACCTAAAATTTGAGTAATAACTCTGCTCTAATCTCTTGCTGGTCAATAAACTACCTACACAGAAGACCTCAGAGAGCTAATCAAAAGAATAAGTGAAAACTGAAAGGGTCTACAGTTAAAATTAAAGAACTACTCCTTATATCATCTGTGTGTTTGCTTCACCTTTGACTGAGTTATTTTCCAACCCGCACAGAATTTCGGTGAAACCTTCTTGGCTTATAGTGTTAAAGTAGCAACAAGAGCTATTAAAGGAATCAGAAAATTAAGTAAGAAACCTTGGGATCATGAAAATCACTGAGAGGCTAAACCCCCAAGTCTGAGGATAGAGTCTATCCAGTTTTGTCTGACCACTAAAGATATACAGATATAGGAAATACCCAGAGGATGTGTCTTAAAAAGCAAGAGCTTGGAAGCCAAAAAAAAAAAAAAAAAAAAAAAAAAAAAAAAAAAATGCAAATCTTTCAGTTGCTGAATACCACAGGGAGACAGATTTCATAGTTTGAGTACAAGCAAGTTAACTGCCTGTTAGAACAAACATTTGACAGTACTCAGAGGAACCCAACAAATATCAGAATCCCTATAACATATTATCTGCAATGTTCCATTTTCAATCAAAAGATATCAGACATGCAAAGAAGCATCACCAATATATATGCAGAAAAGCAAACAAAGAAACAAACAAAATCCAGTCAATAGAAATTGATTCTGACTGTGCCCATCTGTTGGATTTAGTAGACAAAGATCAAATACTAATGGAAGCGTAGTCAGAGATTCAAAAGAAAATAAGTTTGAAGAATTAAGACTATATGATATTAATGAATTTATAGATATAAAAAATTGAGTGAAATAGAAACTCTAAAGGGCAACTTATAAAACTTGAGATTAAAAAAAAAAGTTTAACAACTAAAGTGAAAAAAAATTATTAGGTGGGCTCAATGACAGATCTGAGATGGCAAAAGAAAGAATCTCTGAACTTAAATATAGATCAATAGAAATTTTCTAATCAAAATAGCAGAGAGGAGAAAGATTGAAAAAAAAAATGTAAGAGGCCTCCGAGACCTATGGTCAATATCATGCAACCCAACAATTAAAATCCCAGAATAAAAAGACAGTGTAGGGCAGAAAAATATTTGAAGGTGAAATGATCAAACTTTCCCTAAATTTGTTGAAATAAAGTGTTAATTTACTGATCCAAGGAGCTCAAAAACTGTCAAGAAGTACATGGATGAGTACACACATGCACACACACATACACATGCACACACATACAAGTACATCATAGTAAAATTGCAAAAATCCAAAAACAATACAAAAAAAGCAGCAAGATTAAAAAAACACATTACATGCAGGGATACGATAATATGATAAATGCTAAATGATCATTGGAAACAATGAAAGGCAGAAAACATTGGATTGAGATATTCTAAATGCTGAAAAAAATGTAATGGTGTAATGAAGTCATTTTCAGTTAAACAAAAACTGACAGAATTTATTGCTATCAAACACAGTTTACAAAATGATAAAGGGAACATTTCCAGAAAGAAAAAAATAGTATCCGATAATGACTTGTATACTTGCACATATAGAAAATGGTAAAAAATAATAAAACCAGCAGATCTCCTGAGACTTATTCTCTACCATAAAACAGTAGGTGGGAAACTGTCCACATGATTCAATTATCTCCCACCAGGTTCCTCCTGCAACATGTGGGAGTTATGAGAGCTACAATTCAAGATGAGATTTGGGTGGGGATGCAGCCAAACCATAGCATTCAGTCTTTGGCCCCTCCCAAATCTCATATCCTCACATTTCAAAATCAGTCATTCCTTCCCAACAGTCACCCAAAGTCTTAACTTATTTGAGCATTAACTCAAAAGTCCACAGTCCAAAATCTCATCCAAGGCAGGGCAAGTCCCTTCTGCCTATAAGCCTGTAAAGTCAAATGCAAGTTAGTTGTTTCCTAAGTACAATGAGGGTACAGGCATTGAGTAAGTAAACCCATTCCAAATGAGAGAAATTGACCAAAATGAAGGGACTAGGCCCTATGTAAGTCCAAAATCCAACAAGACAGTCAAATCTTAAAGCTCCAAAAAGATCTCCTTTGACTCCATGTCTTACATTCAGGTCACGCTGATGCAAGAGGTGGGTTCCCATGGTCTTGGGCAGCTCCACCCTTGTGGTTTTGCAGGGTACAGCCTCCCTCCCACTACTTTCATGGACTGGCATTGAGTATCTGAAGCTTTTCCAGGTACATGGTATAAGCTGTCAGTGGATCTATCATTCTGGGATCTGGAAGACAATGGCCTTCTTCTCACAGCTCTACTATGCCGCACCTCAGTGGGGACTCTGGGTGGGATCTTCAGCTCCACATTTCCCTTCCACACTGCCATAGCAGAGGTTCTCCACGAGGACCCTGCTCTTGCAGCAAACTTCTGCCTGGACATCCAGATGTTTCAATACATTCTCTGAAACTTAGGTACAAGTTTCCAAACCTCAATTATTGACTTCTCTGCGTCCACAGGCTCAGCACTAAATGGAAGCTGCCAAAGTATGAGGCTTTCATCCTCTGAAGCCATGGACTGAGCTGTACTTTGGCCCTTTTTAGCCATGACTAGAGTGGCTGGGACACATGGCACCATGTCTCTAGCTTGCATACAGCAATGGGCCCTGGGCCCCTCCCACAAAACCATTTTTTCCTCCTAGGCTATTTGTGGTCTTTTGTGGGTCCATATACATTTTAAAATTGTTTTTTCTATTACTGTGAATGATGCTATCAGCATTTTGATAAAATTGCATTAAATCTGTAATTTGCTTTTGGTACTATGATCATTTTCACAATATTAACTCTTCCAATCTATGAACATGGCTCATCTTTCCATTTGTGTGTGCTCTTCAGTTTTTGTTTTGTTTTGTTTTGTTTTTTTAAATCAGTGTTTTGTAGTTTTCCTTGTAGAGAAATTTCATCTTTTTGGTCAAATTTATAACTAAGTATTTTAATTGTTTATAGCAGTTGTAAATTAGATTTGTTTTCCTGCTCTTGTATTGTTAGTATATGAAAATGCTACTGAACTTTCTATGTTGATTTTGCATCATGCAACCTTACTGAATTTATTTATCAGTTCTAAAAGTTTTGGTGGACATTTTAGGGTTTCTATATATAAAAGTATGTGGTCTACAAACAGGACAATTGGATTTCCTCCTGTCCAATTTGGATGTTCTTTATTTCCTTTGCCTAATTATTCTGGCAAAGATTCAGTACTATGTTTAATGAGAGTGGTGAGATGGGCATCCTTGTCTTCTTTCAGTTATCAGAGAAGAAGTGTTCAGCTTTTCCTCATTCAGTATGATGTTAGCTGTGGGTTAGTCACATATGGCCTCTATTATGTTGAGGTACCTTTCTCCCATATCTAGTTTTATCATGAAGGGATATTGAATTTTATCAAATGCTTTTTCTGTATCTATTGAGATGATCATATGATTTTCATCCTTAATTCTATTGATGTGATGTATCACATTTTTTCAATTTGAGTATGTTGAACCATCCTTGTATCCCAGGGATAAATCCCACTTGATCATAGTGAATGATCTTTCTAATGTGCCTCTGTGTTTGGTTTGTTAGCCTTTCATTGAGGAGTTTGTTTGTGCTTAGTTCTTGGCTAATTTTGGTATCTGGGTAATGCTGACCTCAGAGAATGAGTTTGGAATACTTTTTCCTCTTCAATTTTTAGCATGTTCTCTTGAAGATGATCCAATAAATTCCTCTCCATAATTATCATACTTTATTACTTTAAAGACCATTTAAAGCAAAAATTATGACAATCATTTTTGGGTTTATAACACATATCTGTGAAATATAAATATAGATATAGACTCATATACTACACACAGTATATATATATGTGTATGTACATATACATATGTGTGTGTAATATATGGCAACATAATATGAAAAAAGCATGGAGGGTGGACAATTGAAAATTTACTAGAGTCAGAATTGTCTGTCTTTATTTTAGTAGACAGAAGATAATCAGTATTATTTTAAGTACATTGTGATAAATTAAATATATATATTGTGTTTCCTAGATCAAACTAAAGTAACAATTCAAGAAATGTATTCAAAAACTCATTTTGGAATTCAAACAGTACATTAAAATTTTTGTTTAAAACAAAAGGATGAACGATGACAACAAAAAACAAAATAGGACATTTGGAAAAGAAATCATAAAATTGGTGGACCAGGAGACACAGTAATTTTATGTTTGTATAGGCTTAATAACTTTTTCTTCAAATATATAAACCAGTGAAATAACTCAAAAGATAAATAAACAAATCCACAATGTGGTAGGGGATTTTAAGGCACTTCTCTTGTGAATTATAATGAGAGTACATAAAAGATCAGAAATATATAAATATATGAACAATATAATAACATTGGCATAATTTTTATGTTCTTATACTCCACTGCCCAAAGACAATAATTGGCATATATAAAACACTACATTCAATATTCTTAGCTGAGGCATATAAAATAGTTACCTAAAGTGATTATATGATAGTATATAAAGCAAACCTTATCAAATTATGAAAACTTGAGATGATGGAGAGTAAAATCCTGACCATAATGAATTTAAAACTGAAAATCAATAACAAAATATAAATTTGAAAAATCTACACTGCCAAGGAATTAAATAATTTTGGGCCAAGAAAGAAATCATGATAAAATGGTAAAATATTTGGACTGAATAATATTGAACTAAAATTCATGTCTGAAGACATGCTTACATTTAAAATCTTTAAATACTTACAGTAGATAATGAGTAAGATTGAAAATTCATGATCTAAACTTTTACCTCTTGATATTAGAAAAAGAGAAGCAAATCTTTTTGTGAATATAAAGAATAAAGAAAGAAATAACAAAAGCAGAGGTTGAATAGAAAACAACAATTTAATATAGAAAACAAACAAAACCAAATGTTAGACTTGAATATATCAAGGAAATGCATATGTTGTTAACTTCTAGTTAAGATATACGTCCTTCCTGACCTAACAACATAAGAAAGCCAGATAAGCTATCCCCTTGCATAGCTGTAGACCCAAAGAAACCTATATAAATTAATTTTTAAAAATGAAATATTCTTAGGAAAGCAGTAACTTGCAATTGCTGTCACCTTGAACAGAAAAGAAAGAGGCAGAAGAATCTGCCATACATATGGGTAAAGTGAAGGTGGCCAGACATTTTAACAAACTTTTAATATCTATGTATGGATTCTAATATTCTGATGCATTAGAATCTCAAGAAAGCCCAGCCACAGAGTAGATCTGCACCCACTCACTAATTCTTTCCTATTGGCCTTTACCAAGCAAGCGAGCAAGACAGGATAGGATTGCTGAGAGACATCCCTTCTTTGGTACGTTATGTCTTACCAAAGCACAAGTTTGTGGTCTACTGAATTCTTAGAAAAAGTTAGGAGAGTTGAAAGAAATTTCTCTAAGGAGCATTCTTGAAGGTATTTCACTGCACAACAAGTAAAAGAAATAAAGGGCATATTAATTAGGAAAAAAAGTAAAATGTAACTGTTCTCTCACTTTTTTTTTTTTTTTTTTTTTTTTTTTTTTTTTTTTTTTTTTTTTGAGTCACGGTCTTGCTCTGTCACCCAGGCTGGAGTGCAGTGGTGCAGTCATGGCTCACTGCAGCCTCCACTTCCTAGGCTCAGATTATTCTACTACATCAGCCTCCCAAAGATCTGGGACTACAGATATGCACCACCATGCCCGTCTAATTTTTGTATTTTTTTTTTTTTTGTAGAGATGGGGTCTCCCCCTGTTTCCTAGACTGGCCTTGAACACCTGGGCTCAAGTGATCTACCACCTTGGCCTCCCAAAGTACTGAGATTACAGGTGTGAGCCACTGTATCAAGCAATTGTCTCTCTTTGCAGATGATATATATGCGTACAGTTGACCCTTGAACCACAAAAGTCTGTACTGCTCAGGTCTGTTTATACATAGATTTTATTTTGCCTCTGCCACTCCTGAGACAACAAAACCAACACCTCCTCTTCCTCCTCATCCTCAACCTACTCAATGTAAAGACAACAAGGATGAATACCTTTATGATGACTCACATCCATGTAAGGAATAGAAAGTATGTTTTCTCTTTGTTATGATTTGTAATGGCATTTTCTTTCCCGTAGCTTACGTTATTGGAAGAATACAATATATAATACATATAACATACAAAATAGGTGTTAATCAGCTATTTATGTTGTCAGTTCCAGTCAATTGTAGGAATTGAAATTAAATTTTGGGGAAGTCAAAACTTAGTATAGATTTTTGACTGTGTGTGGTGGGGGCAGGGATTGGTGCCCTTATCCCACACATTACTCATGGTTCAACTGTACATTTATACAGAGGTTGTAACATATAATTCTAATACATCTACTAAAATTATTAGAAGTAATAAATGATTTCAGCAAAGTCACATTTCTGAAAGCTTATAAAAAATAGAAAATTAAAGTTAAATATAGAATATTATTTACATATCACTAACATTGTAAAATATGAAGCATATAAAATAAATTTGACAAAATGTGTGAATTACACACTAAAATTTATAAAGCATTATTGAGAAAGGCAAAATAAGAAAAAAAAAGACACATACCATTTTCATGGATTGTAACATCTAATATTCTTCCTGTATTGATTTTTAGGTCATCTCAATCTCATTGAAAAATATATTTGTAAGTTTTTGACATAAATTGACAAGCTAGTTCTAAAATTTATGTGGAAATGCCAAAAACCTAGAATAGCTAAAACTATTTTTTAAATAAAGAATAAAGTTATAAACTTCTGCACTATCTGACTTTAAGACTTACTATATAGCTGCAAGTAATCAAGGCCATGTGCTACTGAAAAACAACAGTAGACCTATAGATCAAGAAATAGACCCACACTTATATGTTTAATTGATTTTAGTGAGAGTGTCCTAGGTAATTTAACAGAGAAATTAAAGTATTTTCAATAAATGATGCTTAAACAACTGTGTATCTATGGAAAAAAATTACCAATCCATAAATCATAAAACTCATACAGTTATGTGATCAGAATGGATCACCTATGCCTAAATATAAAAGCTAGTAATATAAAAGTTTTAGAAGAATAAACATAAAAAATGATCTATAGACTTAAAGCAGGTATTTATCATAATAGGAAATTAGGCTTCACCAAAATTAAATTATCTTTTCTTTCAAAAAATAAGGTAGAGAAATAGTAAACACAAAGAAAATATTTTACACAAACATACATGACTGTGTATATATATGTATATAATTTATATAATTATATATGTGTATGTATGTATAACCTAACAAAGGAGTTATATCCAGAATACATAAAGAACTTTTCAACTCAGTAAAACAACAAATAGCCAAATTTAAAGATAGTTAAATGTATGAACAGATATTTTAAAACATAAGATAAACAAGTGTCCAAAAACACATGGAAAGACATTCGACAACATAAATTTAAATCTGTATGTTTCTTTAAAATTCAAAACCACATAAAATTAATGAATGATGTAGCAGTCAGGATAGGTTTGACCTGGGGGAAGCAGTAATGAGTAGAAGAGAGCACAATAGGACTTCTGAGTGCTGGTAAGTTTCTTGGTCTGGGCATAGGTTGCACACATGTTCATTTGTGGTTATGCATACATGAATGTTACAGCTCAATAAAAAGCTTACTAAAAAATCAAAAGTTTTTTTAATAAAATTGACAATGTTAAAGTTTATCTTCAAGAGAAAAACATCTGAAAATAAGTGCAAAACATTTTTGGAGTTGAGTACAGTATATGTATTTGGAAGTTTGTAGCTGTGGTATCAGGCTGACCTGAGTTTTAATCTCAATTTTACCAGATACTAAATAATATTTATCTCAGTCTCCTTTACGTGAAACATTTATATAATAATTGCACCAACTTCACAGGATTGTTTGGAAGAATGAATCAGACATATCTTATAAAAGTAGTAAGCACTGTATATTGAAACATATTATATATGTTGGCCATGATCAATAAATGGTAGCTATTAAAATAATAACAGTGTGAATGAAAATAAGAATAATATTGATATGAACCAAAATAATTTTAAAATAGAGTAGTGATAGAGGAACAGGCTGATGGATTATTCCTAAATGTTCATAAACTGATCTGAGTATAGATGGGAATCAATACATAATGCTGGTAGCATTTCAAGCAATGGGGATTAGATGAATTGAATCATAAATCATTTTCAGACTCAAAAGCAGACAGCAAAAGGAGATAAAATTTTCATGTGGCTTACATGACAGACAAAGGATGATATAAAAAACTCATGAATCAATGGGGAAAAAATATAAACAATTCAGTGTAAAGTGAATCAAGGACCCAATTAGGAAAATCACAAAAGAAAAAAATATTTAAATGCTATATATAGAAATTTAATATGCAAAATAAAGCATATTCATGTATAGCTCGTTGATATAACCCCATCACAGAGGGGTTATATCAAATCAAGAAGCTATACTTTTTGCTTATTCATTGGCCAATCAAAGATCATATATTCATATTACCTTTGAGAAGGAAGCAGACATACTTTGTGTTTGAAAGTGAAAATTGGTAGAATCTTTTTGGAAGATAATTTGGAAGTATGTATCAAAAAGCTTAAACTTGTGTATCTTCATTGATCCAGAAATGGCTTTTGTTAAAATTTATCAAAGAGAAGTAATTGTGATCACAGTTAAGGGTTTATATATAAAGAGAATAACTGCTTCTCATTTGTAATGTGAAACTTTGGTTATAACTGTAGTTCAGATAATAGAAAATTATTCCATTCATCCAAGGAAATACTTTTTAGCACTGACAATGATATTAAGAAATAATTTTAAACACAGGAGATAATTTTTACAATATACCCTTCTATTTCAAAAAAACCCACACAAAACAATACGGATAGTATTATTCTATTTTTGCAAAATAAACACATATGTTTGGAAAAAAGACTAGAGGTAGAGTCCCGCAGAATGTTAACAGTAGTTGCATCTGGATGACAAAATTATGGATGATTTAATTTCTTTTTCATCCTGCTTATCTATATTTTCTCAAGCATTTATAAGGTACATATATTACTTTACAAGAAAAAGAAAGCTATAATATTTCAGTGCAATTTATGTAAAAGTAGCACCATTTGATGCATTGGTAGTAAGAATAAGGGAGTAATAAATGCTCTCTCCAAGGACAAATGCTATCTTTTCAAAACTAGAGTTTGGTAGTCAAAAAGAAAAAGATAATAGGCATACAGAAATTGTGGAGATCCTTACAGCAGGGAAGGAAATCTTACGTAAAAAGGTCAAGGAGTTATAAACCATTTGGCAGACAATGGACAGCAATGACATGTCTACAGTTGCTGAATCTCTGCCTCTTCAGTCTGGGTTAGCGGTGAAGTGGGAGATAGAAGCAGCAGTCAGATTCTGCCAGGTCAGCCCATCATGTCACGCTAAGGAACTCAAACTTAATTATTTAAAAACTGGAGAATCATTGAGCTAGCAGAGATCATGACCGCATCTGAGATTTTAAAGTCCTGGTAGCATTGTTGGTGATAAATGGTATTGTTGGTGAGCAAATGAGGATCAGTTACTCAAGGTGTCATTGCAATGGTCCATGCATCGGTGAAGACTTGTAATAAGGCAGTGATTATGGGAGCTAAGGGAAATGTGAGTTTGAGAGAATTAGGGTGTAGAATGAATGGAAATTGGTGATTATTAGAATGCAGCAAGGGGAAGTGAGGAAAACATCAAGGAATCTCCAATGTGCTATTTTGAAGTATGAGTTATAGATAATGTTAACATTGCCTATATGCTCTCTATTTACCAGGTATATATGGGCAGATAGATATACACACAATTGTGTGTGTGTGTGTGTGTGTACATATATATATATTGTGTGTGTGTGTGTGTGTGTGTGTGTATATATATACAATGTTAACATTGTATACACACACACACACACACACACACACAATTAATTAAAGACACTGTGGTGATTCCTCAAAGACCTAGAGACAGAAATACCGTAGTTGTCCCAGCAATCTCATTACTGGTTTTAGACCCAAAGGAATGTAAATCATTCTACTATAGAGACACATGCATACACATGTTAATTGCAGCACTATTCATAGCAGCAAAGGCATGGAATAAACCTAAATGTCCATCAGCGATAAACTGGATAAAGAAAATGTGGTTCGTATACACCACAGAATACTATTCAGCCGTTAAAAAAAGAGATCATGTCCTTTGCAGAGAAGTAGTTGGAGCTGGGGGCCATTATCCTTAGCAAACTAACACAGTAACAGAAAACCAAATATAGCATGATCTCACTTACAAGTTGGAGCTAAATAATGAGAACACATGGACACACAGAGGGGAACAACACACACTGGGGCCTATCAGAGTGTGGAAAGTAGAAGAGGGATAAGATCAGAATAAATAAGTACTGGATACCAGCCTTAATACTTGGGTAATAAAATAATCTATACAACAAACCCTTATGACACATGTTTACCTATGTAAGAAACCCTCACATTCTGTACATGTACCACTGAATTAAAAATGAAAGTTAAAAAAATCTTTAAAATATGTCTTTAAACTTAGCCAACCCAAAACAAAACAAATAGAAATAATTAAGGTAAATAGGGGAGTGAGAAATGACAAGAAAGAAACAAAACTCACAAAGAAAGTAGGAACTAGGCCAAGCCAAGCCTACATAGGTACCAAGTAAAACCTTTTTGCCATGGAAGTGCTGTGAGTGGGATCTATGAATCAGAGGATTAAGAAAGCACAGACAATGTTTGCTTTTGTATAGATTCTGGTCTTCATGAAGAACCATTTTTTCTGGAAAAAAAAAAAAAACTAATGTATTTTTCATATTAAAGAATGCAACTTGATTTCTTCTATTTTTTGTTTCATCTTTATTTAAAGATTTTCATGATTATTGCTGCTTGCTAAGAGCATAACTATAGCATTATATAAGTGTTTGCTGTGATCGTGACTTTTTGTGCTTTTGTGGAAGAATTAAGTGTGGGCAGGAAAGCACCTTGGGTGAAGCAGAATGTACAGATTTGCTAGTCATAAGAGCTTTTCCTGGTGTCTGTAGCGCCCACTCCCATCTTGGCTTTTTACACGGCATACAGTGAGCAGCTGCTTACATTTCTGTCTCCTCCCATTTGAGAGTGCATAATGCCGGATGAGGCAAGGGCTTTCCTAGGTAGACAGATGGACAGATGGATAGACGTTACATAGATAGATAGGTTGGTAGAGGAATAGATAGGTTGGTGAGCCATTCATTAAGCAAATGTTTAGTGAGGGGCCTTTGTGTGCCAGAGATAATCATGGTCAAGTTCCTGACATAATGGAACACACACATTGCCTGGTCTCCTCCACCATTGGCTAAAACAGGCTGTGTTTAGCATTGGCTAAAACATGGAGTTAGCAGGAGCTCCATACTCACCAGCCGCCTATGTTGACCTAGCTGTTGGTCGTGATTATTTGCCTTTTAACAATGCTCCCCTGCATATGTTGCTTGACTGAGTCTTCTGTTTTCACATGCAAAAGTTGTATGTGTTGAGGGACGATAAAAGAAGTGGAGCCAGTATCAATGCAGGCGTTTTTATAAAGTGAATGAAAGTAGGAGGCGGTTAATCCTGTCTGCAGTCTGAAAGTTGCCTGGGCAGCAGAAGCTGTCAAGTGTGTGTTTCAGATAATGACAGTGGGGAAGGACTTGGAGGTGGAAGTGTTTCTTATTCATGTGGTTATCCAAATGCCTGATGATTAAGAGCACAGATTGTGGAGTCACCTAATTCTATTTTTTTCCAACTCCCAGCTTTATTGAGGTGCAATGACAATTAAAAATCATATATATTTAAGGTGTACAATGTGATGTTTTGGTATATGTATACATTATGAAGTAATCCACACAATCAACTTAATTAACATGCCCATTACCTCACATAGTTACCTTGTGTTTAGGGTGAGAGGACTTAACATCTACTCTGTTTACTATGCACCCTATGAATATGTACAATTATTATTTGTCAATGGAAAGAAGAAGAAAAGATCTACTTTCTTAGCTGATTTTAAGTATATAATGCAGCATTATTAACTGGAGTCACCATGCTGCTCATTAGATCTCCAGAACTTACTCATCTTTTAACTGAGAGTTTTCAGCTTTAACCAAAATCATTTTCCCCACTCCCAAGCCCTGCCAACCAATGTTCTACTCACTGTTTCCGTAAGTTTGATTTGTTTAGAGCCTACATATAAATAAGGTCCTGTAGTATTTATCTTTCTATGTCTGGCTTATTTTATTTAGTATACTATCCTCTAGACTCAGCCACATTGTTACAAATGGTAGAATTTTTTTTTCTTTTTAAAGGCTTAATGATATATCATTATATATGTATTACATATCACATTTTTCTGATCCATTAATTCATCAAAAAATACTTACTTTGTTTTCATATTATGACTAGAGTGAATAATGCTGCATTGAACATGGGAGCGCAAATATATCTTTGAAATGCTGATTTCAATTCCTTTGGTTATGTACTATTTTTAAAATAAAAATAGAAAAGGCAATCCTAAAATGTGCTGGAAATCACAAAGGACCCTGAATAGCCAAAACAATCTAGAGAAAAAATAACAAAGCTGAAGGCATCATACTACCCGATATCAAAGTATAATATAAAGCTGTAGTAATCAAAACAGTATAGTACTGGCATAAAACAGTCACATAGTCCAACGGGACAGAATAGAGATAAACCCACACATATGTGGTCTACTTATATTCCACGAGGGCACCAAAGGTATGCAATGGGGGAAGGAATAGTATCTTCAGTAAATGATATTGGGAAAACTGAATACCCACAAGCAAAAAATAAAATTAGATCTTTATGTTACAACCATACATAAAAGTCAACTCAAAATGGGTTAAAAACCTAAACATAAGGTGTGAAACCACAAAAATCTTAGAAGAAAATGTAAGGAAAAAGTTAACATTAGTCTTCAAAAGGATTTTTTTAGATATGACCTCAAAAACATAGGCAACAAAGGCAAAAATAAAAAAATGAGACTATATCAAACAAAAAAGTTTCATCTCAACAAAGGAAATAGTAAGATAAAATGACAACTTATGGAATAGGAGAAAATATTTACAAATTATATATCTGATGGGAATTGGTATTGAAAATTTGTAAGGAAGTCACAAAACTCAAAATCGTGATGCTAAAAGTTTTTGTCCCACTAGTCTTTCAATTTGGTCAAGTGACGTTATTTCTTTTTTCCTGTATAAAATGAATAAAACAATAGCTCCCATTTATTGAATATATGCCATATTCCAGAAACTACTACGTAAACTCATTTTATCTTCAAAGTTGTTTCTATGAATCAGACAATATCCTAATGTCATTTTATACATTAAAAAACTGAGCAACAGGAGTGGCCAAATAACTTGCCTAACATCCCGTAGTAATGAGTGGTAGAGTTAATAAATGGTAAGCTGACTGAGTCCAGGACTGTGTTCCTAACTACCATATTACATTGCCTCTTTCTATAAGTAATATGATGCAGTCATATAAAGCTACATTATAAATATAAAAATTTGCTAAGAGACTTGTTCAGGCTAAGAAGCGGTAGAATTGAGTTGCTGGTATAAAAAAAGGCATCATTATTGTAATGGTAACTACCAGGTCCTAAGTCTATATAATTTGAGTAGGCAATATGCTGGGTGCTTTAAAAAGTTCATTTCATTAAATCTTCACATATCCCTTGACAGTTGGTTGTTACTAATTTTTTTGATTTGCAGATGAATAAAGTGAAAGGTTAAATAACACGTGAAATGTCCCATTAGTTATTAAGTGGCAGAGCCAGAATTCAGACCTGCTGGACTCTGACTCCCTGCTCTTTTCTCTGTCCAGTTTCTGTTCCTAGGTCAAGGGCCAAAGGTGATAAATGACTAGCGCAGAGCTCAGGTTTGCACCTGGAGGAACGGTGGGTACTAAAGCAGAAGCAGAAGCCTGTTCAAATGCAAAATGTAAACTAAGAATCTTTGACTTTACCTTGCAGACAGTGGTGCACCATTAATATCTAAGCAAGAATGTGACCAGAAATTATCCTACAAACATGTCTCTGTTTCTTGTTGTTGCTGACATGCTAACTACTCCAACCTCCAAATGCATCCCTCAAAACCTGCCAAGAAGTTTTTTCTCAATAACCATTCTCTAGTGGTTACAGCTTCCTCTGAATGTTGACACTATTTACTGATTGCACTTCTCATTGAATGACAACTGGTATTTATATTATAATATTGTAGTTTTCATTACTTGCCTTTTCATCCAGGTTGTGATTTCCTGGGAAGCTGGCGTTACAACATTGTTTCTTATCTTTCTGTATTTTTTTTTTTTTTTTTTGAGGCGGAGTTTCGCTCTGTCACCCAGGCTCGGCTCACTGCAACCTCCAGCTCCTGCATTCAAGTGATTCTCCAGCCTTATCCTCCTAAGTAGCTGTGATTACAGGTGTGTGCCACCATACCCGGCTAATTTTTTTGTATTTTCAGTGGAGACAGGGTTTCACCATGTTGGTCAGGCTGGTCTCAAACTCCTGACCTTGTGATTCACTGCCTCAGTCTCCCAAAGTTTTAGGATTACAGGCATGAACCACCATGCCCAGCAGGTTTCTTCATGTTAAGTGCCTATCCTCATGTTTGCAGAGAGTTGGTACTTCATAAAGGCCAACTCTTGATGATATAACAGATATGGCATCATTTTAAAAGGGCTATCTCATCTCCAAAAAAGCAAGATAGGAGAAAAGGACAGTTTCTTCTTAGTGGAGTCAGAAGATCTGAACACATCCCAAGTTGACCAACAGTGACCACACTGGGAACACCAATTTCCTCAGCTATACTAAAGGAGTAAGCATTTCCTCTGAGAACTAGATGTGAAAAAAAGGACTGACAAAACACCATAAACTATGCCTAGCACATAGGAGACCTTTATTAATGGAACAAAAGTAGAAGGATGATGTGAGCTTACAATCAGAATATCCTATATTTAACTTCCGATTTCATCAGAGTACAGGTTACTAGTTGACTCCCCCTGCCTCAACATACAACCAAAGTTCAACACATAGTACCTCAGAATGTGACTGTATTTGGAAATACAGCCATTACCGTGGTAGTTAGGTTAAAACGAGGTCACATGGCTGGGCTTTCATCGTGTAAGACTGTTCCCCTTACAGGAAGAAGAGACTAAGACACATACAGAGAGAAGACCATGTGAAGACATAGGAAGAAACTGATCATCTCCTAACCAAGAATAGAGCACTCAGAATGAAACCAACCCTGCCAACACCTTCGTCTTGGACTTTTACCCTCCAGAACTGTTAGAAAATAAATTTTTGTTAAGCCACTTAATCTGTGGTACTTTGCATGGCAGCCCTGGCAAACTAGTACTTTACTTCTCTGAGCCTCAGATTGTAGTATAAAAAGGGAATTTTTGTGAGACTTAGATGTGATTTATGTAAAGTAGGTACTCTATAAATGATACCTGGAAGTTGCAGTGTTGGCAGTAATAGTAGCAGAAGGGTTGGTGGTTGGAAGAATATTATTGGCTTTATCCTCAGGGCTGTTGAGGTGATCAATTGTGAGGATAATTTGCACGCAAAATATAAATTTCAACCTCTGAAATCAAAGGACCTAAATGTGAATCCTGGCTCCACCATCGATCACACAGCTGATGTGGAATATACTCAATCGCTCTAGACATCTCTTTTCATACCATTAAAACAGGTACAATCTATTTATTAATGAGATAGCCTATTATTAATGAGGTAGAACCCACCTCTTTGGGTTGTTAAGAAAAAGAAAAATGGTTAACACTCATGAAATACTTATTAGTATGCGTCAGGGACTATCCTAAGCCCTTTTACTGTTTTACTTATTTAGTATGTACCAACGTCCTAGAGACTAAGTAATATTGTTATTCCTATTTTTTTAAGTAAGGATTCTCTGACATAGATGGGAAAGTCATTCACTCCATGTCAGAGAGTTAGTAAAAGACAGAGCCAGGATTCAAACATGAGCAGAAAAGCAAAATGAAAAGAAAAAAAAATATTTGTTCATTACATATTATATTATCTGACTTTATTATTCCTTCCCAGGCTTTGTTGTGGGTTTCTTCTTAAACCCTGAGGAAGAGTGAACACATTTCTACAAGGACTTTGCAGAGAGTATTCTACAAATACTTTGCAGAGAGTATTTGGATACCTGCCCACCTCTGAGAACAATATACTGGCATAAGCACCTCTTAGAATTTTCTTTCCATGCCCAAATCCCTTGTGGTGGACACTAGTGCTCTCTCACTCCTAAGCACATGGCTCTGGCTCCCTTGGGGTGAAGTGGGCACATGTGACTAGTTCTAGTCAATAAGGTATGGATATAAATTATATGGGTTGCTATTGCATTCAGAGCACTTAATTACTGGTAGAATCTTCTGAGCTTAGCTTCCCTCGTTTTGACACGGTGACCAGCAATGGTTGTGAGGCTGCCTTCATTGCCTGTGTTCCTGAGTGACTAAAATGACCAGAGCAGTTCTGACTCACAATAGATATACAGCTTAAATGAGAAATAGTGTTGATTTAAGCCATTGACATTTTGAGTTTGTCTGTTACTACAACATAACTTGGTCATTTCCATCCCCTCTCACCACCCCCCACCCCCAACTAATGTATTCATCCTATTAACTTTAATCTTCTTCTTCCTAGGAGTCTTCCAAGTTTGATTATACTCTCAACCGCTGAAGTCTTCTTTCTGTTACTTTCCTACCTTCAGTTCTGTCTTATAAACTCATTTCTGCAGCCCTGCTCACCTTTGGGTGTCTCTGTGGGATAACCTAGGTATAAATGAATTTAGGGGCAGAGTCACTTTACCCTCTGCTCTGTTTCAAATTATGATCAGAATGTGGAGTCAATCCTAGGTCCTAGTTACAAAATTCAACCACTAAAGCCTGGTTTCTGAAGACTTCGATGCAGTCTGGGTCACGGCAAGCAAATCATGCACTTCAGACCTTATCTTCTCCATGATAAGATTGTGTCGATCCATGACTGAATGGAGAATGTCCATTTAACAAGGACAAAAGAAGCCGATTTGTTCCTAAAGGGCCTTGAAAAATTTACTCCACTAGCGTGAAATGGGTCAATAAAAACAAGAAATGAAATTGAGGTCAGAGACTTTCTCTGGAAGAGACAGTAAATAGAATCTTAGGCATCCTCCATCCTTCTGTCTCCACAGTGCTGCTGCAGATCCATCAGTAAAGGTGCTGATTAATATCCAGAGGAAATGTGTTTATTACTGAGTGGGACCCAGGAAACACCGCCCCCTTTCCCAGGAAAAAACAAGGAGCTGTGGGGAAATCTTGCAAGCCAGGCTGCACCCTTAACAGGAAAGATCATTTGCTTCAATTCCGAATTCTATACTTGTAGCTAAAATCTCAGGTCTATGTTTACTGATTTTGCAGGAAGATTTGGTTGGATTATAAGTATTCTAACAGCAAGGAGTAGGTCTCATTCAAGATTATATCTCAGTGCCTAGCACAGTCCATGACACATAGTAAATGCTTATGAGTTTTGAGGAATGGCTGGATGGATCTATTGATACAGTGCACAAGTTTCTCTCTTCATTTCTCTTTCTCTCTCTCTCTCTCACACACACACACAGGTACACACACACACCACACATTCCAATTCAATGACTGCATTCCTTATAAAATTATATATATTCTGTCTTGTTTATAACTGTATCTATTGCATTTTCCACAGTGCCCTACTAAGAGTACCCCGGTAAGTGTTTGTGAAATTAATGATCTAGCCACCATTTATTATATATTGTATGTAAGAAGAAGAGAACATTGAATTGAAGATGGGACACACATGTAGTTAATTAAACACTTACTGAGTGTTTGCTAGGTGACTGTTCATGTGCTAATTAACAAGCATGAGAATATGAATAAAGCAAGACTCCATTCTCATTTTCATAAGGAACACATTTCTCACAAAGGATCTCAAGTGCTGTGTAAGTAGAAACAGTGTGGGTACAAATGATAAAGAGAGGAAATCTCACCCAGAAGAGAGGGAGAGGAAAAGATGGCCTCTTAAAGTGACAACCCTTGATCTGTCCATTGAATGGATGTGTCAGAATTTGCCAACTGGCTGCATCAGAGAAAGAGTTTTCTGAGAGGGAAAGAAATTGGAACAACATGTTATAGTTCGCCTGGAACTCCAATATTTAACATTTGACCTTTCCAATAACCCTGGGAATATAAATAGGACACAGGTTGTGTTCCACCCTGAAAATCTTCTTGAGAAACAAAGTGAGAACTTCAGCTTCCTGCGTCTTAACAGGCTTCACTCTTCAGTGTGGTTTGTTTCATCCTTTGAAGCTCAGATGAAGTCTCACCACTTCCAGGAAGACTTCAGATTCATTTAGCACAGGTTTCTCCCTGCTGTGAGCTCAGAGTCTCTGTGTTAAGCAAGCTGTGTGCTATCACAGAAGCTATCTTTATTTTTCATCTCTTGAAACTGTATTTTAATCAATCACACAGCACATAGCACAAGGTTTGGCATAGCTACTCAACCAATGTTTATTGAATCTGAACTTTAATTATTTAAATGAAGATAATAAAATCAATTTATTTGCTTCTGTGCAAGGATATGGTGAGGTTCACATGACGTATGCAAGTGAAAGACATTCCTTGGAAAACTGTAAAAGGATGTAGCTTTATGCTTAACTATAAAGGCATGAAGACTGGGTGCTCTGGAGCCAGACTGTGGGAGTTTGAATCCTGTTTCCACTACTTGCCAGCTAGAGGAACTTCAGCAAGTTCATTAACTTCTCAGTTCCATTTTGTTGTTGCTGCTGCTGATAATCATTTTTTTTTCTCATCTATGGAATGTTATAAAATTAAAATGAGTCAACAAAGGTAAAGCACTCAGAACAGTGAGTGGCTTGAAATAAGCACAGATGAGTGCTAAATATTATAATTTTTACATCACTTCCATTCCTTAATATAGACTTCTTAGGACTAATAATAGTAATATGTAGGAGCTCTTTTTATTACTTTAAGACTCTTTCCCATGCTTATCAGTTATTAAAGAAAATGGTAGCTTAAGATCAGGGACTCTGTCAGAAAATTCTGACTCATGGGTCATGGTCCTTGGGCCATAGTCATCAGCCTGCAAGCAGTAAGAATCGAGGCTGGTGAATCATCTAAGCTGCAGGCCCTCTGCCCCTCTGAGCCCTCTGTCCTCCTCCTTCGCTGGAGGACGTTGTGGGGTTATCTGCCTTTTCTCCAGTGATGCTGGCAATGCAGGCTTTTCTGCTGCTAAAAGAATGCAGCTCAAGATTCAAGGTGAATCAGATGCATTGATTTTCAACCTGGATAAAGATGAGAGGGAGGGAAAACAGAATTCAGGAATTTCTCCTTGGATTGAGGTGCAGTTGGGATGTATTACTGGACTTGTTTTTATTTAAAATAATAAAAGAAACAAATGCATTGGCATTTCTATCTAGTTTGATTAACTGTTGTTAACGTAGATTCACTAGCAATGTCTTTTTGATAGGCAGAGATAAAGAATTTCTCACTATGAGAGATACAGCCTTTGACACCATCAAAGAGTTTATCATTCTTCAACTTGAACCTTTATCTCTTTGGGTTTCTTTTCTGATGATTTCTGATCCATGAAGTTTACAGAGGCCCACATTGCAAAAATATCCAAAATCTTCTCTTTAAGAGACTTCCATGAATGATGACTTTTGAACTAAAACTATACATGTAATATTTCTCCAACAATAATGACATGTCATATGAGTAGCACTTTGTTCTAATCTGTATATTCTACAGATGCCATACAGCATATCTGTATAAGGATGGCAGAGTCTTAGGAAACGAAAATACTGCAAAGGAAATGTTACAATGCGTGGCATATTTACTGAATAAAAGAGATAAAAAGTTATATATGTTGTACATATAACATATATATACACAACAATATATTGTTCAATCTTGATAACTACTCAATGTTGAGAATCAACATCAGTTGAACATTTTGTCCAGCCAACAGTCTAGATGCTTTCCATAAATTGCTTCACATAATCCTTACCAACAAGATGATAACAAAGAAAGCAACAGCTCCATTTTACACATGACGATATTGAGACTCAGAAGGATAAAGCAGCTTGCCTAAGATCACACAGATAGGAAGCAAAGAAGGAAAGATTAGGCCTGGTTACCAAAGCTAATTCTCTGTCTACTTAAGGAAGCAGTCTCTTTTGGGCCAGGGAAAAAAACAGGCTTTCAGTTCAGAGAACAGTACAGTGCAGTCTGCCTGAGTGGGATCCCCGATCTGCAACACCATCATCACCTGGGAACTTGTTAGAAGTATAAATCTTTGTGCCCACCCCAGACATACTGAATCAGAAACTCTGAAGGTGGAACCCAGCAATCTGGATCTTAACAAGACCTGGGAGTGATTCTGATGACTACTGTGGTTTCAGTAACATTGGCGAAGAAATTGAGCCTCACAGAGGCAGAGTAAATTGTCTGCATTCCCAGAACAGAGCCAGGTTTGGAAGTGAGGTTTCTCACCCCCTAAACATTTAGTGTTGCATGAGGTTGTTTCTCAAATAGAAAAAACAGCTAAGCTTCAGTTTTCTCAGCTGTCAGAAACAGTGTACTATTGTGGTCAAAGGTGAAGTTTCTAAATATTAACAGCATCACTCCTATTTACTTGCTATGCATGTTAGGCTATCTATTAATACCTTTGTGCTTATAGTTCCTTATCTGCTAAATGCTTATGCAGGCTGCTCTGATAATCAAGGGAAACTGCACTTTTACACAGTGCCTGCCACATAATTGACACTCGGTAAATAGATAATTTGTCATTGATATGAATACCTCATTCTTTCTCTGTCCAGGTAGAGAATATCCTTATCCAGTGCCTGGAGCATAGCAGGTACACAGTAAATTCTCACCCCTTTTTGTGCTTTTCCTGGTATAGACTTCTTTTAGTCCCTGTTAACAAGCTGTATATCTACCAAACTGGTCTTTTCACTTTCTGAATTTTCTTACTGCAGCCAACTCCTCTAATATCAAGCAGCAAAATGAATCCTGGGGAAATCAACTGCAAAGTCATTATAATAGAAGGAGTTAGCTTCAGTCAACTTTTGCATTAAACTCTTACTAAGAGAGCCTGCTCCATAGAGGAGTTGGCCTGCAGACCTTTCTCTTAAGAACTCAGCTTATTAAATATTTCCCCTAACCCACTCTTCTCCCCCACGCTCTTCACACACCCTCTTTCTAAATAGTCCCTGCTTTTCCTTCTGTTGTAGCTCTGAACAATCACTGCATCCCACATGGTAAAAGAGCAACTTAATATTATCCTTAACTATTTTTGAACCAACAACAATATTTTGCTGAATCCTGTAATTGTGTTTTCCATTTTGCTAGAAAATTGAAAGTCAAGGAGCATTTGAACTTGTCATGTCAGTATACCTCCCGGAAAAGCAACAGACAAAAAACTGAAGGCTGTGCCTCTTTGGCAATCACTTGTAATACCTGAAACTCAGAAACAAGTTTTGAAGACTCTCTGAACCCAGCTCAAGAGGAAAAATTTGTTGTATGTATAATTTGATTCATAAAGTAGGTAAGTAAAACTAGACAGGCATGGATTCTACACAAGGATTTGACAGTTACTAATACGTAATCTTGTGATGAAATTGCATCACTTCTTCTAAGTCTTAGTGTACCTGTCTCTGAAATAAGAATAATAATGCATGCACTATTGGTCATTGAGAGGTTTAACAGATACCACCATAGATAATGGCTAACAGTTAGTAAGTGTTCAATAAAAGCAAGCCTTCCTTTTGGTAAAAAAAAAAAAAAAAGTTTGAGAGAAATCGATTTCAGCATTTCAGCATTTAATAAACATAAGTGAAACAAACAAAAAATGGCAGAACAATGCCTTCAGACTTTGTGTAGAGGAAGCCAAGCTCAAAATAATTAAAGTGAAGTCATTCTGGTGCTTCTCCCATCTGTGCTTATCACTCAGTTCATTGTCACACTTCTGCACTGTCTCTATACTTTTTGTCACCTTCACGTGGCAGATAGTGCCTATGACAAATTGCTGTTTCCATGAATCACAGGGCTCTTAATCCTCACCGTGTCTCCTTAAAACACATTGCTGCATTTCACATGATGCTGTGCTTTCTTTACAGATCTTTTAGTTGCCTAGTTACTGGGCTAATATTGATAATTCTTACTCCACGCCTATCTACCTTGCTGTTCTCTGCAGCCTGAAGAGTCTCCAAAGCACCCTATGGAGGTGCTTCTGCCTTCAAACCACTCTCTGTGGTTTGTCTTCTTCTAGTTTCCTCTTTCCAGGCTTCTATTTATCCACTCCCTTAAAAATGTCATGCAATTTTTTTCAAAAGACAGGCTCCAGCTTTTTCTGTTCTTGATATTCAAAACACGTCAAGGCATGCCCCATTATGGAGGCCAAAGCAGTTTGGGCTCTATGTATGTGTCACAAATTGGAAACAAAGATGTTTATAATGTTGGTAGTCTCAGAGTCTTTTATTTTATTTGTTTTTTAAAAATGTTTTTACTTTTCCACTCTAAAATCAAACCTAATCATTATTTAAAAATTGAAAAAAATCCTGAAATAAGAAAAGGAAGAAAACATCATATACATAATAATGGCACCTAAAGGTAACTACTTTGAGTATCATCACATATTTGTTAAATGCAGAATAGTGTTTTTTTATTTTTGGCTTTTATAATAATATAATAATACTTATTTGTAATTTTATAATCTGTTTCTTTTAACTTATCTTTTCCATATACTAGTTCTCCTTATTACACTATCTTCATAAACGTAACTTAAATGGCTGCATATTATTCCTCTGATTAGAGGTATCAACTTTCTTAAGTATTCTCTTAATTTTGCATTTCTAGGTTTATTTTTCAATTTCTTAGTATAACAAGTAATTCTGTGATCAACGACTTTGCCAATAAAGCTTCCATTCCATCAGGAGGCAACAGATTACAAATAGAAGACATTAAAAAAAAAAAGATATATTACATTAGGAACTAAGGAGACAGAAAGTAACAAAGGGCCAATGGTCACTTTAAAATAGTGGTCAGGGTAGGCCTCACTGAGAACAAAGACTGAAAGGAGATACTCTCGCTGAGAACACAAGACTAAAGGGATATAGCCATACATATATGTAGGAGAAGATCCTTCCAGGAAGGAGGAATAGAGAATGCAAAGGCTCTGAGGTAGAAGAATTAGAAAGTGAAGACAAAGATAATTTCAGATAATTGTCCAAAGTCACACAGACAGAAGGTCTTGACAAAACAGTTTTAGGACTTAGATTGCTAGGATTCCATGTAATGTGTCTAAGTTTCCAAACCTGAAAGCATCAGATGACAAAGTAAAACCAAGAAGACCATCATATTCCCCTTAGCACAACTCAAGTTCACGCAAGTTTCTTCTGATTGTAAGTCCCTGACTTCTGTTTTCTCATAGCATTTACTTTAGGAAACTGTCAATTGTTATTCTTTCTCTATTCATTTGTGATGTAAATCTTCTCCTAGCCTCTTGCAAGATTTGCAATCTAGAAAGGTCTTTTTTAAGGACCTGGAAGTCATTCTTTAAAATATCATCAAAGGAGATAATGCCTCCCAATGTCTGAGGGTAGGTAGGAGCCTAACTGTCTAAGGATCAATTAGCAAGCACAGATGGCCAATCTTCCTACTAACATCCTCCAGTACCTTTCCACTAGCTCACCTTTGCTTTTAAGAATACTTCGCCCTAGCGGGGCGCGGTGGCTCAAGCCTGTAATCCCAGCACTTTGGGAGGCTGAGACGGGTGGATCACGAGGTCAAGAGATCAAGACCATCCTGGTCAACATGGTGAAACCCCGTCTCTACTAAAACTACAAAAAATTAGCGGGGCATGGTGGCGCGTGTCTGTAGTCCCAGCTACTCAGGAGGCTGAGGCAGGAGAATTGCCTGAACCCAGGAGGCCGAGGTTGCGGTGAGCCCAGATCGCGCCATTGCACTCCAGCCTGGGTAACAAGAGCAAAACTCCGTCTCAAAAAAAAAAAAAAGAATACTTCGCCTTTTGTTTCAGTGAAGTTTCATCTCCTCTGTTGCAAGTCTTAACCTCTATTGCAATAGTCTTGAATAAAGGCTTCTCTCCCTGTGTAACTCCATCTGGTGCAATCTTTCTTCTACAAGTATAATCTAACATATCTCAAAATGTCATCCTTGGCACTCTGGTCCTCAGTATAAGTCTTCAAGTGTTCATTTAACAGTCATAACACAGAACAAATTACTTAAAGCCTATATTCCCATAGTTCTACAGCTGTGTAGACCCAAAACCTTGGAAGCATTTTTCACTTTTCACTCACATTTCACTCTCCATCAACAAATCCTACTGTCTCTACCTCCATAATATAACCCAGATCTAGACCTCTCCACTTTTACCTTAACCACTGGTCATGCCATCATTATTACCTCCCACTTGGAATATTGCAGTGGCTTCCTAACTGATTCCCATATATTTATCCTTTACTGTTTATCTCCACAGAGTAGGAAGGAATCTTTCTTTCTTTTTTTTTTTTTTTGAGATAGAGTCTCACTCTCTTGCCCAGGATGGAGTGCAATGGCACAATCTCAGCTCACTGCAACCTCTGTCTCCTGGATTCAAGCAATTCTCCCTGCCTTAGTCTCTTGAGTAGATGGAATTACAGGTGCACACAACCCCCAGCTAATTTTTGCATTTTTATTAGTAGACACGGGATTTCACCATATTGACCAGGCTGGTCTTAAATTCCTGACCTCAGGTGATCCACTCGCCTTGGCCTCCCACAGTGAGGAAGGAATCTTTTAAAAGTAATAATACACTCTCCTCCACTCCAGAAGACTCCTGTGGCTTTCTGTCACACTTCCAATAAACTCTGAAGTCTGTCATTGCTCCAAATACCCCACCTTGCTTCTCTGATCTTTCCCCACTCATGGTCTCATTCATTCCATCCCAACCATGTGACCAACAATGCTCCCACTCTAGGGAGCTGTGAACCTTGCTGTTGCTACTACATCGACCTTCTGTATGGTTTCTGTTCTCACTGTGTAGCTACCTGCTGATATATCTCTTCCTCCTTCCATCTGATTGCCCCATCTGAAAGAGTAAGTCTTGGCATTCTCTATCACTGTTTTCACACATAACAGGACCTAACACTATGGATTTGTTTTATTTTGTCTAATTCCCCCACACATACACACACTGGAATGTGCCATTTTGTTCACTGCTGCTTTTTTTTTTTTTTTTTTTTTTTTTTTTTTTTTTTTTTTTTTTTTTTTTTTTTTTTTTTTTTTTTCTTACTCTGTCACCCAGGCTGGAGTGCAATGGTGCAATCTTGGAATCTTGGCTTACTGCAACCTCTGCCCCCCACCCAGGTTAAATGATTCTCCTTCCTCAGCCTCCCAAGTAGCTGGGATTACAAGTGCCCACCACCACGCCAGCTAATTTTTGTATTTTTTTTTTAGTAGAGACAGGGTTTCACCAGGTTAGCCAGGCTGGTCTTGAACGCCTGACCTCAGGTGATACATCTGCCTCGGCCTCTCAAAGTGCTGGGATTACAGGCCTGAGCCACCGCATCCAGCCTACATTTTTGTAGCCTGACAGGTTCTGGTATAAAGTAAACAATCAATAAGTATTAAGAGAATGAAGGAATAAGTGAAAGATATCAAGAAGTGTTGCCGCACACACACACCATAATTGCTCACCTTTTTGACTCACTATTTCCCAAACTTACTGACCGCCAAATCCTTTTCCATGCAGCATCTCTTAATTTGGAACCCAATCAGAAAGCACTGGTAGGGCACATTAAAGATGGCTGCAAAACCTTGATTCTTCTCTGATCAAGAGATAGGATATATGTTCCCTCTATCTGTATCCAGGAAGCCTCTGTGATTGCTTTGTGTAATACAATGTGGTGGAAATGGTGCTGTGCCAGTTTCTTGACTCGGCCCTTAAGAAACTGGCAGCATCTGCCTTTCATACTGGAGCCCTGAGCTGCCATAGAAGAAGTCTGGTTATCCCAGCAATGTCATGCTAAACAGACCATTCATAGACATTCCAGTGCACGGTCTCAGCAGAAAACCCAGCCTTCTCACCATCTCCCCAGGGCACTAGATATGTGAGAGAGGGTTCCCTAGATTCTCCACCAGTCAATCCACCAGCTGAATACAATCAAGCCACACCTGTAATCCCAGCACTTTGGGAGGCTGAGGTGGGAAGATCACCTGAGGTCAGGAGTTTCAGATGAGCCTGGCCAACATGGTAAAACCCCATGTCTATTAAAAATTCAAAAATCAGCCAGGTATGGTGGTGGGCACTTATAATCCCAGCTACTCAGAAGGCTGAGGCAGGAGAATCGCTTGAACTCAGGAGGCAAAAGTTGCTGTGAGCTGACTCTAGCCTGGGCAACAGAAGGAGACTGTGTCTCAAAAAGAAACTAATTAAGTGAGCTCTGTTGACATCACATGGAACAGAGAGTCTCCCACTGAACCCCGCCCAACTTCCTGACCCACAAAATCAGAAGATGGAATAAAATGATCGCATTTTTAAAAACAATTTAAACCTGTCTATGTCTTCGGAGTTTTGTTATGCAGCCAATAGATAACTGGAACACTCATGAAATTCACTCTCTTCATTTTTGTCAAATGGGAAACAAAGGCCTAGAGAGGAGACTGATCTTGCCCCCTGTTCTCTTAGTTCATGGTAGAACTGGGATAAGAAAACACATCTTCTGTTTCTTGTCTAGTCTTCTCCCTATGGGCAAAGACCTTTAGGTGTTGCTGTGAATCCCAATTACCTCTTGTGTCACGTGGGCTTTCCCCTTCAGATTAAACTGGCATTATTAAACACATTCTGAGTGTCAAACCACAGGGCTAGGAATGTTTACGTACTCATTTCATTTAGTCTCTCTGGCCAGGGGAGTTCTTTGGGAACGCAGGCTGTGCTGACGAGCAAAGAGGGATGTCACCAAGGCTATAAAATGAAAGGCAAGTCCAGCCAGAGTGTAAATTTACCAGAATATATTTCATTCTCCTGGCTGTGAGGCCTCAAGCTTTTGACTGAATATGTGCTTAACTATTTATAATTGACCTTTGCACAAAGGAACATGAAATTTTTATAGCCCAAAGCTTCATTTATTAACTTTACTGGAGTGTAAAATATTGCTGTTTGCCATAAATTTATACCAGGACAAACAATATATATGCTAATTAGTAGTCTTGCCATCATCTGCACGCTGTTGTGTCGGCTGGTCATTTCCGACAGGCAAAATAGCAGAATTCAATCGACAAATGACAATTGAATCGCTTGATACTTGCTGTTTACAGAGTGAAGTCTGGAGTGGTGAATTAATGGTGTTCATTATAACGAGTCCATTTCCTTTTCATTTCCTTTATAAATTAGTCCAGGTAACACGCTGAGTTCCTTCGAGAACGGCTCCTTGGGAACCTGCTGGGAAACACCTGCAAAACCCACAACTCAGCAGAATCCCTCCAGTTCTCACCCTGCAGTTTTCATGTTCCTTCTGCAGTTTCAGAAATGTACTGATGCTTCAGGCTTGAAAGGGACCTCAGAGATCATCTCTGCTTGTTTCTCAGAGGAGACTGAGGCTGAGGGAGATTAAGCAAGTTGCTCAAATTCACACAGAAAGACAGAGATGGAGTCAGGACGCAAGAGTGAATCTCAATGAAAAATAAGGCTGAGCAGGTCCTTAGCAATCACTTTGTCCTACTCACTTAAAACATGTTGAAAACTGAGGATCAGAGAGGACAAGTTTAAATGTAATATCCTTTGTGAAGGCTGGCACCGCTAAGCAGAAGCTGTAGCTTTATTCTACCCATTCATGTATTAGTCTATTTTATTGATGATTAATGATGAGTACCTACTACGTGCTAAGTATTGGAGATAAAGTTATTATTCAAGAACACATATTCCCTTCCCTTTTGGAGTTTGAAGGATAGAGGGAGAGGCATATATAAAAGAAATAGCACATATTAATATTATAGCAAGATGTAGTAGACATTAAGAGTGTTATAAGGATGACAACAAGGATATAGTCTAGTCTAGGGGACTGGATATTACATGTGAGCTGGGATCTAAATGATAAAGAGGGATTGACAGATGATGTAGGTTGAGGAGTTGGGTAAAGCACATTCTAGACAGAGGAAATGTCACGTGCCAGAGTCCTGAGCAGGAGGAAGCTTGGTCCATTATAAGAAGGAGCAAGAAGAGCATAAGATGAGTCGAGTTAGGTGGTCCCATTTTTTATTATACTGGACTTTGTGGGTTGTACTTCTTGATACTAAGCCATACAGAGAACAACAACAATAATAACAAAAAACACTTTAAGGGACATGGAAATGACATGCAAAACTAGAACACTTGGTTTGTCTCCGTTGTAGAGCATATTATATTGAATTGTAGTGGTGCTTTAATGGTGGGATCCTTAACTGTGGAACAAGGACTGAAACCATGTCTATTTCTACTTTATGGCACCTAGTTCAGATCTTAGTATGTAAGGAACACTTGAATAATGCCTGCTCCATGAAAAGACAGTTCTTCCAACGTTATCCATAAAGTACTGGCAGAGAAATGCCTACTGTTTCATCCTCATATCACATGGATCATTCTTTCTTTTCTCCTTTATAAGTGTGAAGATGCAAAACGTGCCAAAGCCATCCCCTCTTCATCTTTGCTGACGCAATCTATTTCTGAGAGCAAATTCTCAGCTCCATATTCCACCAGTGATATATAAGCTGAAGCCTTCTGAAATTTTCCAGAAAGGTTTTTGTTTTTCAATGAAAGGGGCAAATGAAGCTGGTATTATGTCTCCTCAGCCTTTTTACCTTGAATTCAAATGCAATGACTGGAGCTGCAACAACTGTCTTGCGATCATGAGTTAACAAACATTTTAAAAGTGGCAAAAGAAACTATTAATGTATAGACATCAGTCTCAATATTCTCGAGCTGTTAAAACAGTTCTTCACTCTGAACCCTTACTTGACAAGAAAAAAATAAATTACTACCAGTTTCAGTCACTCTAGTTAGGTTTTTTTGTAATTTGCAGCCAATCACAGCCCCAACTGACACAAAGTTCAAACATAGTGCCAATCACATAATAGGAACTTAATAAATATTCATGCTCTTCCCAATTTGGTCACCACTTTTCATCAATAAATGTTTTTTCTCATATTTTTCTCTACTGTTCCTTCTCTTCTTTTGGTTTATCATGTGTATTCTAATATGAAGGAGGGAGGGAGGGAGAGAGAGAGAGAGCAACTATCCTGAGAAGCTTAAAGTTTTCTTAGAAGATGAGACACAGATATAATAAAATAATAACTTCTTATCTCATCTTGTTGAGATACGGGGACAAGACCTGTGTTCCAAATCCTATTATGCTATTAACAATAACATAATTTTGGAATGTCACTTCACCAATTCATACCTTTATTAACTCTTTTGCAAAGTGAGGTTTTGACCACCTTTAAATTATTGCTTCTTAAAAGATATTTCAGAGGTAGGATCCAAGATGGCCGTTTAGGAACAGCTCAGGATTGCAGCTCCCAG
>NW_016107551.1:115773-129980 GCF_001604975.1 Cebus imitator
CATGTGTGTTCCTATGCAACAATTTTGCATGTTCTTCACATGTACCCCAAAACCTAAAATGCAATAAAATAAATAAATGGGGAAAAAAAAAGATATTTCATAAACCACCAGCATCTAAATCACTGCTGAGGCTTGTTAAATGCAGATTCCTGGGCCCCACCTGAGAGAAAGTCAGAGTCTCTTGGGCTGTAGACTAATGATTGACAAAATAAATATGCTCCTGGGGCTGTTATAATACTGAAGTTTGAGAAGCATTGTTAAATTCCATTCTTGATTTAGCATTCTTTGATTCACTTGGAATTGAATTCACATGGTAGTTTTTAAATTGTACAGATAATATAGGACATTGATGTTTTAAAGCACTGTTTTCATTAATTTAAGAAGATTAACAGATAAGGCCCTACTGCAACTGGAGATCCCACCTCCTGCTGAACCAGAACTTAAGTTTAGTGACAATTGTTGAATTAAATTATAAGAACCTCTACAGTATTTGCTGCTGGAACTGTTCACAGTGTTGTCAAAATACCCTCTGTGCATATGTATCAGTGTGATGTGTGTTTGGACACATGCATGACTGTGTATAAATATACACATGGCCACATATGGATGTACCCGTGCGCATGTGTATGCCCATGTGCTCAGGCATATACTAATGTGTGCACATAGGGACTTACTGTATATCTCGATGTGTAACTACATGTGTTTATAGAAGCACATATTTTTGTACATCTGCACTTGTACTTTCACATGGGAATACACATATGTATGTAGATGTACCTTTTTTTTTTAACATCATTTGTTATCAATTCCAGGTTGAGTTGTGAATAGAAAACAGTAATCTCTATAATGTAGTCCTCAAAGTGTTGGGAAATAGAAGAAACTGTATGGTTCGCAGAGGTTAGACTCATGATATTAATTTCGTTTAGTTTCTTGAAATGCCTTTTTGTAAAGATAATTTTTGATGACACAGGAGAGAACACTAGGCTTCTGGTACTAGCACTATGGATAATGTATTGAATGGTCTTAGGCAAATCATGTCATCTCCATGAGCCTCAGTTTTTTTCTTTTTCTACAGTCTCAGAGTTCTTTGTTCAAACGTATATGACAATACTTAGAGTTTGTGTTTACCTCTTTTTCTTAAAATATTAATATCTCTTTGATAGTAGGAACTATTCAGCTCCATAGCCCTAATGTCTATAAGAGAGCCTAGCATATCGTGATGGTGGTGGTGATGAAGATGATGATGGTGGTGACAATGGGAACTAATGTTTATTGAGTTCCCATGTTATAACAGCACTTTCAAGCACTTTACATGGATCACTTCATTTAATTTTCACAACAAACCTTGAAGTAAATAATAGCATTTTCCCCATTTTAGAAAGACATGGCTCAGAGAAATCAATTAACCTGCGCAGTGCTAGCAGGCTAGGAATTAACATAGCTTGAATTCAAATCTATGCCTGTCTGTCTCTGAGTAACTTTAATGGACCACCATGTGATACTGCTCAATAAAGCATTATTGAATAATACAGTAATAGAATAATATTTAGTAGAATCAAATGTTTATGGGAGGCTCTTCACAAAGAACCTTGTTTACAGAGAATAATTTAGTTAATGGGACAATCTGATTTAGGATCAAATCCAGAAAGGCACACTTTAAAAGTAAAAGTGATCACAAAACTCACCAGACCCAAAGACGTTTTTATATATTAAGGAATTTGAAGCCTAAGGAGGTAAAGTGACTCCCTCAAAGTGATACAATTATAGTTACGGAGCAACAATAAAATTAGTATCTTATGTTCTTAATTCCCAGTCCAAGCCTTTTTTCTACTCTACCTGAGGCCTTTGCATCCTATCCTCCTGTCATGCAAAAAGACAAAACAAATTCCAGGTTACCTTGCAGGGGTGCCCAACCTTTTGGCTTCCCTGGGCTACATTGGAAGAAGAAGAATTATCTTGGGCCACACATAAAATATACTCACACTAATGGCAGCTGATGAGCTAAGAAGATTGCAAAAAATCTCATAATGTTTTAAGAAAGTTTATGAATTTGTTATGGGCCACATTCAAACCATCCTGGGCCATATGCAGCCTGCAGGCTGTGGGTTAGACGAGGTTGCTTATGGTACCTACAACAACAAAGAAAATCAGTGGAAATTTCCTCTACACAAACACAAGTTACAATTGTCATTGTTGTTGTCATAGTTATGGTGACTATGTTTCTGATCTCTGCTCTTAGAGTCAATGGACAGTCACCAGGACAAATAAATTAAACACTAGTAAGTGCCTATCAAGACTCCATGTGAACCCAGGAGACAAAGCTCTCATGGGCCAATCGTCTCATTCTCTCAAAGTGCCCCATCTCATAATTAAAAATTAAACCATTTTCCAATGAAATAATTTTGTTCATTCTCCTCACTCCTGCTCTAGAGCCTGTGGCACCAGCTAAATTTCAAATTAAATAATTCAACTGCAATACATTTAAAATAGATTACATTTAGTGCTACACTTCCAATTGGCTGCAAAACCAGGCCAGTTGTACAAGATTCCTGTGGATGTCACCCACCAAGGATGTACAAGGCGTGGGTTTGTGTCAGTGAAAGCTGGCTACCTCTCCCTTCCCTTTTTTTCTCATTATCAGCTATACCATCACAAAATCTTTTTTCCACCTTATCCATTTTGTCTCATCTTGACCCCTTGATTCTATTTTTCCCTCCCCTTTGATTAAAAGTATCCTTAAAAAAAGAAAATAAAACCAGAATCTTCCATTTTGCTTTTCTGATGGGCTGTTCTCTGTTTGCTTTCATCACCTGTTCACTTGCTAGGACAATAGAGACACATTACAAGTCTCTCCATGCAAGACAGGGTGTAGGTGGCAGGATGGATTGATGGACTGTGCCAAGTAAAATGCCTTCTTCTCCTGGGGCTGCCAGTTTTGATCTGGCTCAGGGTGCCAGGATTTCAGAATCATTATTTCATTTGACAGATGATAATGCAAAAACAGCTTGCCCTGCTAACACTCCTTACCTGGGGAGTCAGCATGGCAGTGATGAGTGCTGTGGCCAAGTACTTCAGGTGGGCAGGGGATATGGGTTTGATGTCCAGCTGTGTGATCTTGAGGGAGCCATTTGACCACCCTGGACCTCAGTTTCCTCAACTGCACTCTTCTTTGCTCAGACATGGTCATAGTTTTATCTATTCTTAGGCTTATAAGTAAAAGGGAAATTTAAACTGCACATGAACTCCAGGGAAGATCAACCAGGACTATGTGATAATGAGGAGAGCCAAACTAGGAATATCAACTGCTAGGAGGAGAACAGGGATGATGTTTTCTCCACAGATCAAGTATTTGTTAAGTGAAGGAAATTCCTATTTTACTGCCAATTTACTTTCTATTTCTGTCTGCTTTTGTTCCCTCTCTGTTTCAGAGGATGGGCAATCACTTGCTGAGTTTGAGAAAAGGATCTAGGTGAGCCTAGGTAACCTGTCCATAGGACGTGCACATCTCCTGCTTCTATTGATAACCTTATAGAGGCAGTCTCTGATCAAATCGAGGTTGGGTGCTGGGGGCACATTGATGCAGTGCTGTCTATGATGGGCAGGTAAGTTTAATTATAGGGTGAAGTAAAGGAAGCCCTGAATGACCATTCACCTGTTTTGCCATCCCAAAAGCTTTTGTTGTTTAGTGAACCTGAAATGTTTGATCTTCCTTGGTGGGCTTTTTGAATCTTATTACCAATAAGTTCTGAATATTGTAGAGAAAAAGGCAGGGTTATTCATTAGCCTTCTAAACTCTTATTTTTTTTTTTATTGCAGAGGCCTGAGGAAAGATAAAACATACCTTAGAGAGAAGGAAAGGTTTGGCTCTTTGAAGGCCTGAAGAGCCACTTAGGAATAGCCGTGGGAGGGAAACATTTCTATGGAGAGAAATAGTGGAAGGGAAATCTCCACTATTTTTAATAATGGAGGTAGTGAGCTCTTCATCACAGTATGTATTCTATTCTGGCACCATTAATTACTACTATATACTTTTAGGCACTGATTATTTTACACTGTTGTGAAAATAGATGATAAAATTGGGCAGCAGGTTTGGCAATACTCCTGGGTAACACTTGACAAGTTCAAGTCCTGCCCTTTTCTTCCACAAGGGCTTCTTCAATGGCAGATGCCAGGATGATGTGGTCCTGAGTAATTAGTGATTGTGTTTGTCATTTGTGTCTGCATGATTACAGAGCGAGAACACAAGTTTACAATGCCATGCTAAGGACGTAGCAAATGCCTTTACACTCTGTCAATGCACCTTATGAGGATACACAACACACACACACATAGGCATACATATGTACACACATATTCAAGGATGCCACCAGAGAGACTACCACGTTATGGAGCAGTTAGGTCCACCAGTCTAAGACAGAAAAAACAGCCTACTAGGAACTCTACAGTGTGGCCTGGCTTCCAGAAATATGGAGGCCACCATGACTAGAAACTAAGGGAGGAGATCTTTGATCATCACATACTATCACAACGTAGCCAATGTTTGTCAACCTACTTGCAGTAACTTATGCTTGATTCTGGGTGCTATTAATTGATAAGCTTCTACTGATTTTACCTGTGGTCATAACTGGCTCTAATAGGACAAGATCTGGAAACAAAGGAGCCTGCCAGCCTCATAGTTATGGAGAGGCCTGGGGTTCACACTGGTCATTGAGACGAGCCTCTTCGTCATTCCTGATTTTACCCTGGCCACAGTGATCACCAGCATGTGAGCATTAAAGTCACCCATGCATGTGCTGCATTCTTGTTTGTTTGTTTTTAAGTTAAATATTAATCAGCAATAGAGAGAACACAGGATCCACAGTCAGTGATTAAAGTTTAAGAGCAGGCAGGTGGCAGCCGGGCACAGTGGCTCACACTTGTAATCCCAGAACTTTGGAAGGCCAAGGCAGGTGGATCACCTGAGATCAGAAGTTCGAGACTAGCCTGGCCAACATGGTGAAACCCTGTATCCACTGAAAATACAAAAATGAGCTGGGCGTGGTGACATGGGACTGTAATCCCAGCTATTCTGAAGGCTGAGGAATGAGAATCTCTTGAAACTGGGAGGCAGAGGTTGCAGTGAGCCAAGATCGTGCCACTGCACTCCAACCTGGGTGACAAGAGCAAAATTGTGTCTCAAAAAAAAAAAAAGAGCAGGCAGGTGGCAAACCAATTTATTAACAGATTCTCCATCTGAGGTGTTAAAGCTGCCATGCTTTTCTTTGCAAGCTTCAAGTTGAGCCTAGAAAAAGAAACTGCAAAAAAAAATTGAGGAAAGGCAGAAAATGCAAAAGTGTGCCTTCCCTGAATTAGGCTCTTTAGTTAATTTCCCATTCACTCAACTCACAGAATAGTGGAAAAGAGGTCCAGTTTCGATGGCTGAGGACATGAGCTTGAGAAAGGGCTTTATTGTTTCTAATGCTGTGCTTCTGGGTAATTTATTTACTTTCTGGTCCTTAGTTTCCTCATCCATTAAATGGGGGAAAGGGTCATAATAACAGCAATTTCTTCACCAGGTTGTAATTATCAGAACCAACTGACATAAAAATATTGTAAAATGTAACATACCAGCATTGCTACTGTTTCCCCATCTAGAGTTCTGTGAGATTTCTATGCTTAAATAAAATAAGTGACATTAATATAGTAATGGCCCTAATTTGAGACCTGGCCTAAACAAACACAGAGTAAATCTAAAGAAACAAAATTCTTGTTTAGCTTTACAACCTTATAGTTTTAAAATCTGATTTTACCCTTGAATTCAGTCTCTGCGCAGTGCCAGTTAATGTCCCATTTCATATGCTTTGAGGAATTTAAGGTTACACAAAGAACTTCTCTTTTGGCAAAACAACCAAGCTTGGGGAAAGAGAAGGGTTGACAGGTAAGGCAAGGAATGCGTTGAAAATCATATGATACCATCCTGCTCCATTCCAAATGTTTTTGCTTAACAATTTTCTGAAAGTTTTGTTATGGATTAGATCAGGAAGCCATTAAAACCATGGCTACATCCCTAGAAGTCAGGATTTAGTGGAAACTTGGACAGGCTCTTTCCCTTAAAAATATCTATATTTCCACATCTGTGCTCTGAGGCAAATATGTAGGGTCATTGTCAACCATATAGATCATCAGCATCAGAATTACTCAGATTTAAAGACAGATTCCTCAGCCCAACCCAGACTTAGAATAGGAATAGAATATTCTCATCGTCAACAGTTTCTCCAGTGGGGAATTTTATGCTACTGAATGTCTAAGTGGTTGTTGAGAACAGTCTCCAAGCCATACAAACTCTTGTATCCTTAGCTTCCTTTACATTTATGTATCTGAAACAAGATCTTCACAGGAAAAAAAAAAATAGAGGTCAGGAGATTCAGACAAAAAGCATCTCCTCCCCATTAGGAAAACCATGGAAGACCAGCTAATACCACCTGTGCACTCGTCAGGACCCATAAGGAAAACAAAGCAGAGCTGGCCTGTTATCTTGGCCTTCCATTGTAATTCTAGCAAGGTTCATACATGTATACGAAGACGACTCTCTGAGTTGGCCCATCTGAAGCCAGGACTGTTAGAGTAAAATACAAAATATCACAGAGTTGACTTACTGGCCTTTAAAAGTCCCTCCTGAGCGGCTGGGGAGCTCCTTGTCTGTTTCCCTACGCACTGCTGTGCTCATAAAGCTGTCACTAATCACTGTCCACCATCCTGATAGCATTCAGTCATACATCAAGGGGAGGGAAGTGGTTTCTGAAGGGTTCTGGTGTGTAATGTGGCCACCTTAACCCTAGGCCATGTCTTTCATTTTCAGTGGTGGGTGTGGCATCTAGTTTCTATTAGACACCTCTCTGGAGGTGTCTGAAGGTAAATGCCAGCTTTACTTCTTTTAATTTTGAATATTTACTCCTGAAGCTGCCTGCAGGCAAAATCTGATTTTTTCCCAAGTATTATTTGCTTCTGCTTGAGCCCTAGTATTAATCACCCATTTATATCTGCGTATTTCTTGGACTTTGTTTTCCATGGCTATTATTCTAGACTAGCACTGTCCAATAGAAACATAATGTGAGTCACAAAGGTGAATTATATACTAGGTGTTAAATTTTCTTGTAGCTGCATTTAAGAAAGCCAGAAGAAACATGTGAAATTAACCTTTAAAACATTTAATAGTATATTTTAACTCAATATATTCAAAATATTATCATTGTAACATAGACTCAATAACAAATATTTGTAAAATTTGTATTCTTTTTATTTGGGGACTAGGTCATTGAAATCTAAGTATTTTATACTTATAGTATATATCAATTTGAATTAGCCACCTTTCAAGTAATTAATAACATGCATGGCTATCCTATTGTACCACAAAGTTTCAGAATGACAAGAGTTAATTTGGCTAATTGATTCCTTTATCCATTCATTCAAACACATACTAAGTTAACTGACTAGACATATTTCTGGGCACTAAGCTACAGAGATAATGGTCATCTGACTTTCCTGGAATTTATAGTCAATTAGGAGTGACAGGCAATAAAGAAGGAGAGGAATAAATGGACAAAATAATTTCAGACTGCAATAAAGGATATCAAAGGGGAAAAAAAAAGGTTGATGTAATAGAGGGCAACCTAGAGAGAGGAGAGGGCTTGATTAGAACAAGTTATGAAGAAGAACCTCAGAACAAAGGCCTGAATGGCAGGTGTTCATTCACTTATCTTTTCATTGTTGACAATCAACCACATTCCATCTTAGGACCTAGGTAGTATAAGGTGCTATATTAAATATTTGACTACATTTCTGTTGCATAAAGAAGCATTAGACTACAGTGAATATTAGACTGTAATCTCCAAGGAAGCAGACTACGTACCCTCAGGGACTAGGAAGATCTTATTTATAATACCTACTTAATATATATTGATGGTTGGACAAGTGAATAAAGGAATAGCAACCCCTCGTGAACTTGGTTTCATGATGAAACATATAGTCGAAGGCTGAAAATGTTAATTCAATTTTTGTTTGTTTGTTTTTAGGATTGCGGGTTCCGGTTTCCTTAAGAAAGGACATGATCTCAATAGGCACTGTACCACTGAAGATGGATCTATCCAATTGTGCTGAGAAAAAAAGATATTTTTATATTCTTCCTTCCTAAGACATATGAATAGAAGACCGAGCTCAGAAAAATGTGCTCTTAAGTGCTGAGATAATTTTTGAAAATGCCAGGCCTTTCTTACACAAGCCATTTGCCAAGATATACAGAAATGAAATAAAATTAGAAATGTAACTTCTACATCCATTGTATTTAAAATGAGTAAGAGCTAATGTGTCTGTGTGGGGTGTGGGGTGTGTGTGTGTGTGTGTGTGTGTGTGTGTGTACACGCATGTGCTGTTGTTTTAAGAAGAACAGTGCTTTATAAAACCACGGGAAGAAATTGCCTCAACAGATGAATATTTCCAGAACAATAAAAGGTGATTCAGGAGAAGGAAAACCCATCAGACTATATTTTTACTGCAGTCAAATCTGGCTCATTAAAGAAAAATATACTTTTAAAACTTTTATTTATTGTGTTTATTCGGTTTTTTTGTTTGTTTTAGTTTTGCTCTTGTTGCCCAGGCTGGAGTGCAATGGTGTGATCTCAGTTCACTGCAACCCCCACCTCCAGGTATAAGCATTCTCCTGTCTAGCCTCCCAAGTAGCTCGGGTTACAGCTATGAGCCACCATGCCTCACTAAAATTTTTTGTAGTTAGTAGAGATGGGGTTTCACCATGTTAGTCAGGCTTGTTGCAAACTCCTGACCTCACATGATCCACCTGCCTCAACCTCCCAAAGTGCTGAGATTACAGGCATGCACCACCACGCCTGGCCATGTTTATTCATTTTTATTACTTTTCTTTACCTTTCTTTTTTTTGTGACATTGATCGAGCCAACGATAGTCTGCGAATAATACAGTAATAGCCGTCAAGTATTAGCATGAATATGCTAGGCAATTTTCTACTTACTTTAAGCGAATGATTTTGTTTGATGCTCAAAACAGTCAATAATTTGGGAAGACTGATATGGCATTATAGAAACATAGAAACAAGGATTAGTATGAGTGGGCAAACAAATATTTGCCCAAGATCACCAGAGAGCAGTTCTTAAATTTTTGCCTCATGATGTGTTTACATTCCTTAAAAACTGGTGAGGACAACTGTATTAGTTTCTATTTCTACTATAGTAAATTACCATAGACTTCGTGTCTTAAAACAACAACATTGCCAAAAGTCATACATGTACGTACATCTAGTTTTAGGTTGTCTATTCTATTCTATTGATCTATGAGTCCATCCCTGTGCCATCTTAATTAATGTTGCTTATTATAATAAGCCTTAAGATCAGGTTGACTGATAACTTTCACTTTTTTTCTTCTTTATCAGAACTTTAAAATAACTGTCCATATCTACAAAACTATCTGGCAGGGATTTTGATAAGAATTGGGTTAAAACTGTGCATCAATTTGAGATAACTGAAATCTTTATTAGGTTGAGTCTTCCAATTCACGTGCACCAGATGTCTCTCCACTTATTTAGCTCTTTGATTTCTTTATTCAGTGCCGGATAATTTTCAGCAAAGAAGTCCTATAAACATTATTTAGATTTACACTTACTTTGTTCTTTAAGTTATTGTAAATGGTGTTGTGTTATTAACTTTGGTGTCCATATATTTATTGTTAATATAAGAAAATACAATTGTTTTTCAAGGTTACTTTGTATGGTGTGATCTCACTCAACACACTCACTAGTTGTAGGTTTTTTTTGTTTTATTTTTTAGGCTCGTTGGCATTTTTTATGTGTATCCTCTGTAAATACAATTGTTTTTATTTATTCTTTTCTGATTTGTATGCCTTTTATTTCATTTTCTTACTTTACTATACTTGCTAGAACTTCTAGCACTATGTTTCTTAAGAGTGGTAATATTGGATATCCTTGCCTAATTACAAATCTTAGGGTGATGGTATTCAGCCTTTCATCACTAAGTAAATTGTTAGCTGTTGTTATTATTTTTTAATAGATACTCCTTACCAAGTTGAGAAAGTTCTTCTCTGTTTCAACTTTCTGAGAGATTTTATCATGAATGGGTGTTAAATTGTGTAAAGGTTTTTATGCAGTGGATATAATTATGCATTTCTTTCTTTACCTTGATAAATAGTGGATCACTACTCTAAGACCAACTGCTCTGTTTTAACCCTATCTGTTCTAACACTGACAGATATAGTACAATTCAGTTCTGACACTCACACCTGGAGTTAGTGCAGACCCCACAAAATGAAGGGCAAATTATACAACAAGACTTCCCTCACTTTAAATGCCAGCAAGAAGTTCAGTAAGTCCCCAGGTCATCTACACTTCTGATGAACTGACTACAAATTTCAGGGTTACCATGACCCCGTCTGGTTTATAATTTAGTAGAATGACTCATGGAACTCAGGAAAGCACTATAGTTATGACTCAAATTTTATTATAAAGGGTATAACTCAGGAAAAGCTAAGTTAAAAAGCATATAGGGTTAGATTTGGAAGAGTGCTAAATGCATATCTTCAGTCCCTTCTCCCTATAAAATCACATCACATCATCCTCCAAAGCACATTGATGTATTTACCAACTGGGAAACTCCTCTAAACTGCAGAGGCCAGAGATTTTATTGGAGTTTCATGATGGAGGCATGATTGATTAAACCATTAGCAGTGTGATTGGGCTTTACCTCAAGCCTCCACCTCTTCCTCAGAGGTCAGGCTGGCTCAAAGTTCCAGCACGCTAATCATGCAGGGGGTCATCCTGGTGACCAGCTCCCATCCTGAGGCTACCTAGGGACCCACCATGAGTCACCTCATTAGCAAAATGATAGTAATAGATAGCATAGTAATCCAAAGGTCTCAGGAGTGAAAAAGCCAGTTCTATTCCTCAGAAAATCCCAAGTGCATTAAGGAATTAAGTACAAAGACCAAATATTACTATTATACAACAATGATATCGATAGATTTTTAAAATTTTAAACCAACCTTACATCCCTGGAATAAACTCCAGTGATTATAGCAATCCAAAGGACTCCGGAATAAAAAAGACACTTTTGTCACTCAGAAATTTCCAAGTGCATATGAAGGAATTAAGTACAAAGGCCAGAAAACTTTTTATACAACAATAGTATTGATTGATTTTCAGATGTAAACCAGCTTAGCATCCCTGGAATAAACTCCACTTGTTATGGTATGAAATTATTTTTTATATTGCTTAATTTTATTTGCTAATATTTTGCTAATGATTTTTGTGTCTGTATTCATGAGAAATATTAGTCTACTATTTTGTTTGTTTTTGTCTTTAATATTGGATTTAAGCGACTTTTGCATGAGGAAAATTGGCTTCATGAAATGAATTGCAAAGGTCTACTTCTATTTTCTTTAAGAAATTGTGTAGAATTTGTGTTATTAAAAAAAAATTAATGCCGGGTTTGGTGGCTCACGCCTGTAATTTTAACATTTTGGGAGGCCAAGTTGGGTGGATCACCTGAGGTCAGGAGTTCCAAACCAGCCAGGCCAACATGGTGAAACCCTGTCTCTACTAAAAATACAAAAATTAGCTGGGCGTGGTGGCACATAAGTGTAATCACAGCTACTTGGGAGGCTGAGACAAAAAAATTGCTTGAACCTGGGAGGCGGAGGTTGCAGTGAGCCGAGATCATGCCACTGCACCCCAGCCTGGTCAAGAGAGTGAGATTCTTTCTCCCAAAAAAAAAAAAAAAAAAAAAAAAAAAAAAAAAAAAAAAAAAAAAAAAAAAAAAAAAAAAAAAAAATTTTTTATTTTTTTTTTTTTTTTTTGCTAAAACAATTTTAGTTTTCTGGAACTCTGTGCCTATGTGAACCAGATACATTTTCATTTCACATCTGCCCACTCNTAAAACCATCAGTGTCTGGAGGAAATTTTTAAGTTATACATTTATTTGCTAAAAAAGTTATAGGAATATTCAAATAATTATGCATTTCATGTTGGGTAAGTTGTACCATTTATATTTTTCTTGGAATTGGTCCATTTTTCTAACTTATAAAATTTATATGTATAGCATTGTTTGTAGTATTTCTTTTTTATTTGATATTTGTTGGGTCTTAACAATATCCTTGGCTTTATTCCTGATATTAGTAACTTGTAATTTTTTTTTATTATTTTTTCTGATTGATTTTAGATTTCTAATTTAAGTGACTCCTGATTTTATCTTTATTTTTCTCCTTGCTTTGGGTTTAGCATCCTTCTTTTTTATAGAATCTTGAAGTGGTAGCTTAAATTATTGTTTAAGATGTGACCCACACATTTTGATATGTTGTGTTTTCATTTTCATCCAGTTCAATGTATTTCTCATTTTTGTTGAAACTACCTCTTTACGAGCCTGAATAGCCAAGTCAATTCCAGCAAAAAGAACAAACCTGGAGGCATCACATTATCTGACTTCAAACTATACTTCAGGGCTACAGTAGCCAAAACAGTGTGGTACTGGCACAAAAATAGGCACAAAGATCAATGGAACAAGTTAGAAAGCCCAGAAACAAGGCGGCACACCTATGACCATCTTATCTTTAACAAAGCTGACAAAAACAAGCAATGGGGAAAATAATCCTTATTTAATAAATGGTGCTGGGGTAACTGGCTAGCAACATACAGAAGATGGAAATTGGACCTGTTCCTTACACCATATACAAAAATCAACTCAAAATAGATTAAAGACTTAAATGTGAAACACAAAACTATAAAAACCCTGGAAAACAATCTAGGCAGCACAATCACACAGAAACGGGCAAAGATTTCTTGACAAAGACAATAAAAGCAATCTCAACAAAATAAAAATGAGTAAATGGGATCTAACTAAACTAATGAGCTTCTGCACAGTAAAAGAAAAACTATCAACAGATAAACAGACCACCCACAAAATGGGAAAAAAACATTTTCAAACTACACATTTGACAAAGGTCTAATATTCAGCATCTATAAGGAACTTAGGGAAATTTACATGAGAGAAACAAACAATCCCATTAAAAAGTGGCAAAGGACATAAACAGACACTTTTCCAAAGAAGATACACATGCAGCCATGCAGCCACCAAGCATATAAAAAAAGATCAATATGGCTGATGATTACAGAAATGCAAATCAAACCCACAATAAGAACCATTTCATATCATTCAGAATGGCCATTATTAAAAAAGTAAAAAAATAATAATAATAACAGATGTTGGCAAGGTTGGGGAGAAAAGGGAATACTTACACACTTCTGGTGGGAGTATAAATTAGTTCAATCATTGTGGAAATTAGTATGGTGATTCCTCAAAGAGCTAACAGCAGAGCAGCCATTTGATCCAGCAATCTCATTATTGGGTATATACCTAGAGGAATATAAATCATTCTGCCATTAAACACACAAGCATGAGAATGTTCATTGCAGCAATGTATTTTTTATTCACTATAGCAAAAACCTAAATGCCTATCCACCTGAATGCCTATCAATGACAGATTGAATAAAGAAAACATGGTACATATATACCACGGAATACTAGGTAGCCATAAAAAAGAACAAGATCATGTCTTTTGTGGGAACATGGATGGAGCTGGAGGATATCATCCTTAGCAAACTAACACAGGAACAGAAAACCAAATACTGCATGTTCTCACTTAGAAGTGGAGCTAAATGATAAGAACTCATGAACACAAAAAGGAGAAAACAGACACTGAGGTCTGTTTAAGGGTGAAGGTTGGGAGGAAGGAGAGGAGGAAAAAAAACTGTTGAGTATGAGGCTTAATACTTGAGTAATAAAATTATCTGTACAAACCCCATGACATCAGTTTACCTATATAGCAAACCTTCGCATGTATCCCTGAACCTAAATTAAAAGTTAAAAAACACTTTCTATTTACTTCATGAATTATTTAAAATCATGCTGCTGGGGGTGGATCCAAGATGGCCGTTTAGGAACAGCTCAGGATTGCAGCTCCCAGTGAAAGCGCAGAGGGTGAGTGGACGCCGTGTTTTTATTGCCCACAGACTAGGAAATTCCCGGGCAGAGGTGCTCCACGGTCACCAGCGCGGCTGTTTCGGCCAGCGCGGCTGTGCCGGCCAGCGCCGGCCAGCGCCGCTGCTTTGCCCCGCGCGGCTGCTTTGTCGGCGCCC
>NW_016107551.1:135325-174082 GCF_001604975.1 Cebus imitator
GATGTAGGTGATGGGGAGGAAGGCAGCAAATCACACTGCCACGTGTGTTCCTATGCAACAATTTTGCATGTTCTTCACATGTACCCCAAAACCTAAAATACAATAAAATAAATAAATGGGAAAAAAAAAATAAATAAAAAAAAAAAATAAAAATAAAATCATGCTGCTTAGTTTACAACTGTTGGGAATATTTTTTGTTACCTTTTGTTGTTGATTCATGATTGATTCACATATTCCATATGATTTACATATTTTGAAGTTCATATTTTGTTTGGTGATTCATATCTTGGGTTGCTATGTTTTCTTTGAGGATTGATACTTTTATCAATATATAATACCTTTTTCAGTAATTTTACTTGCTTTGAAGTCTATTTTATTTGATATTAATATATTCCTCCTGGTTTCCTTTAATTATTTCATGATATATGTACTATGATATTTTTACTTTTAATCTGATTATATTGTTATATTACAGTGCATTTCTTGTAGAAAATCTAGAGTTCAGTTATATTTTTAATCTACTTTTCCAATCTCTGTCTATTTAATTGGTATATTTAGACAATTTATATTTAATATATTTTAATATATTAGGATTTAAGTCTGCTACTCTATTGTTTTCTATTTGTTTTCTCTCTTTGTCTATATGCTTTTTTCTGTCTCCCCATAAATTACTTACTTAAACATTTTTCTTGAATTCCACTTTGATTTATCATTAGTTTTTTTTTTTAAGTGTATGTCTGAATAACTTTTTAACGTTTGCTCTAGAAATTACAAACTTTTTAATGTTTGCCCTAGGCATTACATCATATATGCATATATATGGTCTACTGATGTCATCATTTTACCAGCTTGAATGAAGTACAGAAATCTTAGCTCCCTTACTGTCTTTTTACCCTCCTCCACTTATAATTTTTTATACATTTCCTATACAACAGGTAAAAACACATCAGACAATGATATGACTTTGCTTTATTCATCAACTACAATTTAGGAAAAGGAAAGGAATGCCTGTTACATTTCCCCACATTTTTGTGTAAAGCATTTTTTCTTTCTTCTTGATTTTCCAAGGATTTTTAAAACTTAATTTTTTTCTGTTTTGAGAACTTTATTAAATTCATGTAGCGCATATTGGCTAACAACAAATCTTTTCGGTTTTCCTTGATCTTAGAATGTCTTGATTTCCTCTTCATTTCTAAAACATATTTTGGCTGGGCATAGGATTCTGTGTTGCCAGCCCTTTATTTTCAACATTTGAAAAATATTGTGGAATTCCCTTTTGGTCACCATGATAAAAGAAAATATATATGCAGTCATTTTAAGTGTTTTTCTCTTATTGATGAGATGTTATTTTTTTGTTGCCACTGTCAAGATTTTGTATTTGGCTTTTATTTTTAGAATTTATAATGTGTCTTGGTGTGTGTGTGTGTCTTTCGGTTTATCCTATTTGGAATTTGCTTAGCTTATTGAATCTGAAGACTTATGTCATTTTTTTATTAATTGAAAATTAATAGATTATTGCTATATTGTTTGGGTTGGAGTGCAGTGGTTATTCATAGGGGCAATCAATCATAGTACATTGCAATCTCAAAACCTCTGGAGCTAAGCAATTCTCCCAACTAGCTGGGACTACAGGCCCACCCAAGTCTTCATGGCTAGGTTTATGTCTTGGCAGACTTCAGAAGTTTTCAGCCTTCACATCTTTGAGTATCATTTTAGCTATGCCGTTTTTCTCCTCTCTTTCTGGGAAGTTGATGACAGAATTGTTAGATCTTTTGTTTTAATCCCATTGCTGCCTGAGATTTACTTATATTTTTTCAGCCTATTTTATATTTGTTGTTCCGATTGAGTGATTTCTATTACTATCTCTTCTAGTTTACTGACTTTCTTGGTGTACTCCATCTGCTGTTCACCCTATCCATTGAACATTTTTATTTTGGTTATTGCAATTTTCTGTTTTACAACTTTCATTTAGTTCTTTTTATTTTTAGTTTCTTTGCTGAGACATTTTATTTTTATAATTTTTAAAGCCAATTAATGTTTGTAATTGCTGATTGAGGCTTTTTTTTTTTTCCAGTCATGGCTACTTTAAAATTTTTGGTCAGATAATTCTATGATCTTGGACATCTTCGTGTGACATATACTGATTGACCTTTTTTTCCATTTAGTTTAAGACCTTCTTGGTTCTTTGCATAAAGTCATGTTCTGTCAAAATCTATACTTTTTCACATTATGTTATGAGAATTCTGCATCTTATTGAAACCTCTTTTCAGCTAACTTTCTCTGACACTACTTCAGGAAGAGGGGCTACTGCCTCATTACATTGCCAGGTGAAGGCAGAAGTCCAGGTTTTCTATTTGACCTTCATTGTCACTAAATGGGGAGCATTTCTCTTTCCTGCTTCCTATCACTCCTTATTACCAAGTGTCAGCCTCCTGTGTGGTCTCCACTGATACTGTGGTGAAGGCGGCCTAGTTACCACCGGGTGATGGTGTAGGGCTGATTCTCCATAGGCCTCCTCTGAGGAGGAATCGGAATAGTTTGTAATTGCAAGGTGGGTATGGAAGACTAGGCTTCCTATGTGGTCTCCAAGACACCATAGTGATCCCAGCTTCTTACTTTGCCTTCTCTGACACCACCTCAACAGAGATGCTGGGTGTCTCTTTATAGCTTGGTGAGAGTGAATGTCTAGATTTTCCACTTGGTCATTGATGATATGGGTGAGCATGAGGACCATATTTTTTTTTTTTCTGCCTGGAGTAGAACAGTTATTCTGTACAAATTTTTCTTCTTGCTAAAACTATCCTTTCCTTGTCTTTTGACTGGAGAGATTGAGGATTTTGGGGGGCTTTCTGTGTCTCTGTCCACAGATGACTGTGAGTGTTCAGCTTCTTTATCTCTGGGCTCTATAAATGAGAACCCAAGGAACTCACCACCATGCTGTCCATCAGCTTCCAAGGTCCCCAAGTAGTCCTCTTCCTCTTAAAACCTATCAATCTTCGTATATTTGTTTTATATGTAATGCCCACAGTATTTAGGCGCATTGTGCTGCTTGTTTTTATGATAGGAACACAGCTATGACAATTTGTTTACGTTTGTTTCTGTACTATTTTTAATTTACTTTCAAACTATGATGGTAGAGTTAACTAGTTGAGAGATTGTATTGTTTGCAAAGCAGAAACTATTTACTACCTGACTCTTTACAGGAAAAAAAAAAACTGTTTACTGTCTCTCTTTACAAAAAAAGAGAATGGATCTGTGGAATCCATTCTCTTATAGAACATTTTCTGGAACTTGCAAATAGCACTTCTTTATTCTATTTGCCAGAAAGTGATCATATCAGGAAGACTGCTAAAGATAATATCTGGTTTAAATGGTTTGTGTCGAGCTAAAATTTAGAGGTCTTATGATAGAAGAAAGAATAGATACTAGAGAAAACTAGTGTCTTTGTTACAAAAAGTTTTGTAAAGATCTTCTCTCTTGAATCTTATAGCAGCCATTTCTAAAAGAAAAAAAATCGAACAAACATAAAACAAACAAAAACAACAGCTAAAACACTAGCTTCACAGACTGCTCCTGCGAACTAGCCAAACAAAAACAATCACAACAAAGTAAAATTGTAATTATATAAACACTGATTGAGTCACATCATATAATATTTTTGTTTACTCATATATATCATTGGTATATAGGGTCTTTGAGAAACTGCAATTAAGAGACCTCATTAACTTTTTCATTTTGTTTTGTTTTGTTTTTGAGATGGAGTCTCACTCTGTCATCCAGGCTGGGGTGCAGTGGCACCATCTTGGATCACTGCAACCTCTGCCACTTGGGTTTATGTGATTTTCCTGCCTTAGCCTCCCAAGTAGCTGGGATTACAGGCATGCACCACCACACCTGATTGATATTTTTTGTATTTTTAGTAGAAATGGGGTTTTACCATGTTGGTCAGGCTGGTCTTGAACTCCTGACCTCAGGCGGTCTGCCCACCTTGGCCTCACAACATGCTGGAATTACAAGTGTAAGCCACTGCACCAGGCCATACATCTCATTAACTATGAGCTACCATTTCTAAAATGTATTGAAGCAAGATCTCCTATTAATTGTTCATTTTTTCCAAGTCAATCTTGTTTGAACCAACATCTTACAAACTTATTGAAGCAAGGCCTTCCATTAGCACTTTATTTTTTTTCCAAACTGCATTTATAGTATCTTGGCTGAATAAACTATTTTTTTTTAAATTGTACTTTAGGTTCTGGGGTACATGTGCAGATCATGCAGGATTGTTGCATAGGTACACACATGGCAAAGTGGTTTGCTGCCTTCATCCCCCCCATCACATGTATCTGGTATTTCTCCCCTCATTATTCCTCCCCAACCTCCCCACCCCTGCTGTCCCTCCCCTAGACCCCCTACTGACTGCAGGCTGTGATGCTCACCTCCCTGTGTCCATGTGTTCTCATTGTTCAACACCCGCTTATGAGTGATAACATACGGTGTTTGGTTTTCCGTTCTTGTGTCAGTTTGCTGAGAATGATGGTTTCCAGATTCATCCACGTCCCTATGAAGGACAGGAACTCATCGTTTTTTATAGCTGTGTAGTATTCCATGGTGCATATGTGCCACATTTTCTTTATCCAATCTATTGATGATGGACATTTGGGTTGGTTCCAGGTCTTTGCTATTGTAAACAGTGCTGCAATGAACATATGTGTGCATGTGTCTTTATAATAGAACAATTTACAATCCTTTGTGTATATATCCAGCAATGGGATTGCTGGGTCAAATGGTATTTCTATTTCTAGGTCCTTGAGGAATCGCCACACTGTCTTCCACAATGGTTGAACTAATTTAAACTCCCACCAACAGTGTAAAAATGTTCCTATTTCTCCACATCTTCTCCAGCATCTGTTGTCTACAGGATTTTTAATGATCACCATTCTAACTGGTGTGAAATGGTATCTCAATGTGGTTTTGATTTGCATTTCTCTAATGACCAGTGATGATGACATTTTTTCGTGTTTGTTGACCTCATCAATGTCATGTCTTCTTTTGTAAAGTTTATTTCTATATCCATTGTCTGACAAACTTAGTTGACTATAGAATCATTTTCTTTACACAACACTTACCCAAATACCCAAGTTTGCCATATTTTGGGCTTATGTTTTTATTAAGACATTTATTAAATTTTGCTTAGTATTATAATTGGATAAAATGATTTGGTTATTCAGTCACAACCTTTACAATCTATTTTTTATCAACCTAATTTGAGATATTGTCAAAGCTATGATATGATTAACACACGTTAGCTATTAACAATCATTAGTGTTAATAAAAATTATTCACTATTAACAATAAACGATTAAATGTGTGGATATATATACACACACACACACACACACATATTATATGGGATAGAGTTGCTACTCATTAAATATTATTTCATAAATGTTTATTTTCTGCTTCCTTTTTACCAAGACAAAATGGCCATGTTTTACTCATTTTATCATTCAAATAATAGTAGCTACCATTTATTGATCTCCTATGTGCAAGATTGATGACATATATTTCATCTTCATAAAAACCCCATGAGATAAATATTATGATCTTTAACTACCGAAGAGGGAAACAAGTCTCAGAGAACTGAAGATACATACTCCAAAATCACACATCCAATAATTCTAACAATCGTCTTTCTGTTTTTAATGTTGTGATTGTTTTACCACCTGTTTAACAATATATTCCACATAGACCCTGCATCCGTAGGGCCAGGATAAGTAGCTCAATTGCTGTCCATTAAGCTGACTAAAGCAGCAGAACAGACATTGACTTAGATTTTGAAAAGAGTTCTGTAGGCAGGAATGCTCTTTTCTCCCTCAGCCTGTTAAACCAGGGAAGGTGGGACATGTTTAGGTTGCTGAAATGATCATTTCTCTCCTGTTAATCAGCCTTCAATTTTTGTATCTCTCCCCTCTGAGGAATATCTTGACCTCCTGAGCCTCATATTCATTGATCCTTCAGCTTCAGTCTTGAAAGCTAGCTGTCACATCAATAAAATCTCTACTATTATTTTTTTTCACTGAGTCATCATAAGAGTGGGCTATCAAGATGGAAGACAGGTTTTAGGCCAGAATCAACAGGACCTGGTGCTTGACGAGAGGGTAAGGAAGACACTGAAGGAAACATAGGAACCTAAGGTGATGGTGTGTGGTTCGTTTTACACAAGACAGGGACAAACAGCATAATTAATAATAACAGGGATGATCCACAGACAGACAGATGACATTTATTGAGAGCTTACTACATATGAAGCCTTATTTATTTTATTTATTTTTGAGATGGAGTCTCGCTCTGTCATCTAGGCTGGAGTGCAGTGGCACAATCTCGGCTCACTGCACTTTCTGCCTCCCAGGTTCAAGTGATTCTCCTGCCTCAGAATCCTGACTAGCTGGGATTATAGATGCTTGCCATCATGCCTGGATAATTTCTTTCATATTTTTAATAGAGAGGGGGTTTCACCCTGTTAGCCAGGATGGTCTTGATCTCCTGGCCTCATGATCCATCTTCTTTGGCCTCCCAAAGTACTAGAATTACAGGCATGAGCCACTGCGCCGGGCCTATGAAACTTATTTTAAGAACTTTAATGTATTAACTAATTTGATTTTTATAGTAACCCTTTAAGAAAATTATTATTATCCTCATTTTACACTTGTTAAAATTGATGTAAAGGAGACAAAGCCACCTGTATGAGGCAGAAGATTTAAAAGGTAAAGTAATCAAGAGTCTGGTTTTGTGTTTGAGTTCCAGGGAGTGGTAGGATACCCAGTTGGAGTTCCCTACACCACGTGTGCATGTTCAATTTCACATCATTGAAGGAAGTGTGAACTGGTAAACGTGTGTCAGTTCTTATATTTCCCTGAACACTTTTGACCTGAGAGCTTCCTGAAGTGCAAAACAGGATTAATAATTAAACTATGGCTCTCCAAAGGATTCCAAAATCTCAATGAGGTAAAGTATATGAAACGTCTAGCCCCTTGTAGATTCCTGGCCAATGCTTCCTCCTTCCTGCATTCTCTCTTTTCCCCTTCATCTCTCCTTCACAGGAGTACCGGTGAGAATCAAATAAGTAATAATTATAAAAGTGATATGTCAATAATGATATCGTTTGGCTGTGTCCCAACCCAAATCTCATCTTGAATTGTAGCTCCCACAATTCTCACATGTCCCATGGAAGGGACCCAGTGGGATGTAATTGAATCACAGGGGTGAGTATTTCCTGTGCTGTTCTCATAATAGAGAGCTGTGGTTTTATAAAGGGGGGTTTCCCACAAATTCTTTCTCCGCTGCCACCATGTAAGATACACCTTTCATCTTCTGTCATGATTGTGAGGTATCTCCAGTCATGGAGAACTGTGAGTTCATTAAACCTCATTTTCTTCATAAATTACCCAGTCTAAGATATGTCTTTATCAGTAGCATGAAAATGAACTAATACAAATATATACTTATTTACCGACAGAACTTTTTAGATTGCAGAAGTAAAAATATTTCTGAATACATATAAAAAGTAGAAAGGAAGATATGAATATTATTACTCAAATACAACAGCTTGAAACTAGGCCAGACTATAAGTTTCCTGAAGGCATTATCCACAGCTGTATCTATTAAGCAATGTATTGCCAACATCTAGAATAATGCCTGGCACAGAGTAGGAGCTCAATACAGATTTGATGAATAAATTAATATAACTTTAGGTGTTTTATTACACATTAAAAATATTTATTCAGTATCTACCATGTTCCTAACCTGATATTTCTTGCTGTTACAATTCTAGTGTTTCATTTTCTTAGCTCATGCATATGTGCATTTCTGTTGTAGAGATAAGATGCAGTATAATGCATGTAACGCATTCCCTGCTGTGGATCATTTCGTTCCTCCTTTTTTGTGTTTATTTAATTTATTTATTTACTTTGAGCAAAGTTTCGCTGTGTTGTCAAGGCTGGAGTGCAGTGGTGTAATCGCAGATCACTGCAACCTCCACCTCGCAGATTCAATCGATTTTGCTGACTCAGCCTCCCAAGTAGCTGGGATTACAAGCACATGCCACCATGTTCAGCTAATTTTTGTATTTTTAGTAGAGATGGGTTTTACCATGTTGGCCAGGCTGGTCTCTAACCCCTGGTCTCAACTGATCTGCCTGCCTTGGCCTCCCAGAGTGTATTTGATTTTTTTAAAATAATGCTAGTATCATCAGAAGCATTTGAACGAGAGATACTCCATCTTTGATACAGTCTGGGTAAAATGAGGCTGAGACCCACTGGGCTGCATTCCCAGGAAGTTAAGGCATTCTTAGACACAGTGTGAGATAGGAGGTCAGCACAAGATACAGGTCACAAGACCTTGCAGATAAAACAGGTTGTGGTAAAGAAGCAAGTGAAAACCCACCAAAACCAAGATGGTGATCAAAGTGACCTCTGATCATCCTCACTGCTCATTGTATGATAATTATAATACATTAGCTTCTAAAACACACTTACACCAGCACCATGATAGTTTACAAATGGCATGGTAACATCAGGAAGTCATCCTATATGGTCTAAAATGGTTGGTGGGGGGCCCTCAGTTCTGGGAATTGTACCCCTCTTTCCCAGAAAACTCATATAATCCACCCCTTGTTTAGTACATAATCAAGAAATAACTATAAGTCTTCTCAGTTGAGCCGCCTGCACCACTGCTCTGCCTCTGGAGTAGCCATTCTTTTGTTTCTTTATTTCTCTAATAAACTTGCTTTCACTTTACTCCATGGACTTGCCCCAGATTCACGCTTGTGTGAGGTCCGAGAACCCTTTCTTGGGGTCTGGATTGGGACCCCTCCCGGCAGCAGTAATACTGTGTGCTTCTTCTAGTGATCTTTGACACCTTTGTGATTATTTCCCCAAGGTAAATTCTCAGAAGTGGAATTGCTAGGTCAAAGAGTCTGTGCATTTTCTAAGATTTGACATGTATTTTCAACTCATCTTCCAGGAACTTTTCTCTATCCACTTAACTAACATATATGAGACTCAAAAATGTTTTGCTTCATTTTCTTGTCATCATCTCTTATGAATTGCTTCTGTCTTTTACAACTCTTAGGGCTATGTGACATACCATGAAAAGCCTCAAAGAACAAAACACATGCAAGTAGAGAATTTACCTTTTTTATATTCACAACTGAAGAAAAAAATTCTTAAAATATTGTATGAGGAGATAAAAAAGGGTGACTTGAAATAGAGTAATAATTTTGAAATCTACAGACGGCTCATATAGGAGATGCCTATAAAATATTCCACCAAAATGCTAAAATTGGAGAAGAAAGAAAAGTGGATATGGAATTTAGTTATCAAAAATGGCTTTCTGGTTATGAAGAATTTGCTCATTCAAATAGTTTGCTGAAGATATTAAAGAACTTCTTTTTTGAATTTTTGGTTTTTTTTAGTTCCCCCAAAGTCTGTTTTTCCTGTTTGGGTTATTAGAAGCTGTATTCCTCTTAAATACAGAGGAAAGGGTGGCTTGAGTTATTGAATCAGGTCTGTGTCAAATTTTCTGTGTGAGATTAGGCTACCTGCTTGCCTGCTCTGGGCCTCAGTTTACCCATTTCTAAGGTGAAAGGCATGGCTTGATTGTCTGATTCTGCTCGCTTTCTTCATCAGCTTCCTTGCTATCTATAGTAGCTGTCTTTATCTTCCTAAAAATTGCCAGGCTTCTTTCTAGCTTAGAACTTAGGGTGCTGGACCCAAACCCAACTGGTTTGATTTATTTTCACTGCCTTTCAGTTTTCTTTCTCTGAGAGACCCTTTAGTATATTAGTTCTTCATCCTAATTCCTAACCATTAAGCACCTTGCCCTTCTTAGCATGAACCATACTGAAATTAGACAACTACTTATGATTTAAAAAATTGACCACCTTTACTGTATTCTAAGCTCTGTGAGACAGCAACCATGTGGTCATTTCTCTTATTGTCATCAAGCAGCTACTATTATGTCCAGCATGAGCTAGATTTTCAATGTTGCTGAGTGAAAGAATAAACAAATGAATGAACTGATTCACATCATTTTAACAGTTGAATTATCCCTCGAGTCCACGCCATGACCGCTAAAGGCTAGTCCTGGTGGCTTTTATACTTAGGATTCAAGATTTTCAGTAAAGAATATTTTTCTCAACTTCCCCTTTGCAATTCACCAAAACGTATAAACCAACTTCTGGCCAGCAAACCCCAGGCGAGCCAAATGTTACTAAATTCCTTAAAAGGGACTTAGCTGCTACTGGTTAACACATCCTCTCGGGAATGGAGCAAGAGGCTCTCTCTAGTCCTGTGGGGCTGCAGGAAGAGAAAAGGGGGGAAAAGCAAGACCAGCTTTTGCAAAGGTAGGGCTGGTATACACACAGACACAGACACACACACAGGTGACCATTAAGTGATTTTTCTTTCTTAAGCAGCAGCAAAAATACAGTGAAAGAGAGGGATGCACACATTCTTTGGGAGATTTATGGAAACATGAACAGTGTCCCCCAACCCAGCATAAGATATAAACAAGTAAGAGCCATAACGTTTTAAGAGCTGCCCCACTTGCTGTCTTAGGTGAAGTGCTGCTTCTCTAGCTCACTCCAAGTGGAGGACGGGTCAGCCTGTCTTACGACTGCCCTACTTCAATCTAAACTCCTTGGGAGGGGGGGTTATTCTAAAGACTCCAGCAAGGCAGCATAATAATTCCTCTGCAATGCTGCTACTCCTTCCTCTGCTGGGCAGGATGCAAGCAGAGTTCTGTCTCCACTTGTCCCTGCTCCTCTAATAGTTCACTTTTCAAGTGACAGAGGGCAGTTGGAAATCAGAAACGTTCACCTAGCCATTTTTCCCCCTCTCCGTCCCCATTTCTCAGCCTTCCTGAATCTTTAGAAGGCAGCTGGGTTTCAGAAGCAGCAGTATGCAGGATTGAGGTGCTGCTAAGTGCCCCCGGGCTTCTGTAAACTGGGTTCTGGGCCTCTGGCAAATCGCCCTCAAGTAGCTAAACTTAGATCATCATAACTTCTCTATGACTTCACCCTCCCCTCCGCTGCTCCAGTTTTATTCCCCCACTAAAAGACATAGTTTTAAAGTGCCCTCCTTCACTACCCAACTTTATGGGTCATCTAATTCTTCTTTTCTCAATGTCGTGTGGGCCCCCTGTGATTTACCCCATTTCCTTGCTTAAAATACTGTGATATTGGCTCATAGACTATAATAAAGCCTGCACATTTTAATGTGGTAAGCTCTGTTTCCTATTTTCTTTATTATTTATTATACTTTAAGTTCTGGGGTACATGTGCAAAATGTGCAGGTTACATAGGTATACATGTGCCATGGTGGTTTGCTGCATCTATCATCCTGTCATCAATATTAGGTATTTCTCCTAATGCTATCCCTCCCGTCACCTCACCCACTTCTATCCCTCCCCTAGCCTCACCCCACCCCCTGACAGGCCCAGTGTGTGATTTTCCCCTCCCTGTGCCCATGTTCTTATCATTCAACACCCACTTATGAGTGAGAACATGCGGTGTTTGGTTTGTGTGTCAGTTTGGTGAGAATGATGGTTTCTAACTTTATATACTTTTCTAGCCTTACCTTCTGTCCCCATCTTTTCATTTTGAATGTCTTTCAGTTCTTGAAATATGTATTATTTATTCTTTTCAGATATTTGTGCAGTCTCATCTGCTGGTAATGCCTTGTACTCCCTCTGTTCACAGCTTTTATGTGGTCTACCCCACCTATTCTTCAGGTCTTATTATTGACTTTGCTTTTTCATTGACCCCTGTTCACAGCAAGAGTAATTGTCCATGGTCTATCTCCCAAGTCCGTCATACAAGTTCATGAAGGCACGGGCTATATCTATCCTTCACATTGTCTGTTGAGCATAGTTACTATGGCAGAGAATGCTAATTGTTCACCAATATCTATTCTCCCCTTATTTAGCAGTGTATATAGACATTCTAAATTTTAGCAGTGTATATGGTCACCCAATTACAGACTATATATTCTAGCTACTCTTGTAGCTTGTATAGTCAAATAACTAAATACTGGTCATTGGAATGTAAGTAGAAATAATGCACAGCATATAAAATAAATAGTTACATACCACCTTGTCTTTTAACATTTCCTCGATGGCCAAAAAGGGGTGAGAGCTGAAATGTCATTTTAGACCCAGAGATTATATTATGCATAATATATATGTAAATATAAATTATATGTACATATATACATATGTAGCAATCACATATACATAGATATCTAACATAATGTATACATATTTAGAGATAGAGATAGAGATGGAATAATAGTAAACTTTTATTAAATTCTAGTTTTTAAGGTGATAGGCATTACTCTAGGGACTTTACATGCTTTAATTCATTTATGCTTACAACCATTTTATGAATAGGCAGTATTATTATCCTTATTTTACAGATGGAGACATGAGGGCTATAGAGGGAAGTGTCTCCCCTGAAGTTAGATAGAGTTGTGATACTTTAAACCCACATAATCTGATTCAAGAGCCTAAATTCATTCATTTTTCTTTCTTTCTTTTTCTTTTTTTTTTTTTGAGATGGAGTCTCACTCTGTCACCCAGGCTAGAGTGCAGTGGTCAATCTCAGCTCACTGCAACCTCCACCTCCTAGGTTCAAGTGATTTCCTGCCTCAGTCTCATGAGTAGCTGGGACTACAGATGAATGCCACCATGCCAAGCTAATTTTTTTGTATTTTTAGTAGAGACGGTGTTTCATCGTGTTAGCCAAGATGGTTTTGATCTCTTGACTTCGTGATCCGTCTGCCTCAACCTCCCAAAGTGCTGGGATTACAGGCATGAGTCACCGTGCCCAGCCAAGAGCCTAAATTCTTAATCTTTGTGCCACACTGCCCTCTGAAGAAAAAAAATCACCAAAAACATAGAACATCAGAGTCAAAATAGCATTAGAAAATACCTAATCCAATGTCTTCAATTTACAGATGAGGAAACTGCAAGGAAATGATTTCTTCTTAGTGACACAACTAGAAAGAGATTTTCTATTTCCAAGAACGATAATTCCAGGGGTAGCAATTTCCATCAGTTGCACACAGAATAAGCAAGGAAAGAGTGCCATGGAGAGAGAAATGATGTATTCCATGGGTAGAGAGGATTGTGTGGCAGAAGGCACATATGCTACATTGGATATTTGGTCCCAAGTCTTCTCTTCTCTGCTACAGAATTTTACGCCTGTACCTTTCATCACACAAGTTTACGGTGCTCCCCTATTGTGCACAGAGTACCGTCCTACACTATTGATAGTGAGCTTGGTTGTATAATTTGTTTTGGTCAATGAAGTGTTAGCAGACATGCTTTGAGACAAGGGAAAGATGTGCTTCTGTATACTGACTTGTTCACTTGTACTCCTTTGATTTACTCTGAGAAACATATGCCTCACAATTCTGATTCAAGGAGAGGACAGAAAGATTTGCAGCAGACCAAAACTGAACCCGAATCTTGAGAATGAACCCATTGGACCTTGAGATTGAAAGAAAGCTTCCAGAGCCACCCACAGATCCATGGGCAAGAAAAAGAAATGCTTGTTGTCATCAGCCACTGAGATTTGGGGTGGTTCATTATTACCTCATTATTATGGCAATAGCTAACTAATGCAGTATGATTCATCTTTGCCATCTGTGCCTAAACACTAGACCATTTTATAACCATTGCACATTCTCTTGATATAAGTTTACTTGCTAGAGCTTCCAGAATTTTGGAACTTTTGAAAGAAGATGAATAGCATCCAATATGCTTTTATAAACTTGTAAAAATTTGGAGGGATGTGGAAAGTAGAGATTGGGAGCAGTTTGGAAAACTTTCTCCTTTAGAGAGCATGTATACTCTTTTAAAGGCCATGGGACAAATAACTGTAATATTGTGGGGTTCCCAAATATGGAATATAAGGAATATAATGGTGCAGCCATAGAGGTAGCAGCATGGAAAACTAAAGTTTTCTTTAAGATCATTCATCTAATAATCTGGTTGAATACAACATTGCTAATTACTATCACTCTTTATGTACTTTGTTCACTGAGATGTAATTTTTGTGTTCAAGGCTGTCTCCATGACTAGCAAGTCAACAAGGTAAGGGCTTAGACTGATTTCTTTGAAAAAAAGGTTAAAATCTTGGTAGTATCAGATGAAGTTAGGGTCAGTAATCTAGAAATCCCTGATCCCTGTTGTGCTAATCACTTCTGCTTCTATGGGATCCCAAAGAGCTAGTAAATAAACAAGTCATGATAATGCAACAGGATTAATAATTATCTAAGCACCTGATACTGCAGCACAGCACTCTAGGTAAAGATTGGGCTGGTACACATGACTTTGGCTTAAGGTCCAAACAGGGATTTACTTCTCCTATTGCACACACTCTCTCCATATAATTCTTGACATCTGGTGATTTTCTGACAGCTGCTTGAAAGAAGTAAAATGGAAATGGGTAATAATGTGGCCAGACCTGAGGAGCAGAGTAAGACTCAGTTTATCTACTCTACCCTAGGGTGTAGAAAGCAAAGCACAAAAGATTAAACTTGATTGCCTTAAGGAGGCTACATTTGTCTGAGTATGTACATGAGAAGCATGAAATCCTATATTTAAGACATGATAATCTCATGCCTTGGAGAATGAGGCCTCTGCTCCCATCAATCAGATGAGTCTTCTTTCTTTGCTGAGTGTCCCAGGCAGGACTGACACAAATATAAGCGCCTGAAGCTCTGCCTCTCCTATGCTGTGAATCATTATACCTCATCATTGACGTTAGGTCCAAGTAGATTTTAGCCACTCAAGAGTATTTTTGAATAAATGAAGAGTTGTGCTAGAGACAGTTGAGTCCAGCAAAAACTAACAATTTACAAACTGAAAGAATTGATAATCTATGAGGAACGATGAGAAATGTTCTGATATCAGTTGGTTAACACATATCTCTTATGTTCTTTGTGCTAAACCTTGGGAATACATAGGCAAATGAGATTGAATGTCTGCCCTCAATAAATTCATGGTCCCAGGAAGGACATAATCAATTACATTGATAACTCTGGCAAAAGCCATGATAGAGCTAATAGAGGAATCTATGGGGTGACAGAGAGATAGATGAACTTCACATCACACAAGTGAGGACTTCACGGAGGAGGTGAAATCTAAGTTGAATTTAGAGAGTCAATTAAAATAAGAGAGGAAGACAGGTAAGCAGACAAACCAGGAAGGCTTGTGTCTTAGTCTGTTCAGGCTGCTATGGCATGACTTCCAAAGGTTCCACTTCTTAATGCTATTACATTAGGGATTAGTTTTCAACAAAGGATTTGTGTGTGTGTCGGGGTGCAGGGAACAAATGTGGAGACCATAGTAGCTTTCAAAATCCTGGCATGTTTAAAGGATGAATGTAAAATTCTGTATGGTTAGATTGTATGTTGTACATGTATATGTTGGGGTTTTGGTCCTAAAGAGGCTATAACAAAGCTGGACAGGTAGAAAGTGACAAATGATGTGCAGAAAGTCTATGAACAGGATCAGATATGCAGTAGATGGTGGGAATGAGGTTGTAAAGTAAAAAAGAAAGTGTTTATGAGCGAGGCAGGACTATTCATATTATTTATGAATAATAACAAAAATAGACAAAGCCACAAGTCTTGCATCGTTAATATGTGCTAAATATTTTATATATACCATCTCATTGTATCATTACTATCTCTTTGCAATAGATACATTTGATTTCCACTTTTTACAGAAGAAAATGCAGCTTGGAGAGGTTGTGTGACTTGCCCAAATCACATGGCAGCAACTCCAGCCCATGCCTGTCTGCTTTGTTCCTAACCTTCAGCTCCTCTAACTGTGAAATGCACTTTAATGACAGGCAAGATGTGGGAGGCAGAGATGGGGATTATACATTTTATATAAAGACTACATCAGTGGCCACCTCCAGAGTTCTGAGGTGCTGGGCCCCATAGGGAGCCTGAGAAATTACAAAGATTATGAAATGGATCCCCAGGTGTCAGCACTTACCTCCCCAATGCATTATCCCAGAAGAGTCTGCTGTCATGTATTAAAAGAGACACATATTCACCCTGAACTTGTAAAGAGCAATTTATAAAATGTGCACCAAAATAAAATAAAATAAAATAAAAAGGTAAAACCTAGTACTGGAAGCTGACACTTGGACAAACTAGGGCAGAGAATAGTTTATTATTATGCTTTAATTTTCCAAAAAGAGTGTAGAATCTTATCCTATTTAAAAGTCACTGATATAATAAAAGCATCTCATCACATCCTCGAGTCATTTCTACAAATAGAGCATTGACGGTTTAGATATTAACATGTGTTATAAATGTCATTGATATATTAAGACATTTTAGACTGTCTATCTAAAAATAGAAGGAAAGCCATAGGGAAGGGAGAGGAAGACACAGAACTAACTAATTCAGTCAGAATATGGAGAACCTATTCCTGCACAAGTAAGTCTCAGATTTGTGAGCAATGCAAGTAAACACCTGAATCTGATTCATGGTTTGAATTTGATTTGCCAGCAGAGTGTGATGCAGATAGGAAAAAAGAGAGAGGGAGAGAGGAGAAAGAGAGTGGGTAATAAAAATATATGGAATTAAGTAATTTTAATATTGAAAAGACTCAGTTTTATATTCTTCAATCATTTTCCATTGCAGCTATTGAAACCGAGTCTTGGGAAGGTTATGCAATTCATCCTAGGTCAGAATTTTGTGGTGAAAATCTTCAGAAGTCTGACCTGTATGTCAAATCTTAAAGGGGATAATAGGTATTTTTCTCTAAAGAAAACTGGAAAGCTCTGTGGGTGAGGGAGAAAACAACTGACAAGGTGTGGGCATAGGAATTAGGAAGAAAGAGAAGGGGAGCATCAACGACATTTTGTACCTACCATCTGATGAAAGTATTTCATATAATATCCAATTTGATATTCAAAACACCCTTAGAAAGGAGGGCAATTAGATTCAATTATGAAGAAACTCATTTTATTCATGAAGGCTCAGAGAAATTAAGTCATGTGCTCATGGATTGATAATTAAACTGGCATCACTGATCCCTGTCACCTGCAGTGCCAGGCTCATTCTTGACTGTCCAGTCCAAGATAGAGTTCCTGCTTTACACTTCAACCTAAGCCTTGACGTTGGCTCCTCAGTGCCATAGCATGACAGGGCAATCACCTGCACTGCCGCCTCACTGCACAGGAGGCAAGGCTGAAGGTCAGAGGGGAAGGGCTCTCTTGAAGTCTCACAGAACAAAATGAGTTCTGTTTTTTCTGCCTGGCACAAACCTTTCACATTGTCTCCTTTCCTTCTTTTCCTTGGACAAAATGGTAGGACAGGCCAATTCTTGTCCTGCATTAAAATTTCTAAACTGTTCCAAAACAGGAGGAAGTAAGAGGACAGGAAAAGTGCTGGAGGGGTTGTCTAATTAAATTAAATTAAATTTTATGTATTTATTGATTTTTGAGATGGAGTTTTATTCTTGTTGCCAGGGCTAGATTCAATGGCTGCTCTCGGCTCACTGTAAGCTCCCCCTCCTGGGTTCAAGCAATACTCCTGCTTCAGCTTTTGGAGTAGCTGGGATTACAGGTGCCCGCAACCACATACGGCTAATTTTTTGTATTTTTAGTAGAGATGGGATTTCACCATGTTAGCCAGGCTGGTCTCGAACTCCTGACCTCAGGTGATCCATTTGCCTCAGCCTCCCAAAGTGCTGGGATTACAGGCATGAGCCACAGTACCCACTCTGCCTAATTTAATTTAAAAGAACAGAAACAAGTTATTTTACAATTACATCTTGTATTGGCTATCTGTACAAAAAACTAAAAGACTAGCTTATGCCTTAAATGCAACTTATTATCACCGTATGTTACTGAACAGGTTAAAGGACGCCACCTGTGGCTGGGAAGGGCACATGGGAAGAGGGAAGGAAAGAAGTAGAGAGAATAGAGATTTTCTGGGATTTAAAAATAAGTGCTACGATCATTATAGTTGTAGGTTGCTAGTATAAAATAGTGTTGTTCATGTTGCTGTTCATTATTATTTTAGGCTCCTCATAAGCTCCCCTGGAACTCTATAGTCGTAAAAAAAAGCAAAGGAGGATTTTTCTGCTCCTCCTCCTCTTCCTCTTTCTTCTGCTTCTTTCTGTGTCTCTATCTCCTCTTTAACCTTACCCTTGCCTTGGTTTTGCTCATTTACCTGGTCATTCGAATTATAAATATGTATATATTATATTTCCCCTACATGGAAGTTTTAGCTTTTGATAGCTTCAAATGCCTACCAAGGCATTTCACCTCTGCATTTTATTTTTTCTAAATACGAATTACTTTTATGATAAAGACAATACTCTTAATGTGAAAACAAACTGAAGAAAATGAAAGCCTATACCACAGAAAGTGAACGTTCTTCAGTGATGTCTGCAGGCTGGCTAGAAGCAGCACTCAGCGGAGAACCCCACTGCTCTGCCTTCCTTCAACCTGGGTCTATGTCCCAATTTACCACTTTCTCCCCCGTGTGACTTTGGGAAAGTCACTTAACTTCTCTAAGTCTCAGTTTCCTTAGGTGGAAACACTGGGACTCAACCTCATAACCTGCCTCTGAGAATTACTTGTGAAGATTAAGTACAATAATGCACATTAGCGCGACGCCTGGCCAACAGTGAAAACTCACAGTAGCTACTCCAGTGAATCCCTCCAGATATGCAAATGTATATGAGCAATAGGTTAATTTTAAGTATTGTATGTAATGAATGCTTTTTCCTCCTAAAATATTACATGGCCTCTCCCAGTGTCTTTAGACAGGACTCATTTTTAAAAATATTTAGTTCATTTTGTAGCCATACCTACTCTGTTCCTCACTGATAGCAATTGAAAGATATGCTGTGTAATTTGGTTTTCTTTTGTAAGCAATGTTACAGAAAATGTCCTAACTCAAGCGTCTGAAAACTATTCAGTTCTATTACTTAATTGGCCTGGTTGTTGTATGAGGCCTGCGGGGTTGCATAATCCCTTTTGATAAAGAGGAAAAGATTTTCAGCAATTCTTTTGCTTGGACTTTCCCTAACTGGGCCTCCCAAGACATCTCATTCAGCCACCATTTATCAGGACATCCCATGTATTGAAGACAAACCAGAACAGTTCTGGGTGTGGAGACCTCACAGTCTGATGGAGGAATGAGGCAAAGTACTATAGAGACACTGAGAAATTAAACAGCAAAAACAAACAGAATTGAAGTAATCTTCCTATTCTGGTAGAAAATGGTCAGAATTTACATTATGAATGCTTTACAAATGTATCCCAGATTTTTGGTTACTCTTAAGATTCTTTCAAAAAAGATGATTTTGCCTCAGGACCCCTAGGGCCTAGGGATGACCTGGGTCTTAGAAGAGTCTGGCTGGGTTTATCTGATTCTTGTCTGTGTCCTGTCTCCTTGGTCCGCAGTACAACCACAACCAAAGGGCGCTATTAGAAGCCTCTGATTTTCTACTTCTCAGCAGCTAAACTCTCCTGTGCTTAGGGAAATATTTTCTTGCAACGTTTCTATTTCAAAATAACGCAGGCAAAACCACTGAGACTTGGGTCTGTAGCAGTGACTGGAAGGAAAACCAGAGAAAACAATAAATGGGGAGGGAAGGGAAAGAGCTGACATTTTCTTTGAGACTGAATAATGCATGTGAATGTTTTATTTTGCTGTAGACTGAAAGGGGCTTAAGGGGGAAAGAGGTGACAGGGGGAAGGAATGAGAAAGACAGAGAGATGCAAAAGCCCCAAGAGATGGGCATTGCAATCTAGAAAGTTATTTCTCAGCTGGGCTTACTTCTAAAGTTCACCACTGAATTATGTGTTGGATGTTTGAAGACTTATCCCTGGTGTGCTTGCAACACCTGTAATAGAATGTTCTGGGTGTGGAATGATTCTTCCACTTCAGGACTTAACACAGCTTGTTCAATTTCCTTCTCTGGGTTTTGTTTCTTTTTATCTAACTGTTATTTAATTTCCCATAACTTCATAGTTATTTTTAAGTTACAGCATAGAGGCTTAGAAAATGTTTGCTTACAAACATTTGAACAGCCCCTTTCTGTCACTGAAATTGTATTTAAGACAATAAGGCTAGATCACTATTACACTAAAAATACTTCAGACAACATATAATCCCTGAGGAACAAAATACGCTTTAATTTATCCCAAATGATTAATTATAAAAGGTGTGTGAAGAAAGTCTGCATTAACCTAGTCTGAGTCTCTCATATATTATGAAAATGTTCTTTTGGGAAGAGAAAAGTTCTGAGTTAGATGAAAATTACAGTTAAGACTTCTGTAAACCTTCTTAAGTAGATAATGATATAAAGAAATATATTAATTTACCAATATGATATTAATGACACTCAAAATAAGTAACAAAATATACATGCAAGGTAAATGAAAATATTTCTTAATATCTGGCACACTTGCTTCAAGACTTGAAAGTGGAAAAATGCAATGGCAACTTAGGCAAAATACAGTGGGAATGAAGACCCTATTTCAGCTTTTGGCAAAACTTAGCTCATAATGGATGCTCTAAATTTGCGGTGAGAAGGGAAAGAAGACGGACAGAAAGGAGTAAAGAAGAAAAGGCATAAAATGAGGAAAGTGAGAGGATGAAGGATCCAGGAAGGGAAAGAAAGACAAGAGGACAGAACAAGTAGATGAAAGTAAATAATTGCCATGACTTTCTTATTTGGGTTGAAAAAGCATGTCAAAGGAGAAAATCATCATTGTGAATTTGTGCCAGGAGCAATCTCTATAGAGAGTCCAAAGGAAAATTACTTGAAAATCTATAAGATTATGGCCACATCAACAGCAGGAAGTAAAGGGAAGTATTTCAGGGCCTGCCTTAATTAACCACCTCCAATATCAGACTAGACTGATATTAGAATAACTGGTCCATGTCCATGCATTTAGTAAATAGAATAACTCGTTCTTTTCCCAGTTATTCTACTTACTAAATGCATGGACTTGGACCAGTTATTTAACTTTCCTGTGCCTCAGTTTTCTCAAATATAAAATGGAAATCATAATACCTAGTGCCATAGAAAGAATACAATCCTGAGGGTTTAACACAACATCTGTGCACATTAAGTGTCCCTTCTTGCTATCATTATTTATTATTATTATTACCCTTTTGGAAAGCAATGGCTCAATATGTAGAAAGAGCCCTACATGTATTTATTCCCTTTGCCCCAGGAATCCCCTTCCTGGAAATAAATCCCAAGAAAACAATTTAACACAAAAATGAAGTGCGGAGTGAGTAACGATCACTATAGTATTAGCATAATTGCCCCCCACAATGGAACAACTGAAATGTCCATCAGTAAGGGAATCGTTTATAGTAAATTAAGATATATCAACATTATAGGATATTATGTAACTATTACAATGATATTATGATGACAATGTAGTGTCATGAACAAATGTTTATAATTTAATGTTAAGTGAAAAAATGATATATATCATACAATTGTAGCTTTGTAAAAATATGCATACATATGGGCAAGTACTGGCATCTTACAAGCAAAAACTGAAATAATTATGTATGTGTATACACTTAAATTTTTTTTCTCTTTACAAATTGTTTTTTAATATTGTTTGGAAACCATCTATTCAATAATAAAAACATGCAGCAGGAGATGACTAAATAGAGAGGCATACTTATTATAATTCACATCAGCGAATTAATGGTAAAAACGGATTTGCTTAGAGACACACATACAAGGGCTTTGGGACATTTCTGTGGGAAATATGTATAAATAATATGGAAATAACTAACGCATATAACTTTTACTATGTGCCAGGCACTAGTCTGAGTGCTTAATTCATTTTACACACTGAATTTTCCCAAAGATGCTATTTTACAGATAAGAAAACTATGAGATCGTGTGGTTAAGAAACTGGCTAGAAGTCGCAGAGCTATTAAATAATGGTCTGGGATTTGAATACAGTCAGTCCTATCCCAATATCCATGCTCCTAAGGTTGCATACACAGCCTTCAGCTATGGCTGGCTTCATGAGGGTGCAACACAGCGTTGTGCCCTCACAAGGGTCCCATACATAGGGTTTCATGGTCTGCTGTTGCTGTCTTGAAATGGTTAATTTTGTCTTTGAATTTGCTTTTTGGAAGTGAAGTGAGATGGGGCAGTAGAGCACATGCTGAGGTCTGAGGGCTGCTGCTCACATGTGGCTCTTCTTCTTTGGGATATACTCAGCTCCTATATTCTCCATTCCTGGTGCCCTGGGCCCTGGCCAGCCTCCACCTCCCTACCTCCACCCCATAGCTACTACCACTTTCCATCCAGAGTAGCAACCAGATCACACTGGTAGGATGGAGATTGAGTTCTACCATCACCCTTTTCCCAGTGGGGCTCCCGTGTATTCCCCGGGCATCTTGCCCCCACCTGGCATCACCGAGTTGCATTTAGTGGGTAACTCGGCACCAGTCTCTTGCTTACCTCTTATCTAGATACTGAGCAAGTGCTGTTGTGTTCAGAGGTTGTAATACCTGGGATGTTGCCTGCCTGCTGTAGATTAGGGTAGTGAATCCGTGTGAACTTGGTGTTCTCACCCCTCACCAAGACCTAATATAATCTGTTGCCCTGGTTCCCACAAATTGCATAGCTCTTCCTACCTTGCATTATAATTTTATATAAAAAAAACCCGTGAACATAGTTCAAAGGTAGACTCCTAGGCTTGGCCTGCCACACAAAAGAGAGGAGAATTACAGAAACGACACTTCTGCTAGTGGCCTGAAATCACAGGCTCACATAACTTTATTCCGACGATCTGACTTAACCCATGGCTAGAAGTTATATTATCCTAGCTGTCCCAAATGCCAGAAGTCAGCAGTAAGTTTTGGCAGCCACTGTGTCATCAGGAGGCAATGCTGCTCCAGGGTTAACAACCATACTTGTCATCATTGACTTTGTGTTGATATCACAGGTATACCGTAACTGTGTCAGCTGAGTGACATTTAATTTGCCACTTTAACCATAAAAAAGGGATAAGATTACCTTCTCTCAGACTGGTTCTGAGGAGTAAAGCAGATAATGACTGTAGAGGAGCTCTTAGTATAGTGCTTGGCACAGTGATTGCTCAGCAAATTTGACTTGTTATCTAGAGCTGAAACTTATATAGCACCTCAGGCATGAAAGGAAGAAGATTGTCCCTCAGATGCCATAGAGAAGAGGGGGTGGTGATGGTTGGCATGCTGCTGAGAAAGTCTAGGAACCAGATAACCAGATATTTTAATGTTCCCATAAGTTAAAGATACATGAACAGTAGTTTCTAACAGATACACACACACACACACGCACACACACACACACATTTTTCCTTCAGAAACATGCTTTGAATGCTTTCAGGTACTTTTTTAAAGGCTTGGTTGAATTCTCAGTCATATGAAATGCCACATGAGGGAGGTAATTTGGATTTGACGAATCAGAGCAAATGCTGTCCATTTGGTCATCCTTTTGTCCATTAAAAAAAAAAAAAAACTTAGCATTTCCACGTGAAGTTGGACAGTTTTACGATTTCATGTAGATTATTAAACTCACAATTGCAGGAGGATTTTACTAGCCCCTTCTGATTAGTAAGTAAACAATAAATTAGCTAAGGCTGTGAGGGAAGAAACAGGATGTTGCTGACAATACTTAATGGGATAAAATCTTTGTATATGCTTTAAAATCAGTTTTATTGAGGCATAATTTACACACTGTAAGATAAATGTGTTCATTTTAAGTACTCTGTACAATTCGATGAGTTTTAACGAATGTGTACATACCTGTGATCACCATCTTGGTCAAATAGAGACTGTAACTATCACCCCCAAAAGTTCCATTGCGTCCTTTGCTAGTCAATTTCCTACCCCTGACTCCAGGCAATCACTCATCCGATTTCTACTTCTCTAGATTAATTTACCTATTCTAAAACTACATGTAAGTGAATCATACAGCATCTCCTCCTGTTCAGCATAATGCTGAACAAGAGGAGCATTATGCTCTTGTTCAGCATAATGTCTCTGAGATGCACTGACACTGTAGGTACTAATAGTTTCTTAGTATTGATGAATAGTATTGCGTAGTAGGGCTATACCACATTTTGTTCATCCATTCTCCAGTTTATGGACATGTTTCCAGTCTTTTGTCATTTAAAATAAAGCTGTACGAATGTTCCTACATAGGTATTTTTTGGGAATACATATTTCCTTTTCTTTGAGGCAAAGAGATATTTTCATTTCTATTGAGGGGATTGTTTATGGGAATCTTTATAGGGGTCTGCCCCACTGCTCTTCAAAGTACTTATGCCATTTGATACCTCTACCAGCAATGCTCAATAAATATTTATTAATGCACTATTTCTTAATTAAATACTTTATTAATAATGAAGAAAGGAATCAGAGGACTTCAATTTACCACTGAGCATCTCTCTGTGATAAATTGTTTCTTTTTTCTTAATAGCGTAACAAGAAGAGTCATCATACATATCATATTTATACCTGTACTAATTAGGGCTGTTCTAGCAAAGTACCATAGACTGGGTGGTGGATAAACAATAGAATTTATCTATCCAAGTGCTGGAGGCCAGGAGCCCCAGATCAGCGTGCTAGCATGGTCTGGCTAAGAGGGCCCTCTTCTGGGTGTCTTCTAGTTATATCCTCACATGGTGGAAAGAGGAAGAGAGAGAGCTCTCTGGGGTCCCTTTTGTAAGGCATTAATCCCATTCATGAGGACTCTACACTCAAGACTTAATTACCTCCCAAAGGCCCCATGTTCAAGGACTGTCACATTGGGAGTTAGCATTTCAACATACGAATTTTGGGGGGACAAAAAGTATTCGGTTCATAATAATAACCAAACTGTTTTTAGAAATAAGGAGTCCTCAGATGTTATGCATGTCTCCAACATTAATTTCGGTACAATGCTATATATAGACAGTTTAGCAAATCATTTTGACAAAAAAGATTTCAAGTGAGCAATATAGGTAGTATGTTATTAAGCAAGAGAAGCTGTTTATATTTCAACTGCAAATAACAGACTTTGAATATATACTGTTTTCGTCCTCTGTGATGTGTTAGTAGGATCTTATTCTCTGTTACAGAAAATCATACTCCCTCTCATGGGGGACAGCTATATCACACATTGTAGTTGTGTTTGCACTGTCCATGAAATGCAAAAAAAAAAAAAAAATAGGGAATGATTATAGAAATGCAACCAGTGCTAATTAACATTTTACTATCTGCCTTCATAGTTTTCTTGCATAGACCCAAGGAGGCAGAAGGCCCTCAGAAAATTATTGCATTCACCTTTGCATCTTCCATATTTAGGAGACCTAGGTGCTCAATACTCAATAGGAGCATAGCAAATGAAATTAAACTGATTTTTATATCCAGCAGGTCATCATGAGCTCAAGTCACAGTGGCATGCAAATACTAACCTTCGTATAACACTTTATGGGCCCCCAAACCCTTTGCTCCTTATGGTCTGATGTGATTGAAAAAGTTTTACGTAAAGTCTGCAGAACAGAAATTCTTATTATCTTTACTTCCAATTCTATTTCACTGCATGGTGATAACAGTTAATAATAATGTATCATACATTTCAAAGTTGCTAAAAGAGTAGATTTTTAATGTTCCTGCCGCAAAAAAAAATGGTGAGGAATATGTTAGTTAGCTTGATTGAATCTTTCTGCAATGGATGCATAGATCAAGATAACACATTGTACCCCACACGTATACACAATTATTATTTTTCAGTTAAAAATAAATTAATAAAAAGTTGACATCTAGGGATATGCTTGCCCAGGGCTACACAGACAACAGCAATGCTGTAACTTGGTGTCCATGGCAGGTTGAAGACCTTTATCTTCTGTTCCCAACTCCAGTGCTACTTGGGTGAACATCACTCCACAAACTGAATTCTGTATGTTAAAGAGTATTTCCTTTTCTGCTCCATAGTAGAAAATTCATGACCTGAATCATAATATCACCCTTTTTCATCTTTCTGATAGCCTTTGTAACAGTAGCCTGAGGTCCATGGTGAAGGTGTGAATTGAACTTACAACTCCTGATGGCAAAATTCCCTGGGCCATGCACAAAACTGTTTTACACATAATAATCTCATCGGGGGTTATGAGGCCTAAATTAATTACTGTTTGTACAGCAGCCTGATATATGAAGGTGAAAGATTTTACCAGAGTGCACAATATTCACAATATAACTGTAGCATGTACAGAACTAACACAAATGTCACACAGCCAGTGAAGCAGAGAGTCAGTGGGAGGACCTAACTAGTGGAGCCCAAGTAACATCCTGTGAAATTCCTGGGAACCACAAGTTCAAATCCCAGAAGCTAAACTCTAGTCTCTTCATCCTCTCGTTGAGTCAGATGAATGAACTAATGATGGAACTAAGTGGTAGCTTGGATTTGACCTTGCAGCCTGACTGCCTATGTCTTTCATTTTGACAGACGGTGTTTGTAGAAGACAGATCAATGGGATAATATTTTCATGGTCATTTTCATTTATAAGATCACACTTGGAGATGTCTTTTAACTTTAAGAAGAATGGGTACTGTTGTAAGGAATTGTGGTGGAGACATAGGCTTGGAGTCAGATCTGGGTTCAAATTCCTACTCCTTGCTAGTTGGATTAACTTGGTTTAGTTACTTAACCTCTTGAGCCCTCATTTACCTCATCCATAAAAGTATCTGTTGCAAATGAGAAAGTTAAAGTAACATTTTCTGGAATATCTGGCACATTGAGACTATTCTACCAATGAGAGTTTAGTAATTCAGAGCAAAGACCTCCTAACCACCTCTAACTCCTGTCACTTCCTAACTCCACTGTTCAGGAGATGAGGATTCCCAGAGAGAGAAAGTTGTTTACTGGATGAAGAGACAAGTCTAAAACTTGGGTGATCACAATTCTTGACCCAAGCTTTGCCTCCTACACTATGAAAACACCAAGATGTATTAAAGGGAAGTGAGTTTCTCATGATTCTAATAGTTCACACAGAACTTTAATTATTTTATTATATAGCATTTTTGTTAAACTCAGCTTTGAAATGTATCTGGGCTTCTAAGACATGAAGATTGGGCTCTATACCTCATCCTACTCACTCACTGTGTGACCTTGGGCTATATCAGAGCCTTAGTTTTCTCTTCTGTAAGACTCAGGATCACATATTGCTATGGATTGAATGTTTGTGTTCCCCAAATTTATGTGCTGAAACTTCAAGCTGCAATATGGTGGTATGATGAGGTGGGGCCTTTAGAAGACAATTAGGCTTAAATGAGGTCATGAGGATGAGGCCCCACGATAGGATTAGTGTCCTCATAAGAAGAGGAAGAGACTAGAACTCTCTCACTCTGCATTACATGAAGACACAGGGAGAGAGGATGGTTGCCCATAAGCCAGGAAGAGATTCCTCACCAGAACGAGACTATTCTAGCACTGTGATCTGGGACTCCAGCCACCAGAACAGTGAGAAATCAATTTCTGCTGTTTATGCTACCTATTCTATGGTATTTTGTTATGGTAGCCTGAGATGCCATATAATTAGTAGTATTTTATAAATAATGTGTATAAATTATGTGTGTGGGTATATATATACAATCATTTTGAAGCTCAGATAAGGCTCATAACCTAACCCAGTGCTAATGTGATGAAGTCACAATAAATGCTAGTTCTCATCTTCTCTTTACTTTTATTGTAAAAGTCAGTACTTTAGCTTTAGTTCTTCAATGGCTGACTGACCTTGGTTCTTGGATAACAGAATTGGATGCTTGACAATCATTCCAGATGCTAAGGTGTTTTAGTATAAGGAGGGAAACCTCCAGATGAAAAGTGTATTTGTATCTGCAGTTCCATTATTATTATTGTGTCCCTTCACTCAGAGAGTTGCTGGTGAGACAGAAGTGTCAGAAGGTTAGGAGGGGTATGATCTGTTGGTATCTTCCCTTTAGTAGGAATTGAAGTGAACTCTCATATTTTGGAACAAAACTGCAAGAGACTGGTTTCCTCTAACCAGCAAGCTGAGACAATAGGAGAGGTTACTATATTTCACAATGAATTCTGATTTATAAAATATGCCTAGCAGCTTATGAATATGGATATGATTTCTGCAAACAAAAGGTCACATGGCTAACAACTGGGGGAAACAATACTTATGAATGCAATGCCATAGCAAGGACTAAGGTGATAAAAGAAAGACATTTAAGAAGGGAGATACAGGAGTCAAAAAGAATGTGTGGGTTGGGAAACATGATCGATAAAAATCAAAAAGAAGGCAGCAAACAGAAGCTGCACTAATGCAATAGAGAGACTAGCCAAGCAAAGTATGAGAGGTGAATCAAGAGGGGTATGAAGAGGTGTGAAAGGTAACATGGGTCCCCAAAGCAGTTAGGGAAGAGTAGAAAAGAAACAGGTGAAGGCCACCTTGAAGTATTAATGTCTTCAGAGTAAATGAAAAAAAAAATCTTAATAATGGATTGGGGAAAATTTTTTGAAAGTCTTTCTCCAATGGTATTTAAACTAATAAATATGTATAACTCTTAGGAGCTGTATGGTGTGTAGTATATGGAAGCACAGCTATTTTTGGTGTATTCATTTAAATAATAGTAGAATATCTTCATGACCACCCTTAAGGAACTTTTCGAGTGCTTGGTGGCTTGAATTCGATTCTAAGAATTGATACCTAGATTGATATTTAGGTGTTAACAGGGCTTTCCAAATTGTTTTAATGGTTTACTAATACACTAAAATAGCATAGACTGAGTGACAAAGGAAAGGAGTTGACATTTCATGGGGATCTCTTATGGCCGGGACCCTTTACACAACCATCTAACTTATATTTTCCAAAAAATGCTGTGTCTTTCTTTCATTTGAAGTTCAATCCAAAAGAAGAGGGTATGATTCTGTAGCACACATCCTGTAATTCCTGACTTACATGTTTCCATTTTGAAAACAGGAGGCCAAAATTATTCAGTTCCTACTCTTAATTGATGTAGATAATACGGAAATGATTTTATCTTAAGTTGAGAAATAGTTTAATCAGAGCATCATTATCAATCTGACTATAATCCTCATTGGTTAGTTCAGAGATGGGTAAAGGACTCAATTCTGTTATAACAGAATAAAAACTTGGACAATAATTAGAACCCAGAAATAAACAGAGACTTAGTCTTAATGACTGTTTGACCTTCTGAATCTAAGCCCTTCTTGAAAAGAAAAAATGCATGTATATATTCTCTTTCTTTCTTTCTCTCTCTCTCTCTCTCTCTCTCTCTCTCTCTCCCCCCCCACCCCTCCACCCCCTTCCTCCCTCCCTATTCTGAGTTGGGCTCTATCACCTATGAATAAGAGTCTGTGTACCATAGATTTCATTAACAATATTTTTGTAAGGCATTGGATCCATATATTTTTTGACCAATGTTTTTGGGAGACATTAAATCTTACATATCTTCTCTAGAGTCATAATTTATATTAACTATATTAACCCATAGAAGTTTTATAAAGTTCTACCTCAAATATGTCCGCTTAATTTTGTTTAATACAGCAATTCCCAAATATATTTGACCATGACATTTTTTCCCCAGAATGCCTATTATATTTTCTGTAATGAACATTTTATGAAATATTCTTAAGTATCTGCTGGTCTAAATGAATCCTCACAAAAACTATAAGAAATATATATATATATGTTTTTTCCTTCTTTCTCCTCCTCTTCTTCTCCTTTCCTTCTTTCTTTCTTTCCTTCCTTCTTCCCTTCCCTTCCCTCCCCTCCCCTTCCCTTCTCCTCTCTCTTTCTTTCACTTTCTTTCTTTCTTTCTGATAGAGTTTTGTTCTTGTTGCCCAAGTTGTAGTGTACTGCTGTGATCTCAGCTCACTGCAACATTTACCTCCCAAGTTCAAGGGATTCTCCTGCCTCAGCCTCCTGAGTAGCTGGGATTACAGGCACCCATCACCATGTCTGGCTAATCTTTGTATTTTTAGTAAAGACGGTGTGTCCCCGTGTTGGTCAGGCTGGTCTCAAACTCCCGACTTCAGGTGATCCACCCGCCTTGGCCTCCCAAAGTGCTAGGATTATAGGCATGAGCTACCACACCCAGCTCTTCTTATTTTTATATAAATAAACTGAGGCTTAAAGAACTGACTTACTCTACTTAAGTCTCGGAGAAAATGGCAAAATTGAGAGATGGAATAGGAACTCAGTCCTCATGGGAACTCAACTCTAAAGAGTCTGAGGCTAGCCGGGCGCGGTGGCTCACACCTGTAATCCCAGCACTTTGTGAGGCCGAGGGGGGTGGATCACGAGGTCAAGAGATCGAGACCATCCTGGTCAACGTGGTGAAACCCCGTCTCTACTAAAACTACAAAAAATTAGCTGGGCATGGTGGCGCGTGCCTGTAATCCCAGCTACTCAGGAGGCTGAGGCAGGAGAATTGCCTGAATCCAGGAGGCGGAGGTTGCGGTGAGCCGAGATCGCGCCATTGCACTCCAGCCTGGGTAACAAGAGCGAAACTCGGTCTCAAAAAAAATAAAAATAAAAAAAAAAAGAGTCTGAGGCTAAACAGGGCTTAAGGAAATAAGTAAGAAATCAGAGCCCAAGCCTCATTTATCAGTAGTGTCCAGAGATTGAACAAAGAATATTTGATAAGGTTTCTGTGGAATCACTACCAAATATTCAATCCTATTGAAGCTGAACTACATGAATGCACAGAGGGTCCTTCTTCATTCAGTATCCATCAGATACATTTTGGTAATTTCTGGCCACATCTTGCTGCCTGCTTTTCAGAAGCTTAAACTCAAGCTTGTTTCCATTATCAATCAGAAAACAGGTAAAGAGGTTGGGTTCTAATTTATACCTGTCTGAAAAAGTACACACACATGCACACGCTTTGAATAACTCTCATCCATTTCCTTCTTGAAGTGAGGTACGAAAAACATAGCTATAGTTTTTTTTTTTTTTTTTCCTAATGAGTCATGTGAAGAGGAGTTAATGGAAAATGGTCAGAAGATGTGCAGAGGAGTTCAGAGGCAGAAGTGCTTAGTTTAGGCTGAAAATGATCACAGATAATTTCACACGGAGGTAGCTTTTGAGTTGGATTTTAAGAGATGAGTAGAATGTTGACTGAGATCATCTCCATATACTGCTTTATTTATCTTGGGCAATGAAGAACTAACATCAATTTTGGAATCTGTTAACTGGTGAGTATCTTTTCCTAAAGGAATGTCTGGCAGAGACTAATGCCCAGATACGTTCTTAAAAGGGTGACTCAGTGAAACTACGCTTGACCCAAAAATACTTAGAATTCTAAGAGAGAGAAGATTAACAGATGCACAAAAATGATATAAAAATATCATTTTGAATGACCCTGGTGAGCAGGAAGGCCCTGCCCTGGAGGATAAGAGTCTCACAAACTATCTAGGGAATGGGTTCCAGCTTCGAGTTTCATTTCACTCAATAAACAACACCTAAACGAATATAGGATAACTCGGTTTTCCACATTAGGATGTAGGCAAAGATGCTTTCATAATAATTGCTGGTATTTACTTAGTCTTTATGAGTCAGCTACACTGTGCACATGATATCCATCCATGATCTCAATGAATCTCATAAAACATATGTCACTATCACCCCCCCGTTCCAGATAAGTAAATTAAGCTTCAAAAGTTAATTACCATACCCAAAGCCACACAGTTAAATGCAGATCTTGGATTTGAACTCAGGGTCTCCAAATCCAGAGGCTTTGTTTTGAATTTGTATGCTTTATTTCCTTCCAAACGCCTCCTCCTCTCCATATGTCACTGCAGCTGATAGGCACAGAGGCTTCAAACCACACAGTGAGTCACAAACTTTCCAACTAGTGCTTATGCTGAATAATGTGGAACAAATTTTCCCCATTATTTCAGATTACATTGGACATGGCTAGGAAGTAGGAATTAATGGCAAGTCAGTTTTATACTACTTAAAAAAAAAAACAGAATTGTATTACATATTGCTATATCTTACTTTCCTTTAAAAGAGTGTAGAGAAACAATAAAAGACAGCTATTTGAATTGAGTTGAAAAATTGCTACTTTCGGCCTATGAAGGACCTGCTTTAATAATTATCTAAAATTATGTGTAACTATCATATAGATTCAGGAACACTGCATCTGCCTCAGGGGTTGGTTCCATAGGCGATGTGTAAAGCAAAAGTTGTCTGTGTTCTAAACAACCTTTGAAAATTTCTGAATAATAACAATTATAACCACTATGTATATAGTACTTACTATGTGCCAAATACTTTATATAGTCATGCATTCAATCTTATGAGGAAGTCCAATGAGCAGCCCCATTTTGTAGATGAGTAAAATGCATCACTGAAATGTTAAGTTACTTCCCTAGTGTCCTATTGTTAACAAGTGGCAGTTATGGGAGTTGAAACTAATCCATTTGGCCCCAAAATGCCATGTTCTTCATGACTGTGCTCTATGGCCTGCTATATGTAATAATGCAGCACCATTCCTTATCTCCATTGCTGACTTGGTTTAGGAGCCATGCCATATAGTTATTTGTTTCCTTTAATACCAGAAACACCTTCATCATGGCAAGGTCCTCAAATCATGCTTCAAGAACAGCTGATTCAGACTTTTCATACAAAGCATAGGCCCTCTGAATGCACTATTGAGAAAATTTCCCAAATTAAATATATTTTTATAATCTCTTTCTCTCTTATAAAGTTAGTATTTGAGTAAATTTAATACGCTTAGTTGTACACTTATTATTGCAGAAAGGACTCAGCATCCTCTTCAAACCATCACTGGAAATCTCTCCAAGTCAAATATGTCTAGATTGCAACTTACTCTATTTTGTGAATTTTTCTCATCCTACTGAAGACTAATAATAAACTGATTCCAAAATTCTTCATAAAACATTCTATTTTCCTCCACAGTTTAAACACCCTGATTTTATCTTTGAATGTGATTAACTTTCCTATAAACAGACTTGAGCTACTGATGTCTCCACTAGAAAATGCAAACTAGTGAAGCCTGAATTACTGAGTTAGCTTTACTAATGTCTCCTGAATCAATCCATCAACTATCTGCAATACATTTTCCACTCAGGTGAGTGCAGCTGGTGATAAAATGAATCCATATGATTGTCCTTACCCATAAGGAGCGACAAGATTTACAAACATGAATTGATTCGTGAATAACAAAATACATGCATTTTGTTGGTACTGAATTCAACATGCATAATGCAGACGATTTGTCAGCAAAGGAATTACCAACCAGCTTTTGCAGGAAACTCTCTTTAAATGGGATAAGAAATGGGTCAAAGTTGAAGCTGATATTTTCAAATATCCACAATAACAATAATAATTGTAGCAGTAATGATAATAGATTTTTCTGAGCACCTATTATGCTCAGTCAGCATTGTGTAGGTCCATGTTTTACCTGCATCGCCCTTATCAGATATGTGATTGCATTTGTCTCATCCATACATATTTTGAATAGGTATAAAAAGATAATCTTAGCTCAATTTTATAGATAAGAAAGGAGACAATTGAGAAAAGATATACGAACTGCACAAATTCACATGCATTCATTCAAAACTATTCATACAAAGTACTCTGTGAAAAGCTAGGACTATATGTTCAGCAAACATATAATGCTTGCCCCCTCAGAACACAGAACACTTAATATATTAATTATATCAGAAATAAGTATATAGAGGCAAGCTGGGATAAATGCACCACAGGAAATGATGAAGTGCCATGAGCTTGTAATAATAATACAGACTAACTTACTTTGAGAAACTGAGGCAGATGCCTGTGGTGGAGAGATCTGTGAACTGCTATTTGCAGGAAGAGGATAGAGTTAATTAGTTGGAAGTGGGGCAAGGTAAACAAAGAAGAATGGGCTTCTTGAGACTTTCCTGGCAGAGGGAAAACATTGTATGAATAGACCAAAGTCTAGGAGAAAAGGTTTCCCAAAGACAGAAAGCATCTTTGGAACTCAGGGTCAAAAGGGAGTATTGTAGAGGCTAGACAAATAAGTTCAGATTATGCACAGTTCTGTGAGTTGTGTTAAGGCATTTGTTTTATATTGTAGAGAATTTTTAAGTTTTAAGCAGAGGAGAGACTTTTGCATTAAAAAAATCCCTTTGGTTGTAGAGTGGAGAATATATTAATGAAAGCTAGAGTAGAGACAGGGTGCTGGACAGAAGGCTCTTCTAGGAGCGAAGAGGGTTGTGGTGGCTTGACCTAGGTGGTGACAAAGGGACTGGAAAGAAGTCAGTGGGATGAGAGATTTTTAAGACATAAAGTTAACAAAGCTTGAAGATTGATTGGCATGGGGGTGGAGAAGAGGCTAAAGAAACGACAGAGCCAGTCATCTCAGATTCAAGTCTAGGGCTCTACACAATGTGACAAGGCCTGCTGGGGCCAGGGACTTGTTCTTAATTTAGATCTTAACTATATCTGGGCAATGAAAAGTGAGTGTCAGAACTAGGGATACAGAGACTGGTTAGGAAATGAGGCCACTTCCCAAGCTCTGCTGTGGTATTTTGGATGCTGGAGTTGTGGGAATCTGCGGAGGAGGGGGTGTGTGTGTGCGTGTGCGTGTGTGTGTGTGTGTGTGTGTGTGTGTGTGTGTGTCAGTGTCAGGGAGAAAGAGAGAGTTAAGTTTTCTCTCCTGCCCCAGTTTCTATGAGCTGCTCTGTCTTTTGTGTTCTTTGCCAAGAGGAAAGAAAACAGATTGTTCTTGCTTAGAGCATTCAGCTGACTCGACTGATGCCAAACCAAAAAAAGCCCTAAGAACATAATAATAATTGCTCATGTGTACACATCACTTTACAGTTTACCAAGGGCTCCACATTACACTCATAAAACTGCAAAGCCTGTGAGGCAAGCACTCTGCTATTAATTCTACTTCAATTTGAAAGAGACAAAGAATGTTCAGGGAGGTTAAAATGACTGTCTTCAGCCATACAGCATATTTGCATAATCCAGATCTTCTGACTTTATGCTGAGGTCTCCTTCCGTTAGCTGTATCAGGCTTGGGTTCACTGGGAAGGGGCCACCAATGACATGAAGGACTCTGTATAGTCCTTCCTCATTTACAAAGTCCTTCCATACTGGACATCTAACTTTTATCATCATAACAAGACTCAGGTTATTGGTCTCATCCTATATAAGAAAACAAGGTCACAGGTACCCAAGGTCAAATAGCAAGTAGTGCAGTTGGAAATTGAGCCCAGTTCTTATTTTATTGCCCTTTTTTGCCTCCCAGAACTACTGTTAAGCTAAACGGCATGGGATCTTAGATTCAGAGAGAGAGATTTAAATAATTCAAATAAGATGTGTGTTGGGGATGCTCTCACAAATCCAGAGTCCAGGTTAAAGCTCTCCACTGAATGAGGCCAGGTTAGCAGCAGTGAGGAGTGGTTGGGTTAAGAGCAGCTGTCGCTGCAATCTTCTAATTGGAAATAATTGGGATTCTGTCTCAAACCACAGAGCCCTGATTTAGTCAACTCAGCCTCAACCAGGAAGCATCTGTTGCCATCTCCAATGGCAACAGTTCAATTCCCCACTCCAGTGCACCATTCTTCCCTGCCAACTGGCAGGCAGTGACTACTCACACCCTGCCGGCTTCTAGACCCAGCCCTGAGGCCCCAGGAAGAATAAAGTTAGGTCAATGTCTCAAGTTAGGGTAAGGTGAAGAGGTGGAGGCAGGGAAAGGCTTAATAGCACAGTGCTAAATGACTGCCTTTTAAAAAAATTGTTTATTATGCTTTAAGTTCTGGGGTACATGTGTAGATTGTGCAGGTTTGTTACATAGGTATGCATGTGCTATGGTGGTGGTTTGTTGCATCCATCAGCCCGTCATCTACATTAGGTATTTCTCCTAATGCTATTCCCCTGAATCCCTCCACCCCCTGCTATTCCTCACCTAGTCCCCCACCCCCCAGGCCCCCAGTGTGTGATGTTCTCCTCCCTATGTTTGTGTGTTCTCATTGTTCAACATCCACTTATGAGTAAGACCATGCAGTGTTTGGTTTTCTGTTTTAGTGACTGTCTTTTGGGAAAAGGGAACTAACATTCCTGAGGATGTGTTGGGCACTGTTCTGGAAAATCGACACATGCAAATCTATGTCATGTATAGATTGGTGTCTATTAAATATACATGAGACACAGGATAATGCCATTTTACAGAGGAAGAGACAGACTCAAAGAGGTTATATTGTTGGTCCAAGGTCACAGAGCTGGTGAGTTGTAGAGTTAGGACTAGAACTCTTGTCCCTCCTGTGCTGAAGTTCTTTCCACATTTCTACTCAGGCTCATACTTTGTCATTTCTATTGCTTTTAGGCTCTCTCTGGAGCGTTCCTGGTCTCATTTCTACCTCTATCTCAAGGTAGAGATTAGGAGCCACCTGCTTTTTGAAAATGTCCCTTTCCCCTCAAGTAAAACCATGGGTAGAATCCCAAACAAAGAAAGCCCAGAGAGGACCTTAGAAAAAGAACTCACGAGTTGCTTAGCAGCAAATAATGGTTATTGTTATATTACCTTGCTTGTGTGATACTGGAAAGAGACTTCTGTTTATTATGTTAATGAATCCTCTGTGATTCTCCATTGCTTATGTATAATTAAGATGCCTTTTAAAAAATACCTTCCTCTGGAGTTTGGGAAAACTAAAGTGTTTGTTTGGATTGGTAATAACTAATAACAAAAAATATGGTAACTGCTTCCAAAGGAACTGCAGGAAATGAGCTATCTGCTGGCACAAGGAGAACGCTGAGGAAGACCTAATGCCCATCGCTCTGTAGGGGTGCAGGATTAGGGAGGCAATTACCTATACTTCTCCAGTCCACCAATTTTAAGGGATTCTCAGTACCAGATTTTAGGGAAAACAGTTGATAATTGAAGCAGGTCCAAAGAAGGGTCTTCAGATGGCAAAAATGCTTGGGATGTTTCCACATAGGGCTTGGTAAGATGAACAAACTCCTCTGGGCCTCATTTTTCTCATTTTAAGGATGAGCAAATTTGAGGCAATTGGTGGTTTCTCCATATTACTTTTTTGTTTACTGTTAATTATTGGTTTGTTTAATGTGGATGGGACAGAGTAATGGATCACAGATCACTCTGAGAATCTACCTAGCAAATAAGTGTTGAGTACCTACAACATGCCTGATACAATTCCAACTACTCAGAATATATCCATAAACACAGGCCTGTGTGGGATGAAAGAAGCAAGTAAACCAACATATGGAGAAGATAATTTTAGATTATGATAGGAGATGTCGAGAAAACAAAACAGAATAATGAGGGTAATGTGATAAACAGGAAATGGAAAAGTTAATCGTTTGGCTGTGAAGGAGGTAATAGTTAAAGTTCAGGATGGAATGGCCAGAAGGCATCAACCAGGCACAGATCTGGAAGCAAGGTGTTCCAGTGGAGGTAACAGCTAGTACAGATTTCCTGCAGCAGAAGACAGTTTGGTATCTTTTCGGAATACAAATAGGCCTGGAGTAGCTGTGGTTCAGTGACTAAGAGGAAGAGGGGAAAAGATGAGGGCAGAGAATAAGTAGGGGTCAGATCATGTAGGGCCAGGTCTATTTCAAATACAATGTGAGGCAGCCTTCTGAGGGTTCTGTCAAGTAGTGCATGATATTTATGTAATGACAAATATGGACTCTCTCCATAATTAAACGTGCATAATCACAAAATCAATTATTGTTTTAGAGGTTCCCTGCTATCTCTAAATCTCATTCATGCTCCCTTTCTATTTTAGAAGATTCTTGGGCTCTTTCTAGTTCTTACATTATGCGAGTCTATGTAATACACATTTGAAGGAATTAGCATTGCCTAGCTAAAAGGCAGTAATTTTTTAATATATTATCAAACAATAATGTTTGATCATATAAAGGATGCTGAGCAAGGGAGGGTTTGTTTTTATTAGATGGAAAGCTGCAGTAGTTTGCCTTGTCGCCTCCCGTTGCTCACCCCTCCCTGCATGCCCTCTCCCACTCCCTGCTACAGCATTGTATTGAGAGTTTACTACTTTCATCCGCTACTTTGCATCTACTACTTGTGGATGAAAAGACACAAGTCCTAACCAGGACCAATTATTTAGAAAAGATAGGAAAGGAGCGTGTACCTCCTTTTATGCAAGTCCTAACATTCTTACTATCTCTTTCATGAAACCTTTCCAAATACTTGCATATTTATTTGTAGATATGCTTTGTTTCTTCAGCTTGAATTTAAGCTCCTAGAGTGCTGTATGCCTGCATGATTTATATTTAGATAGGGTCTTGCCTCTCCCACTAGCCTGAAAAGATTTCGAAAATAGATACCATGTTTCCATATTTTTTTTTTAAATATGCAACACAGTTTATTATGGGCTGAGTAAATTGTGTCCCCCCTGCCCCCAAATTCCAAATTCATATGTTGAAGTTCTAACCCCAGTATCTCAGAATGTGATTGTATTTGGAGATAGGGCATTTAAAGACGTTATTAAGGTAAAATGAGGTCATATGAGTGAGCTTTTATCTAACATTACTGACACACCTATAAGAAAAGGCAGGTGGATCGCCTGCAGTCAGGAGCTTGAGACCAGCCTGGCCAACATGGTGAAACTGCATCTCTGCTAAAAATACAAAAATATTAGCTGAGCACGGTGGTG
>NW_016107551.1:174931-238959 GCF_001604975.1 Cebus imitator
CAGCAAACATTTCCCATAAAGGGCCAGTGAGTATATGTATTTACATATGATTTCTTTATAACTATTCAATTATACGATTATAACAAAGGCACAGTCATAAGCAATGTATAAGTGATAGTGACTGCGTTCCAATAATGCTTCATTAACAAAAACAGAGAGGAGGTCAGATTTGGCCCATGGACCATAATTTGCCAGCCTCTGATCTAGAGCAACCTGGCTATTTCGCAAGTGAGGAAATGAGCCCCAGAAAGGACATTGGATGGCTGCATTTATTAAGGCTCTGCTACCAGTTTAATTTCCTGTATTCTATAATAAGAGGTATCTTTTTTTTTTTTTTTTTTAGGACGTACATGATCATATCTCTCCTTAGTTTGTTCAAACTCTGCAAGACTCCCCAACTCCAATGGAATAAAATCTCAGTTCCATAGGTAGGCAAGAAAGTTTTGTGGGTTGATTGATGCTAATTCTTAACATCTCCTCTTCTCCCACTTCTCTGTATGGTCAGCGGCCTCCACTCCCATTCACAACAGAGGCATTCTGAAATATCCTTTTTCACGTCCCTGAATCTTTTAATATGTTATTTTCTTTATCTAGAATTATTTTCCTATTTCTTGTCATCCTGGATATTCTCTCCTATTATTCAAGATTTTGTGCAGATGTTAATCCCTTCCTTAACATGAAACTGTGTATTACTTAGGGTACAGGATAAAGGCTATAATCACAGAGAGAACCCAACATTTTTTTTTTTTGTCCAGAGATAAGAGGTCTAGTCTCAGTTCTATGAGGTCACACAATGGCCCAGATTACCTCTAGATTATTGCCCCACTGTTCCCTGGGGGTATTAATTTCCCCTAGGCAATTAAGCCTGGTTCACCAGCACCTTGTATTCATTAGGACATAATGGGGTAGGAGGAAGAAAGTTTGTTGAGGACAGAAATTTTCTTTTCTTTAAAAAAACAAACACAGGGGAAAGTGCAAACACAGTCCTCCCCTACCACAAATTATGCAGTCTAGTTTCCCATATTTGGGGAAATCGCAGAGGTCAGCACATCTGGAGTGCAATGGATAAGCCTCGCCCTGGGAAAACCACTTTCGTGATCATGGTATCTCCCCTGCCAGGTAAGTATACAGAAATGTTCTTTTTAAAGATCACGACCCCACAGTTGGATATATCACTTCCATTCACATCCATTAATCGGAACTAAGCCCCATGCATATAATAAGGGGCTGGGGCCATGCAGCCAGCTAAATCTTGGCAGGTTCCATTGTTAGAAGGAAGAAGGAAAGACTGGGTGAATGCCCAAGGAAAACTGGCTATCTCTACTGCAATACCTATTTAGCCTTAATCTCTTCTTCTCCTCCCACATCATAGACATACTTTTATTCCCAACCTTATCACCTCATTTCACAGTGACTTCCGTATTTGTCTAGATTGTAAGAACTTCAAAGGCAGCTGTTTTCCCTTACTCAGTTTTGTGACCAAGGTTTTTAGCACTAGGCTTAGCACCAAGTGAATGAATCCAAACAATAAAAATGGCAGGCCCAGAGAGCTTAAATGATGTTTCAAGTTTAGTCAGTACCAGCACAAGAGCCTGGCTCTTTCCTGCCCTGATTTGGAGAGATCATAAACAGATAGTTCTAAAAGTCAGATTTCAGATAACAGAGCTAAAGTTTTAGGAAGCACTGATAACGGCTACCAGGAGAGGCTCAGGTCAGCTCACAGGGACAAATGAGGCTCACCCACACTGCCATGCGTGTACTTGAGGGAGATTGCTCAGTCCCCATATGGCAGATGGGGACCATTGTGTCCCTCTCTCCATGCCAGCTAGCCACCCTGCACACATTTCCTAGCTCTCTTCCAACACAGGAAGTTGTTTATCTGACTGGACGTCTGAATCATTAATTGGGCCACAGAAGGCCAGTCAACATGCTTACTATGCCTGGGAAATCAGAAATCAGATATTAGCACTTTTCTTGCATGTCCTCCATCTCCTCCAGAGGCAGAAAGCACGAGCTAAACCAGCATCCCCACTGGGAAAAAGCCAAGTCTTTCTCCTTCAGGGAGGCTTGAGTGTGCTAGGGCATGTTAGATTTCAGAAGCAGGAAAATATACATTTAAACTTTAACACTAAGCATCAACTCCAACCCAGCTCTTTACCAAATAGCTCAGCATTGTTTTATTAGACACTTGCACGTGTATTCACACAAAGTGGGACATTTGATTTTCATGGAATCATTGTTCCTTTGTCTTCAAGACGTAATGCATGGATTAGTGCGGGTTTCAGGGACCTCTTCACCCAAACCCTCTCTTTAGCTATCCTGTCACCTCACAGCCCCAGAGGCTCTCAATATCGCCCGAGCTGCGTGATGTTTGCACAGAGACAGTTGGGCTGCATGTCTGTGGGCTGTTTAAGATCCTGTGAATTACACAAATCCTGGCTCTTATATCATCAATTATTCTGGTCCTTCGTGTGGGCCTGCGTGGGCTACATAGTGTGATTTCTGGTTCTCGCCCTGCAGGGACTCTTAGCAGCCTGACCTTTTAACTCACTTCTTCACTGAATTGCTTCCCTTAATTCATAATGTCCCCACCTCCCACCTTTCTCTATTGACACCCATTTTGACTGGCATGCTGATATTCCTAACTTGCACAGCTGTGTTCTCAGGTTCTCTTTCTCCCTTTTGGGTGTGGAGTTCATTATCCACCTGAAAAAAAAATTCAAGTGCAAATTTTTCCCCTTTAGTTTCCTGATTATTTTAAAGCACTCATTTCTTTCTGAAAATAAAGAGGACAGGGAAATGCTCTAGGGGGTCATAGGGAAAAAAACAAAACAAAATAAAACAAAAAACCTTTATTGTATTCAGCACTGAATTCACTTTCACTTTTAAACTAATATATATAAGCATAAACATATATCTTAAAGAATAGTTTTTGCATGAAAAATAGTTATCAGAGATAAAATAAAATATATAAATAATATAAATGTGTATATAGGTATAGATGCAGTTTATACCACTGTCTACTGGCAGAAATAGCTTCCTGAGGCCAGCTGCTCTGGGCATTTCATTCCCATTCTTTTTATTTGTTGGTTGGTTGGTTTTTCTTAGACAGGGTCTTGCTCTGTCTCCCAGGCTGGAGTGTAGTGGGGTGACCTTGGCTCACTGCCAACTCTGGCTCCTGGGTTCAAGCAATTCTCCTGTCTTAGCCTCCCGAGTAGCTGGGACTACAGGTGTGTGCCACCATACCTGACTAATTCTTTTATTATTATTTTCAGTAGAGATGGGCTTTCACCAAAATGATCAGGCTGGTCTCAAACTCCTGACCTCAACCAACCTGCCTGCCTCAGCCTCACAAAGTACCGATATTACAGGTGTGAGTCATCATGCCCTGCATCATTCTCAGTCTAATAAAGATCCAGTGTCACTTACACATCAATGTGCTGCCAGGTAACTGCTGCTGTTGCTTCATTTCTATAGCTCTCTGAAGCCAGAATAATGTCATCATCTCTAAAAGCTGGAATCTGGGAGTTGGGGTACACAGGTTGCTAAAAACTCCTCCCTAAACCCTGGGTGAGGTAGCTGCTGAAACCATGGGGATGAGCAGGTCCCATGGCACACATTGGATCCCCAGCCTGTCCATGAATGAAGGGATCATACTGCCTAGCTGGTCAGGTGAAATGTGGTCTGGCCCATGCTTAAAAACCCTCACCAATAAAAATCTGTCCTCAATCATGGGATTAAACTCCTGCATCTCTATATATTTAATCATAATTGGCATTCTTTACTTGTTTCTCTCCTGAATATGCAGATATCAAGTAATAATGAAATGCATTAAAATAATGTTTCTCTTCAAACTCCCCTGAGTGTAACACACTGTGGAATCTATATTTAGAATTTGTCTATAAGGCCACCTCCCTGGCTAATATACTGTTTATTCCAGTAGCAGTTTAACTGATACATAATTGGGGCTTTTCTAGATTACTGATTTCTTATATAATTCAATTTGTTCAAAGTCTGTACTCTGTGTGAGATATTGATTTTGTAAAATTTATTGAGACCAATTTAATAATCCAGCATATGGTCTATCTTGGCACACATCCCATGAACACTAGAAAAGTTTGTATTCTCGGCAGTTTCTCAGTGTAATGTGGCAAAATTGTCACTTACATCAATAGATCCAATAGTGTTATTCATGTCTATATCTTTACTGATTTTTTTGTTTGGTTACCTATTAATTATTGGAGAGGAGTATTATGATATTCAATTACAATTGTGAATTTGTCTTTTTTGGCTTTAATTCTGTTGGTTTTGCTTCATGTCTTTTTAATAAGGCATGTATACATTTATGATTACTGTGTCTTCCCAATGAATTGGCCATTTCTCAGTCTCAATTGTTGCTCTTTATACCTGGTTGCATGCTTGGCTTTCATTTGGCAACCAACATAATAATAGTTGCTTCAGTAAGAATCACCTATGATTGCTAAAACAGGTAGGTGAAAGTTTAATGAGAATTGGGATATTTTCATATTGTCAAAGTATCTCCCAATAAGATACTTATTAATGACAAAACAAAAATAGTAACCTTAGATAAAAAGCTTGGCAGGGACCACCTTAACCAAGTGACTAAAGTTAATGACCAGAAATAGACAAATTGATACAATTTTCTTCTGGATGTTTTGCAGTGAAAAAGACACACTATTACCTTCAAGGTGCTCCTGCCAAAAATGCATAACCTCAGGCTAATCATAAGGAAACATCATATATGTCTAATTTGAGGAATATTCTACTGAAGAAGCCCTGTGATTTCCCAAAAGCTCAAGTCCATGAAACACAGGCTGAGGAACCATTCCACAATAAAGGAAAATAAAGAAGCATGACAAGTAAGTGCAACATTTAATGTGGGATTAAATTCCAAACTAGAAAAATAATTGTTTTTACTGTAAAAAAGATCTTAGTGATACAGTTGGGAAAAATTTTATGGGATCTGTAGATTAGATACTACTATGTTATCAATGTTAATTTCCTGATTTTGATTTTTGTGTTGGTGTTTATGGAAGAATGTCCTGGTTTTTCAGAAACATAATGAAATATTTAAGCATGAAAAGGAATTATGTATGCAGCGTATTCTCAAATGGCACAGAAAAACATCTCCCGGCATGTGTGTGTATGTATGTGTACAGATCTACACACAGATAAAGAGAGAAAGGAAGAGGGAATTAAAGGGAGGCAGAGAAATGCGGTGAGAAATGTGGAGAAAAGTGGTAAATGTTAATATGTGGTGAACCTATTATTGCAACTCTTTTTTATATTTGGAATATTTTAAAAATACCATTAAGTACTCTTGTCCTAACGTCTATTTTGTCTGATATTAATGTAGTTATTCAGCTTTGTTAATTTCATTGTTCACACAGTATTTTCAATTCCACTTTCAAACCGTTACTTCATATTTAAAGTACCATGCAGTGACATTGCATCTTGCTATTGTTTTTTTTATTCTTTAATCTAACTATCTCAACCTTTTAATAGTAGGGTTGAGTTTGTTTAGATTTAATATTATTATTCATATAGTTGGATTTAAGTCTACAATTTTCTTATTATTCTGCGTTTGTCTTTCTGTCTTCATTTGGGTTAATCAAACATTTTCCAGCATTTCATTTTAATCCCTCTATTGGCTTTTCAGCTGTATTTCATATTTTTTTAATGGTTGCCTTAGAGATTGCAATATGCATCCTTGTTATTACAGACTACTTAGAGTTAATGTCAGTATTTCTATTTCTAGAAAGTAAAAGAGCTTTGCAACCTTACTGTTCTATTTACCATCTTTTTTGTGGTGTCACATCTTTTCTATCTGTAATATATATGCAATATTGTAATTTTTGCTCTAATCAAATGCATTTTAAGTAAAATGGTAAAACATAAAAATATCTTTTATGTTTATTCTTATGCTTACCACTTCTGGTGCTTTTTTTTTTTTTCTAACTTTTATTTTAAGTTCAGGTGTACAAGTACAGGCTTGTCACATAGGTGAACTTGTGTCATGGGGATTTGTTGTACAGATTATTTTATCACCCAGGTATTAAGTCTAGTACCCATTAGTTATTTTTCCTGATCTTCTCCCTCCTCCCAACCTCCATCCTGCAAAAGGCTTCAGTGTGTGTTATTCCCCTCTATAGCTCCATGTGTTTCCATCATTTAGCTTCCACTTACAAGTGAGAACACAAAGACTTAAATGTAAAACCTAAAACTATAAAAATCCTTGAAGACAATCTAGGCAGTGCCATTCAGGACATAGGTACAGGCAAAGATTTTATGATGAAGACACCAAAAGCAATTGAAACAAAAGCAACAATTGACAAATAGGATCTATTTAAACTAAACAGCTCTGCACAGCAAAATAAACTATCAATAGAATAAACAGACAACTTACAGAATGGGAGAAAATTTTTGCAAACTCTCCATCTGACAAAGTTCTAATAGCCAGCATCTATAAGGCACTTAAACAAATCTATAAGAAACAACAGGGAGTGTAAATTAGTTCAACCATTGTGGAAGACAGTGTGGAGATTCCTCAAGGACCTAGAAATAGAAATTCCATTTGACCCAGCAATCCCGTTACTGGGTATATATCCAAAGGATTATAAATCGTACTACTATAAGGACACGTACACACGAATGTTCCTTGCAGCACTGTTTACAATAGCAAAGACCTGGAACCAACCCAAATGCCCATCAATGATAGACTGGACAGGGAAAATGTGGCACATATACACCATGGAATATTATGCAGCCATCAAAAACGATGAGTTTGGGTCCTTTGTAGGGACATGGATGAACCTGGAAACCATCATTCTCAGCAAACTGACAGAAGAGCAGAAGATAAAACACCGCATGTTCTCACTCATAGGCGGGTGTTGAACAATGAGAACACATGGACACAGGGAGGGGAGCACTACACACTGGGGTCTGTTGGGGGGAAATAGGGGAGGGACGGGGGGGGTTGGGGAGTTGGGGAGAGATAGCAAGGGGAGAGATGCCAGATATAGGTGATGGGGAGGAAGGCAGCAAATCACACAGCCATGTATGTACCTATGCAACAATTTTGCATGTTCTTCACATGTACCCCAAAACCTAAAATGCAATAAAATAAATTAAAAAAAATGAAACAACAAGCCACTCCATTGAAAAGTGGACAAAGGACATTACCAGACTCTTTTCAAAAGAAAACATATATGTGGCCAACAGTCATATGAAAAAGAGTTCAACATCCCTGATTATTAGAGAAATACAAATCAAAACCACAATGAGATACCATCTAACAACAGTCAGAATGGCTACTGTTAAGAAGTCAAAAAATAACAGATGCTGGTGAGATTGTGGGGGGAAAAGGGATGCCTATACACTGTGGGTGCGAGTGTAAATTAGTTCAGGCATTGTGGAAAGCAGTGTGGTGATTCCTCTGGTGTTTATTACTTCATTCTGTAGGCCTATGAGTACCTTTCAGCATGAAGAATTACCTTCTGTATTTCCTATAATTCTAGGCTTCTGGAGACAAGACTTATTTTTACAAACCTAAAAATGTTTTAATTTGGTTATTGGCCTATGTGTATTTTTGTTGAATATGGAATTCTAGGTTGACAGATTTTTTGTATCCCTTCCTCACAGTACTTTAAAAATGTCATTTCATCGTCTTCTATCACTCATTGATTTTAACAAGAAATCAGCCATCACATACCATTGTTTTATTGGTGTAAGGTATTATTTTCTTTGGCTTTATTCAACATTTTCTTCTAATTTTTGATTGACTATGATGACTCTAAGTGTACTTGTCTTTGTTTTTCTCTTTCTTGAAGCTCACTACTGATTTTCTTGGATACATAAATTTTGTTTTCTACAAAATTTTTGGAGAATTTTTATCATTATTTCTTTAATTATTTTTCCATCCCATTACCTGTCTCCTCTGTTTTTCAGACTTCAGGTATATGGATATTGTAGTGCTTGATACTGTTCTACAAGTTATTGAGGCTTGGCTATGTTTTTCTCCCAACTTTTATTTTCTCTGTGCTTTATTTTGAATAGCTTCTTTTATTATATCTTCATGTTCACTGATCTCTTTTTCTGCTGTCTTTAATCTGCCGTTAAGTAAAATCGGTTAATTTTTCAATTTGGATATTATATTTTTCATTTCTAAAACTTCAGTTTGGTGTTTATAGTTTTTGTTTGTGTGCTATAGATTAACTTATTATGAACATACATTTCTTAAAGTCCTTGAACATATTTTTAATAACTTCTTTAAGATAGTTTTTTGCTAATCTCTATACCTGGGTTATCTCAGGATCAGTTTGATTTGTGGCCACATTTTTAGGCTTCCTTACATGTCTAGGCTTAGTATCATTATTATTATTGCTGTAGCATACTAGACATTATGGATGCTACATTAATGAGACTCTGGATTTTCTCAACCTTTTTTAGAGTATTGTGGTTTTTGCTCTTTAATGGGCAATTAATTTATTATAGAAAATGTCATTGGCAGCATCCCTAAGAGACTGCCTCCCATCATTTGCTTGAACACCTTTTGCAATGGGGAGCTCACTACCTCCTTGAAGAAACCTAATTCACTATTTGATGACTCTATTAAAAAGGTATATTTTTGTGTTTAATCATGATGTGCTGTATTTTTTATTTTAAAACCATGTCTGTTGCCTCTTAGCACTTCTTTTATCTAAAAACAGTGATCATATTTGCCATCACTCATTTTTTTCATAGCTTTTCATTTAGTCAACAGCTTTCCAGTTTCTTTTTTAACAGATATTTCATGGAAAAACTATTGAATATTGTTCAACCCCTGAAATTGTGTACCAAATTGAAATTGTTTACATACATATGAGAAATTTTCTGGGAGAGGCTTTCACAACTTTTATCAGATTCTCAAAAGCCTCAGTATGGTTTAGAACTTCACAAAATGCAGTTATTCGAATCTTCTCTCATTTTTAGATTATTTGAGACCCTATAAATAGAGCTTAAGAGAAAAGACTCTTGAGCCAAACTGTCTGGCTTCAACTCCAGCTCTGCTATGTGTCCTTAGATAAATTACATAACTTCCCTGTGCCTTCATTTCCACACCTAAAATAATAATATTAATTACCTACTGATTGGACTGCTGTGAGGATTGAATATATTGATATATACAAAACTAATTAATAGTTCCTGGCATATAGTGTTTCATGAAGATCTGTTATTCTAGAATAAAAAAAATTTTTGGAAACCTTCTGTAATATAAGAAAAGTGGATTGATCATAATCTACTTAACATGAAATTATTTTCTCAACTGCTATTGAGAACAAGCAGATGATACATATTTTAAGGAGAAATCTGGGGCCATACCTGGGATGAGGGGAAGGAGTATGGTAGAGGGCAGAAGGCGCATGTGTGGAAAAGCTCCCTAGAACCTGAAAAAAGGCAAAGATCAGAACAGAGCTTAACCTGCTGTGGGTCCCAGACTGATTACATCAGAATCATCTGGAAAGTGTTTAAAAACTTTGTATTTTGTAGTCCCACCCCAGACCCACTAAATTAGATCACTCGGACGGGTCCCTGGGAATCTGCATTTTAAAGAAGCTCCCTCTCCCACTCCCTATTCCTCATGATTCTGAAATATCCTGGTGACACATGACCATTGAAGCAGTCTTCAGAGAACTATGGGCAGATGATTCCTAAGGGCCATGTCAGCATGAGAGTGAATGCTTCTGGGTAAGGCAGTGATTAGCAGCTCCCTTGTTTTACTGATGAGTGCACAAAGAATGAGAAAGAAAACGTGACTTGCTTCTATTCACTTAAAAAACAGAAAGGTCAGTCCAAAAACTATGTCTACTGACTTCACAGCAGGTGCTTTCTGTGACACACAATTTTATCTAATGATTGTTTCAGTTGACTCAGAGGCTAGGCTTCTACCATCTGCCAAATGATCCATCTTGATTTTCTGACTTATGAGAGTCATTATTATCTCAGTTTATCTCTCTCTAAAATTGGTACAGTCCTGAACTCAAGGAATTAGGATGCTGTGAAGTTTAATTAATGTCTGCTGATTCCCCAGATGCCTTAGATGAAAGGTGCTATATTGATGCAAAGTATTATGATTATTATAGTTTACCAGTTAACAGGGTCAGATCACCTGCTGGGCTATACATTATGTCACATCTGAAAGAACAAGACAGAAATGCTAACATATTAGCTGCTGCCTGGAAATCCAACCTGACCTTGAGCTTGCCCATTCCTTATATTCCTTATACCTGAGCATGAAACCCATGTCACAGCAATGGAGAGGATGTGCAGCTTTCTACAGCTCCTAGAGAAAACTTGTTGAGAGGCAATGGGATAAAAAGAAATGAGCTCCAGCTTCGGGGACAAAAGAGTATGGGTTTGGGTCTTGGTCTCCTTCTCAGTAACTGAGTAACTACCAGGAACTCTTCTCCTCTTGATTTAATGGAGATAATGCCTAACTTTGACAGGTTGCTTTAGGTGTGTAAATAAGGTAACGTACGCAAACCACTTTAGGTAGCATGTGATGCTTACTAAAGGCTGCCTGAATGATGGATTCCAGAGGAAAAAACTGATGTAAAAATATCAGGAGAGAAAATAATAATGAAAGAGAAGAGTGGAATCCCAGACCATTTCCAGTCTGTAGAGATTATATAGCTACACTGAGGCAATCAAGAAAATAATGTTAACCTGATATTTTCAGTCAAAATAAAGGCATGTGGAAGTTCATAAAGTTACTCTGTTCTTATATGAACCCTGATAGGTGACTTTTACTGTCTTCATTTTACTGATGTTGTAATTGAAGTTCATAGACTTGAAGTCACAGAAGTCATGAATGGTGGAGATGTGCTATGACCTGCATTCTTTTTGCTACGTGACATCTACCTCTCACTCATACCCACATAGTGGACACAATGTGTGTGATTTATGGTCACATGTTTTTCATTTTAATTTTATCCAAACACATGATTTAGTATTTGATAAAGTTACTTTTGCAAATCTAAAGATATAAAATAAATTTAAGGGATCATTTTAATATCTCAACATTAATTTTATTTTCTTCTCTCACAACTCTGCAAGGGAAACAGAATGGACATCACTTTTCTCATTGTATTGACCTGGAAACTGAGTCCCAGAGAGCATAAAGGCCCACGGAGTTACCAATTAGCATAGTTTATATAGAGATCAAATATCTCTAGGGAGTTTACATGCATTTTGCTTCCTTATTTTGTTCCCAATCAAAAGATGAAATCAACATTTCATAAAGATTATTAGGCAGGGCATATACGTGAAAACAGACTCTCCTTTTTATCTCCCAAGCTCCCAAGAGTAGAAGCAGTCACCTTCCACCTAAACTGAAAGAGGCTCTAGGAAATAAACACTTTCCCTCAGCGAAGTCACGGGAGCTCCCAAGTGGGATATTTTGTGCTCGAGATATTCAGCCCTCAGTTCCTCTGTCCCCCTGCTATGTCCCTGAGCAGCAGTAACACACTAGCCACCCAGGTGAATAACAGCCTTCTTCACTGTGGCCCCTCAGGGTGGAAATGATCCGAGGGATCCTCAGAGGGCTCGATGCTGCAGGGAAGTTGCAGCTGAGCCTGAGACAAGGCAAGGTTCACTGAGGTCTGGGGTATTATTCTGCTTTTGTTCCCATCCTGATTAATATCACAGCTAATGACTCTCCAGACTTGGTGATACATGATGGTCCACTGAGGACAGAAAAAAAATTGAACTTTTACGGATTAAATAGAACATCTTCATATGCTGAAAAGTTTTGCAAATGAATGTAACTCACACAAAATTATGTTGGCAAGGAGAGTGGCATGGAAAAAACTTTTAAGACCAGGGAACAGTGAAACAAAGACCTAGTATAGAAGACAGGAAGGCAGAGAAGAAAATGTAATAATGTGTATATTTAAAGAGAGAGAAAGAGACACACAAAGGAAACACATAGCTTAGGTAAAGGGGCAAAAGGCAAGGTAGAAATCTATACAAAGTCTGATACATATTAAGGGCACACTTGATTACTTTAGTGAGTGGACTCATAGAGGTATTCAATAATATTCTGCAGACATTTTGAATACTTATGTCATATAAAGATGTCTGCTAAACTTGTTTGTTCAACAAATGTGTATATTGAGCACCTTCTTTACGTTAGACACTGTTAGAATCTGGAGATACAATGATACACCAAACAAATGCAAAACCTCCTCGCTGAAGTCTAATGAGAAAGACATTGATTAAACAGAAGAATACAAATAAATAGATAATTTTGAAGTTGCAGTTACAGTGATGGATAGATATATGGGTGTAGAAAGACATGTCTGGCAACTAAGTTCCATTAAAGTGTAATATAAGAAGGAAAGGAATAACAGAACATAAAATCTGCTTTTTGTGTTATACAATTTTGAGGTTCAGATGAGTAGAACATTGATCAAATTCATTGAGAAATGTATCTATTACATCCATTTTAAGAAAATTAAACATATTTAGAAATTAAATAACTGTGGAATAGCTCAAACATGTGTAAATGCATAGAACATGATATTTGAAATAGCTATTCATCATTGACTACCATAATTTAGGCTATAATTTGTATATTCACACCCACCTGAAATTCATATGTTGAAATAGATTCGGAGGTACAGTCTTTCTGAGGTGACTAGACTATGAAAGTAGACAGCCCTCATGAACAGGATTAGCGCCCTTATAAAAGAGGCCCCAGAAAGCTCCCCTGACCTGCCACCTCCATGAAGACACAGCTTTAAGGCCTCATATATGAGGAAACAGGTTGTCACCAGATACTGAATCTGCTGGTGGCTTCATCATGGACTTCTCAGCCTCTAGGACTATGAAAAATGATTTTTTGTCATTTATAAGCTTCCAGCCTCCAATATTTTGTTACAGTAGCTTGAACAAAGACGTTTAATAATTCTAAATTTTAATCACTTAGAAAAAAGAGGAAAACTGAGAGCCTTCTATCAATCAGATACTTTACTTGCGTTACTATTTGATCACAATCTTAAAATGCAAATATCCTACCCTTTGTACAGATGAGACAACTGAGACTCAAAAGGTTAAGAAACTTTTCCAAGTGTGAAACCTCATAACTGGTATAGTAAAAAAATTCCAGCCCCAGGAGGTGGCTCACGCTTATAATCCCAATACTTTGGGAGGCTGAGGTGGGCGGATTACCTAAGGTCAGAAGTTCGAGACTAGCCTGACCAACATAGTAAAACCCTGTCTCTGCTAAAAACACAAAAATTAGCTAGGTATGGTGGTGGGTGCCTGTAATCCCAGCTACTCAGAAGGGTGAGACAGGAGAATCGCTTGAACCTGGGAGGTGGAGGTTGCAGTGAGCAAGATCGTGCCACTGCACTCCAACCTGGGCAACAGAGTGAGATTCCATCTCAAAAAAAAAAAAAAAAAATCCCCACCCAGGTTTGTTAATTTCATGCTCTTTCAGAAATGGCACATTACTGAAGAGTAAAGGGCAGAGAAAGAATAAAGAACTTTCAATCCTGATATTTGGAAACAGGATACCAGAATTCTTTCACTTTCTCTTCTGTCCTGCTTCCCCTCTTCTCATTTTACTGGATAGGTGATTAGGAGACTTATTTCTGTTCCTTACAGATTATTCACATGTTCACTCCCACTTCATCTCAGGCCTAAGGAATGTTGGCAGGAAAAGCAGTACACCTGTTCCTCCTTTTCCACTTCTTCCCTTCCTGTTCACATCAGCATCTGAAGCTGCCATCCTTTGTTAACTCATTGCCATGATCCCTCGCTGAAGGCAATATGCTGCCAACTCACGGGTGTTGCTATGGTGACTATGATGTCATAAGGTGATGCTACATGTACGGGTGAGTGCAAGGATGAAATTTTCTCAATCTAAGATATTAACTTCACAGATAAGGAATGGTAGATATTAAAGTAGAAAGGAAACTGGGTTTTGCAGAAACCCAACATGAGTGCATATTTTTCTTCTTAGTAATCAAGTTGGACTCAACAACCTCCATATGGTCTTTGCCTGCTCTAAGATTTTGTACTTATGCAAGTTGATGAATAATTACTTCTCTCAGACAGAAGCAGCCTTACTGGCCTAAGGTTGCAAGGGTTATGATTTAAATAGGATTCTCAGTTGAAGAGCAAGATTGTCTTCCGGAAAATCTTTAAGATCTGGGCTCATTTCCACATAGCATCCTCAAGGTCTTTCTTGCTTCTAGCCTCAGTTCTACCATCTGTTAAATAGAAATGAAAGCATCTAGTCTCAGGGAGCTACTGTAAAGACTGCATGAGAAAACATGGTCAAAGCACTTAGCACTATCAGTTCTACATCAATGTTATTTTCTTTGCTTTAAATTAATTCATTCAAGGCTATGTTACTTCACAGCACGAACTCAGACAACTCATTCCACTTCTTTTAGGCATAACTATTTTATTATTATAAAGATAGAGGAGATACAAAAGACGAAGAAAAAAGAGTTATAACCTTATTAAAGTCTTTCTGGTTGTAGATTCCATGATCTAGAATCTAAAGAAAATGATTCCAGGAAAAGAATAAATATATGTGGGTGTACTATTATTCATTTTAACTATACAAACAAATCCAATTATTGTCAAATATGACAACTGACAAATGAAGTAAGATACTTAAGTCTTCTTAGTGAGTATTGGTGAGTAGGATAATGCCCAGAAAAGGTGACTGGGAACATCAAACCTACTAGCATTGTTGGTTGGACTGAAAATGTTAAAATTGAAGGGAGAGAAGTTCCCAGGAGAGGAACGATAGTCATTTTCAACTCTGAAGGCATTTTATATCCTAAAAGTACAAATTTGCTTCATTTGGTCATAGAAATTAGGAAAAGTGCCCCTGGATGAAAGTTAAAGATTATGAATTTTAGGTAGAAAGTTCTTATGATCAGACTTCCGGCAGGTGAGTACGAAAAATTCAGAGAGGCTGAATTCTCCATTGCTTGAAATGTCTTTTTCAAGGTTAAGAGACAAGTTGAGGTACTTTGAGGGACCTAATGCATCCGATAAAAATGTCCATGGCAGTAAGAAAGGTTAGGTATCAGTGGATTAGAGAGCTTCAAGACCAAGTAGTCAATTTTCTGATCTTAGGAGGACATTTGACTATGAACAGATTGCATTTGTCTCAGACAAAAATTTGGAATTGATACATACCACCATACAGGCCTGCAATGGAAATGGCTATATAGCATGTTTTTTTCCCCCAGCTTCAATTCAACTGCTAATGTCTTACATTTTGGGGGTATTTTTAAGATATGAAATCTCTGGTTGAGTATGAGAAATGGTTATTTATGAATGATATAGGGGATAGTTCAGGAAGCAGCTGGACAGTGCAAAACTGAAAAATCATTTATTTTTGATGAAAAGTAGTTCCACGCAAATTCAGTAACTAGCCATGAACATGTAAATCTCAGTCTGTGGCTACCTCGAAGTATTCTGGTGATAATGGAGGCTAAACATGGGACATACAATAAAATCATTCTAAAAATAAACATCACAAATATCTTAGTCTACAGGGACGGGCCTTATAAAGGGGGTTGATATGGTTTGATTATATCCCCTCCAAATCTCATCTTGAATTGTAATTCCCATAATCCCCACATGTTGTCGTTGTGGGAGGGACCTGGTGGGAAGTAATTGAATCATGGAGGAAATTTTCCCCATATTGTTCTCATGGTAGTGAATAAGTCTCAAGAAATCTGATGGTTTTATAAACGGGAGCTCCCCTGCACAAGCTCTCTTGCCTGCTGCCATGTAAGATGTGTCTTTGCTTCTCTTTTGCCTTCCACCATGACTGTGAGACCTCTCCAGCCATGTTGAACACTGAGTCACTCCAGCCTCTTTCCTTTATAAATTACCCAGTCTCAGGTATGCTTTTATTAGCTGCATGAGAACAGACTAATACAGAGGTTCAGGGTACAGAGTAATATTGGCCAAATGTGGTTGAATGGGAATTTTCTGCATCATCAGTCATAGCTTTCCTCATCTGTGAAATACTATAATGTGTTTTAAAATTTTTATGAATAGTCACTACAAAAATAAACACACTATTAAAGTGATCATCTTGAACTATAGATCAGAAAAATACTGGTGGGCAAATTAAAGATAAGTACTGCAGCATATTAGAAGCTCTGTTGTGATGCCAATTGTGGGGGTGATTTAATCATTTCGGGCTTCCTCTCTGTCAGGTACATGTGTGACTGACTGCAACCCTGCAACAACTCAATGCCTCATCACGTATATGGCCTTGGGCAAACTTTTTCCTCCTTTGGGCTTCAGTTTCCTCTTTTGCCCCTGGCCAGGTTGATCACCATCTAGCGGGAACTTAAAGCAGAAGCTAGAAGCTTACCCTAAAATCAAGGATCATAACCTTTTACTCTGTGACCATTGTTGCTGGTTCTCTGATCTCTAAGAATCTCCCTAGATTAATGACTTCTGTTTCCTTTTATCTCTTTTGACAGAAGCTTGCAATGTCCTAAGGCCAGATTGTTAATACTGGGTATTTATTCATTCATTTAACAAACTTGTGCCAATAATCATTGAGCTAGGCTGGCCAACTTTTTCTGTTAAGGGCTAGACAGTATATGTTTTAGGTTTTGTAGGCCTATGGTCTCTGCATCTACTCTCAGTTCTGCCACTGTAAGGCAAAAGCAGCCATAGACAATGCATAAGCCAATGGGAATGGCTTTATTTTCCAATAAAACTTTATTTTCAAAAACAGGCAGAGAGCCAGATTTGTGCCATATGTTATAGTGAACCCCCAAGTTAGATGCTGAGCATTCTATATTGAATAAAATCTGGTATTTGACATCAGAGTTCAAACTATCTATCCCATTCACTTTCGTATTATCCAGAGCTGCTTTTATGCAACATTGGCAAAGCTGAGTCGTTATGACAAAGGTCTTATGGCCCACAATGTCTAGAATATTTATTATCTTGTCCCTTGCAGAAGAACAGTTTGCCAACTCCTGGTTTAGAAGTGTTATTATTGGATAATAATTAAGAATAAGGAATTAAGAGTGAGATAGGTACTGTTTCAAATTCAGTAAAAATGCTATTAAAAATAACAAAAAAATAACCATGTGTCAACTATGTGATATGCATTTTACTAATAATTTTTAAAATTTCATTTAATGTGCTAATCACAGCAATTATATAACATAATTATTGTTGTACTCAATTTACAAATGCAGAGATAGTTTACCTGAGTCACACACCAATTAGAATATAAGAATTCAAACCCAGCTCCATGTGTCTCCAAAGCTCAAGCTTAATTAATTTGGATCAGGAGGGATGAATAGGGAATTAGACAAGCGGAGGGAGAGGATCTGAGACAGAGGAAACAGCCCCTGCAAATGTGCTGAGGCATGAACGCATGATTGAGGAACAGGAAGGAGCAGTGGAATGCAGGAGACTAGGCTGGGATGGGCAATGGGCTGGGTTATGGAGAGGCTGGGATGCCAGGAGAGAGTCTGTCCTTGTAGTTTCTTTAGCCAGGACTGGTTGGTGTCGATAAGCTACTTAGTGATGGTAGAGAGTATTAAAGCCCTGGGACATGGATTTCTTCTACTAATGAAACTTTTTTTGCTGCATTATGACACTCTCTAGAAGGTCAAAGGTGATTCTTTATGGCATAACCATCCATAGCTTATTGTTCAGATCCCTATCCTTTATTGGAGAGAACTGTGCTTCATCCTACTAAGATGCTGCTCATACATAGTTGCTCAACTCTGAAATTTACTCACAACAACAGACGAAATATTAGCCTACAGGGGATATGGTGGAATTGGAGGCCTGGCTCATTTCAGAGACTGTAGGAGATGTTATGTTATTTTAAAAGAGGCACAGGAATGCTGTAGGACACCCACTTCCAGGGCAATGTCAAGTCCTCCAAAATGTCTTAGCTCTGGCCTTCTGTTCACCAACCAGAGCAGTCAACATTAGATATAACCAACTTGCATTTTTCATGCTGTCCAGAAAAGGAGTCTGAGACACCATAGAAGGAATGGTCTTCCCTGGGTCACAGGGGTTAAACACTGGCTTTGTACGTGAAGGTTGTATAATTTGGGTTCTACATGGTTCAGAATAGTGACTTGCACTGGTCAAATGATATGAATATGACTGAGGAACCATTCGACTGCCCAGATTAAATCTGTTTCCAGGCTTTTTGGCTTGGTGAAGAGAGGATTCTATCTTATTCTGAAAATTATGTTTAGTAAAAGGATCGACCATTTACAACAGAGGAATTTCAATATTTAGAGGGGCCAGGAAAGGCAGATCTCAATTCAAAATATGGAAACACATTCTGTGAATAAGAAATGATAGTGAAATAATTTTAGTCAGATGATCTTTGAGAGCTTCCTCATCATTTCTCCTCCCCCACAGAATTTTATGACAAAAAGGTCCTATATATGTATTCACAGAAATCTAAGGAAGTGTAGCTCGAAATGAATTCTAAAGGTAGAACATGGATTTGAAGTCATCTCTTTAATGTTACCATTCCATGCAAACTTTGCATTAAATAATATGTCTCTTTTTGTTTCAATATAGCCTTTGGAATATTTCTTATCCTATAACGTTGATTCTTGGCACACTCCTGGAGGCATAGATGCTATAATCTGAAAAGTAGCAACTGATAGCATGTAATAATTAAGATAATAACATCTCAGAATTGAAATAGTCTCTTGTAATCACACTTTCTGATTACTATCCAGTGTAGATATTTGTGTGCAGGGTAATTTAAGGTCTTCTGATGTCCCTTGTAATTCTGAGAATCTATGAGCTCAGACTTCAATGAATTCCTACACCAATATATTCCTGATGAGGAATATATTGGTTTCACCAATGTGTAAGATGTTTTCACCTCTTACACATTTCAAATATTTTATATTAATAGTATTATACACATTTATGCACACACATATATATCTTCTTTCATAAGAAATACAAAAATTTAGATTATAGGCTTCAAAGTCAGGGAGATCTGGTTTCAAATTCTAGTTCTGTAGAGTTGGTTAGCACTGTGATTTCAGATATGTTTCTTAACCCTGCTTAGCTGTAGATTCTTTATCGTGGAGTGGGAATAAAAACACCTTCCTCCCAGAGTTGATGTACGTGTTAAGAGGTAAGGAACGTAAACATTTTGCCACATTGCCTAGCATATACAACCTGTGCAGCAAACAGAAGCTGGAGTTAGTGTGTGTGTGAGCAGGGGAGGTAGGTGTGGGGGTGTGTGTGCCTCTGCATGCATACCCATGCCTATTTATATGTGTGATGTTTCTTATGGTGACTGGTTAAGAAAAAAAAGATACACTTAATAAAAATGTGTGGACTTGAGCAGAGTTGAGTCACAGTTTGGGAAGAGAGGGGTTTATGGATTCCAAGCCTAACATGTAAACTGAAAGAACAGTCCACTGAAAACATTTGTTCCTTTACTTCTTGGCTCCAGGAAGCTCCTGACACATAAAAAAAATTCTGGAATTTAGTTCTGTACAACTGAGAGTCTGAATTTCTTCTATGCTCAGACATATGCACTGCATCCCCAGACACAACAGATGGCCAGCTCTTTGCACACAAACCAGCTTTGTAGAAAGGCACCGGGCATAACAGGGAAGAGAGAATCTCTCCATCAGCGTTTCTTTCCTTGAATTGAAGAATACATCTCTGTTACTTGTCTTCATTGACAATGAGGAATTAACTGGACGTTTGGGATACCTTTTAAACCAAGAATTACCAGTGGATAGCACTGATGGTTCAGTTTCTTCATTAAAATGTCTGCTCCCTAGTTCTGAATGCAAGCTGCAGACCAAGAAGACAGAACTAATTATTTATATTTTTTGCTGGGAGACTGATGGTGCCCACAAGGTAGTGAATTTCAAAAGTCCTTTATCCACTCTAGGCAAAGGGAGCTTCAAGTCACTGAGCTTATATGTAGTTCACCTCCCTGGAAAAACACTGTCTCTGGGCAGCTCACAGCATGTACTCAGTCATCAAAGTACTGGAAAAAAATCTTTACTCCACATAAATTTAGTGATATACGTTAATAGGAGCTGTGTTATATACAGTGAATGTGCATAAAAAATACAACTCTATTTACAACATCATTTTTCTGCTTTTTTCCCAAGATGTTCCTTTTTTCAAATTGAGCAGATGGGGGTCCCCTGTTTTTTACTTTTGCTGCTCTGGGACCCTTGGGAATTTCCAGGCATTTGTATATATGTGAATCCTTGTTATATACGTGTTTAGTACTTAAGTTCAGTTAGCTATGATTGTGCTAATGTCTTCATTATACAAAAATATTCAGTAAAACTATTGTTATAAAATTAACCTCTGCCAAGGTGTCTACTCCATTTCTTCCCACCTTATAAAAATAACTTTTTGTTGTTTAGGTTGTCATGATTTTATAAAATATTTTGAACACTAACATCACAATGAGAATACAATGCATTTCACATGTAAAATGAAATTGTAGTCCTGTGAAAGCTACACAATATCATGAAGTTGATGAAAGTGATACTAGAATCACATCCTAAGCCATTTGCAAATAAGAATTTGGCTGAGTTAGACCAATTAACAATTGAAAAAAAAGAAAATCAACATGGAAGATGATTAGAAGCTTCAAAAGAGAAATATTTGAATATCAAAGGCTTAAGAGAAGCCTCAGGGGAAAAATGATGAATCTCTCAAATATTTTTACAAAAATTACCTTTCCTCCCAATCATGATATGAAAGTTAAATGCAAAGTGAAGGATTTCGTTTCATTTGATCATACAATTTTGTCAGAAAAATTACTGTTAAAAAATCAAGACCCGGCTCATTTTCTCATCATTTTATGAATTAGCTTGCAGTTAAAATTATTAAATAAATTCTGACTATATAAGCTAAAATACATTAATGCATTTTAGTTTCATATGCCAAACTGAACTTTTTGCATGCTTTTCTCTGGAATTATGTTTCTATCTAAGGCAGACTTAATTTTCTAGTGGTTTTGATTTCAGAGAAGCATGCATGGTATTTAACTAGTTAGGACCATGCACAGACTCTGGAGTCAGGATGCTAGGTTTTGAATTCAAGGTCTCATACTTACTGCATTATATGGGAAGGTTGTTCAACTTCCCTGTGCCCAGTATTCTTTGTCTTGAGGGTTGAATTAATAGCAGTCCTATTTGAGCAGAGGATTGGGAGCAAGGCGGAGGATATTATGTTAAAATGCATCTGGGCAGCCTTTGCAGTTGAGTATGTCTGACTTCTCCTCTGACCGTGGGGTCCATGCTTTCTATGCAGGAATGACTGATTTCATCCTTTTTACATCCCTCTCTGGAAACAATGTCCTGTTCCTTTTCTCTTAGTTATGCCTTTTCTTCTTAGCTTTGTCATCAACTATTTCCAGAGGCCTTTCCTGACCATTTCTAATGCCATACAGATTAGGTGGCCCTTCACTACAATCTTTATGAGTGAATAATTTTATGCCTTCTTTGGTTCAATCCTTTTTTACTTCCCTAGTTTACTGAGGAGTACTGTATATGTCTTTCACAGCTATGAATAAACACACACACACGCGCGCACACACACACACAAACACACACACACACACAGACTTTCATCTCTGTCCTCCTACTTTTTATCACAGGCCACCCCTAATCATTATCAATGAGTGAATGATTGCCTCAATGGGGCAAGCTAGGGCAGCAAACAAACAAACACAAAAAACAACTCTAGAGTGAGAGGCACTGATGTGGTCTGCCTTGAGTTACCCTGGAACTTTGAACGATTCATTTATTTCTGAGCCTCAGTGTCCATGTACACTAGAGTGAAGGAGTTGGATTAAATTCTGTGGGCTTATTCAGCTCCAGTGCCCTATGGTTTGGTGACATCCATAATTTGGTGACATTCAAACTGAAGTGACAAACCTGAGAGGGGTTATGTTGATTTTTTTTTCTCAACCTGTAAAAGGGAGTTGTCCTGAAATAGTGAATGAGGTCTCACTGTTTTATTCTGTCTTCAACTATTGATGAATATTTGGGCCAGGCAGTGTCTGAATTTAGATCAAGCTGGATATTCTCTGCTCTATTTGCAGAGCTTCAGCTAAGGTAACGGGCATCATTAATCCTTGTCTGGGGGCTTGTGCCTCTGTCTGTGTATCCTAGTCATCCCCACCACCAACATACCACCACTAGTACTCTTTGTTGTGAGCTACTGTCTTCCAGAAAATATACTAAAAATGCTTTTTATACAATATCTCATTTAATCCATTCACAAACTCAGTGAGACCGACACTATTGTCCCTGCTTAATGATTTAGACCACTGAAGCTAGGAGGGATTAGAAAACATCTTGGAGGTTTCTTTGGTAGTAAATTACAAGAAGTCAAACCATCTCTGTGGCTTCAGAACCCTTGCTTTTAACCAACACATTTCACAGTCCCGAGTTATATTCCATTATGCCATTCTCTGACAACATCTTGTCATATGGGTGTCTCTTCTTCCAGGTGACAAACCATGTGTTGCCTATGTGTGTGCATTGTGAGTGTAACTAAATAGGTGTTGAATCATTTGGTAAGACTCCTAAAGGTCTACAGACATGAAAGGCAGCAGATATAAGAGAGGCAGAACTTACCCAAGATCACCATTGACACAGCCATTGACAGCATAGGCTTTGAACTGCCAGCTTTGAAACCTAGGTCTGGTACTTGCTAGCTGGGTGGTCTTGGGGAAGTTATGTAACTGTCCATGCTTCAGTTTCTGCATCTGTAAAATGTGACTGTATTCCCTACCTCAAAAGTTTATTGTTTTATAGGCCTTTTACTTATGTGAATTTAATGAGTCAATATATGTGAAACACTCAGAATCATGACTGGCATATACTAAATACAATGTTCGTTAATATGATTACCTTATACAATTTTCTTTTTGAAATGGCCAGCACAGAGTTGATTTCCTTATCTTGTTGGCATGATCTGGTGTCTCCTCACTGGTCCTTTTAGTGAGGGGCAGGTGTAAATTTCTGGGTCATTTCTAATTTTTTTCCTCACAATAGCCTACCTACCGCTTTCTAGCTTTCCTGTTTCTAGGTGTTGTTCTTTAGTTATCACAGGCTTTTTTGTACACTTTTGAGAGTATAATGAAATGATACTTTCTCCACATTTTTTCTTCTAAAACCCTCCCATTGGCTCCTCATTCTCTGCTATCTCATCTAAAAATTAAAAAAAACAAATAAATATGAAAAACATCACCACAAACAACACAACAATAAAACACTGCTAGATGATTTCACGTCCTGGTACTAAAAGTCTTTGTTAATTCAATCTATCCTTCATTTCCATGTGTGACTCAGACCTCTGTGACATAAATCTTCTTTTTGTAGGCCTTTTACTTAAGTGAAAACCAATATTCTTTTTACTTCTTCTACCTTGTCTTGGCTGCTAGGATGCTCAGAGTCATATTTTGTATCAGTTTTAATAATTGGCAAGAATATAGGATCTGTATAATCTGGATTTTCTCTGATCTTGAATTTCCATATAAGTTTTAGGTTCCCTTATTTTAATCAATTTGTATTCTTTCATTTCATTATGAATATTTTGATAAACCTCTTCACTCTCTCAAGGGAATAAAATAGAATACAATAATATAATAAAGACTATATTAATCTCTGAAATTGCACAGTGACTAGCAGCACTGCTTTACATAAATAGTTTTAGGTTAAAACGTGAACATTCCAAAATATCCAACTATTTTTGACCTATAAAAATCGTAGTTTGTGATGATTCAACCTAATTTTTGTCTCAATAAGTGCTTGTTTTATTGAAAACCAGTGCAATTCTAATATATTCACAATACAGGGTAAATAAATATATTTTCTTTACTTTTTAAAAAAACAGAATGACATTTCTTGATTGTTTGCCTTTCCCCTTTTTTGCTTGTCAATAGTAGCTATTTATTCAACAAATATTACACCTGTCTGCCTTGGCTCTAATGGGACATGTAGCTGATGCCTGCAAGCACTGTTACTTCCAACTACATTCATATTTAATTTATTACACAACTCTCCATTACTGCTTTTATTGATTAACTGTATAGTGTAAAATGATTATATGTTAACTATTTCACAGTGTGTTTTTTTAGCTTTATAGCTACCGAAAAAAAAAAATCCATCTCTCTATAAAGGCGTTTGACAAAAANACAAAAAAAAAAAAAACGCAAGATAAAGAACGTTGAGGATTAAGGATCTGCTCTGCTTACTCTCTTCATCCCCTGCTTCACATAAACAGAGTGGCCTTATTTTTCAAATAGACTTTCACTTAGAAAACAGATAAGAAGGATTCAGTTCATTTCCATGAATATTGAGAATCCACCATCAGTCAGGCTGATGATAAAATGTTAAAAAATAATCATGTTTCTTTCCAACCACTGAGGAGCAAGCCATAGGTTTATGCAAGAGAAAGACACAAACATTTCTCAGTGTGATGTCATATGTGCTCAGTTTCTGCTTTTTAACTGAAGTTTGTGTTTTCTTTTGATAAATATGTGCTGTGATTGAAATGCAAAACTAATGACAGTTTTATTAAAATGTATTTTTCAAACTAGCTCTGCCAGAGTCTCTGACGGTGTCCCTGAGAGGCAAGCCCCTTCCTCCTGGCCCATATCTTTTAATAGTCACTGTAAGTGAGATAAGCACAGAGGCCCACCCTTTCAGAAGCTAGAAAAATATACTAATGTCACATTAAAAGTAACACAGAAAGAGTTAACTTTACAGTGACTGGGCTGCAGCTCTTTGCATCCATTTACTCTATCTCAAATTAGAGATAGAATTTGAGACACTATGGTAACTAAAAACATGTGGCATTTGTTTTCACAAACTTACGGACAGAGCCATGACCTTTGAGGCTTGAATGAAATATTAGAGACCACCTTGTATTAAACTTTTAGTTAACAGATAAAATAAACTAAGGTTCGAAGAGCTATAAAGTCATACCCAAGGTTAGGATCCAGGACTCCAACTGAAAATTGAGTGCTCTTTTCAGAGTCTCAGATATTTCCTTCCTACCACTGAGGAGCAGCCCATGGGTCTCAGATATCTCATGAAAGCCTCCATAATTTCCCTAGTTGTGACTTCATTGTCTGTGTCCTACTCTAGTTTTATTTAATACATAAATATCCTTACATTATTTATTATTATTTTAGAGCTTTTTTTCCGTTTTTATCTCGGTTTAGTGCTCATTAGTTTTCACAGTGATGTAAAAAAACAGGTCTTGGGTGCATTTGTCTTTGTGTGTTTCTCTCTGCTTCTCCCAGTCCTTACCAGCTCCCCTGCTTCCATACCCCGCCAAATGGGAGGAAATTGATGGCATATGGCAATAAAGGATAAATATCACATGCTTCCTTCAGCCAAAGGGCATAACAGACTTAAAGCAGCTGTAGACCGCAAGCAATTTAACAGCAGGACTCATATTCGTAAGCGTCTTGGGCTTTCACTGAACCTCCAAGGGTGTAGAAGGCCTCCTTGGACAGGTGTTCACTAATCAGTGAACTTTGAGAACATTCTTGCGCACTGCTCCAAAAAAAGCTCTCGAGGAAAATATCTTAAGTCTGTTTTCAGAATAAAACCATGAGTCATGATAAGATCAATGTTAGAGCTGAGAAAGAAGAGGAAGCCGAAGAGGAAGAAGATTCTTTCTTATGCACATCCACATCTACAATGCTTCATAATTCACTGCAGCTTTTTTATGGTCATTATCTTACTCAGTTTTTGCAACCAACCTGTAAAGCATGTGATTTCATGCCCACAGCGTGGTTGAGATAGTTTGGCCAGTGTGGCCAGGAATCTTCTTGACAGTGACAAAGATGTAGAATAAACACTTATTCAGTCACTCAATAAATACTTATTGGCCACTATGATGAAAACCCACAAGAAACAGCAGCAAACGCTAGGGATAAGTTTTCACACTGAAACTGACCTGACTTCATGTTTAGGGCAGCCCCCAAAGAGTTGCTGAACTACTGACAATCAGAAATACAAATGCATTTTAAAAGCTGTGACCATCGTGAAGATTATCAAAGGGAAACCAATTTAAAGCTAGGGAAGTTTCATGGCACTTTAAATCTTTTATCTAAATGGTGTATCATTAAATATAATTGGTAAATCTAGTTAATATAATACTGCTATATCTAAAAGGAGACATATAGTGTTATAGAAAAAAAGTGAAACTCAGGAGAAAGACTCTTCAATCAGATAACCACAATTCAGGAAAGTAAAATTATCAGGATCAAAGAGCAAAACCCCCTTGCCCCCCAGCCATGTGGAAGCAGCTTAACATAGTCTTTGTATACAGGGTGATAAAAATAGCATCTGAAGGGCTAATCTTTCAAACCCAAACTCATAATTATACAAACATCTCCCCTGGACACTAGTTCACTTAAAAAACAAAGATATTTTAAATATATCATTTGACTTCTTTTGAAATAGCTTAAGGTGACTTAGTAGTTGAGGCAAGTGGGAAGAATAACATATAAGGTTATTTGAAAATGCATTTGAGAAAAAACAGAACCGGCACTTTCAGACACTTGAGTTGACAAGATTATAGTACAGCGACAATTAGTTTATTTTCTAGGAGCTAAGCTATAAAGAGAAACATCTGAAGTTACGCAATAATTCATCTACAGAGAAAATTCTTTCTGGACCTTAACTCATGCAGAAATTTAGCACGTACACCTGTATGTAAAGGAAATACAAAGAAAATTCAGTGCACTTTATCTACAACCAGAATTTTACAAAAGATATAGAAATATTCTTCTCTTGGGTGACTCACATACTAACCCTCCATAAAGGCAGAGGGTATGACATTAAATCATAACTCAGGGCAGGCAATTTTGTGCAAAGCTGATATAATGGTGTCCAAGCGCTTGCCTTTTTGATGCCCTGACTTAATGCTTGAATAAAACTTGGGAACTTGAGATGAATGGCTAGTTAGCACGTCTATTAGACTGCCTTTCTCAAAAGGAAGGTATTTAAAGCAAGCTTTGGAAAAGAACTGTATCTCTTCTAAACTCTTACAGAGCTATTTAGCAAGTGCTTGTTTTGCCACTATTCCATAACGTTTGTATGAGGGAACGTTGTGTCAACTCTTTTGCTCCCACATTCCAAGTACGGTTTAAAAATAAAAAGCCAGAGGATGGTAACAATTAACATTCATGTCACCATGTACAGTTTTAAAGGTATGTTTTTGGTCCCAAGATAGACAAGCCAGTGACTATGATTTCTGCTTAGCGTGATGAGAGACTGTTTATCCTAAAGCCTGCAATTCATTCGTACCCTTTACAATTCACCTTCATTCATTCATATCCCATGCAATGTGGCTTTGTAGCCTCACCCATCAGGAAATGTAGTTCCTTCTACTGCATGCAGCTGTATTGGCCTTGGGATTTGTTCTGGACAAATGTTTTATAGCTGAAATGATGGTGTTGGTTTTAAGTCTAAACCTCAAGAGGTCTTTTCCACTTCAGCTGGTTTTCTGGAACCCTGCTGCTACCCTGGGAAAACAAACTGGGCTGACCTTCTGGGCCATGATATGTACTAGTCCCAGGTACCTCCATTGCCACAGCCAACAGCCAGCCAACCTGAATGACCAGTGGTTTACTGCAGGTCTGTGAGGGAGCTCAGCCAATCCCAGAACTGCTCAGCTGAACCCAGCTTAATTTGTGGACCCACAGAATGGTGAGCTAAACAAATGGTTATTGTTTTAAGTTATTAGCTGTAGGGTAGTTTATTTCCCAACTACTGCTAACAGCTATATACACTATTAGGAAATCACTAATACCTGTAATAACACCTTATATTTGTATGGAACTTTATTGCCAAAAGGTATTTGGCACATATTGTCTAAGTTGCCTCCTATCCTGAATATCGTATTAAATGAAGACACTTATCCACAGCTCACTTACAGCGTTGTTGTGAGGCTTAATGGAATCATCAGGGCTGTAGCACAGTAGGTGCTCAAAGGATATTCCATCCCTATTCTGTTTCATGGTTTCTCAACTTTTTTCATTATTATACCTCCTGAGGAGAAATTTTAGACATTTTTTTCCCTAATTGCCCCCCTTTCCATGAAATTTTAATATCACAGATATGCTGAATGTCTGTTTCTATGCATTATGCAAGTCCATGCTTTGTATCTAAAAAGAGTAAATTTTTTTTTTTCTTCTTGTAAGAACCAATCTTCACCCCCTTGGGGAAGCAGATTGTCTCATTGTCATTGAGAATGCATGCTCTGATGGTATCACAATGTGCATTTTTTTTTTTTTTTTTTACCCTGAATCATGAACTGATTTGTAGTAGGTGTGTCACTTTTTAAAACTGCAGGCCTCAAAGGTTAACCCAGGGCATTTGACACCAAGCCGAGAGCTCTAGGTACTCTGTCAGAGTGCTTGGGTTCAAATGAGCATTTAATCTAAGAGTGGATAAATTGAATCATCTATCTTTACAACTCTGGGGTGAAAACCAACTAATTAAACTGCTTGTAGCTGTTATAGTGAGAGACGGAAAAGCTCTATACATGCTTAATAATCACGTTGACAGAATTGGAAGATGTTATTTGCTTCTCTGTGTATAGAGACTGTTCTTCAGATGAAGAGAATTCATTCTCTGGAGCCATCCATCCAGACTCTTACTAAATTCACTCACACTACATTTCTTTAAGGATTTATAAGACAGAAAAGAAAATAGGAGCGAGACAGATGAAAACATTTCCTTGATACGGGCTAAAACTTGAGGACTAGAATCAGGAAGGGGAGCCACAGACAGGGAGAGACTGAAGATTAAGTGCTTATGTGCCACTAATCACTATATTCAACCTTTAGAAATGCTCTTTGTGAGAAAAGGCATTTGCAGAAAGAGTGCTCATAAAGAAATGTGAAACCAACCGGAGTCACAAAGGTCACGGGACGAAATGCAATGGTTACTAAGCTCTGAGTGGCTTGCAGCCAAATTTAGAGCTGTCCACGTTCAGTCCATTTAACCTGACCTTGGTTAAGGAAGCAGTTTTGCCTATGCATACGAGGAAGGAGCCTTGCCAGGAACGAACACGTAAAAGCATCCAGAATCATCTCAATCAATATCATCTTGTTTCTGTTTTAAGGACTTCAGAGTCTGACTAATTATTAAGCAACAATCAACATATTTCTAAACTGGTTTCCTCCCAGAGCTCCTGGTTCTTTCTGAAGAGCCTCTCTCTTGTTACCCAGGTAAAAGTAATTAAATGAGAAGTGATTTTTCTACCCCCAGTGATTTCCAGTAAGAAGGAAAGACAGGTGTTGTAAATATTTACGAAGGAGAAATAGAGACAAAATAAAGTAGGTTATGCCTTCAAAATTCCTATAAAGCACTAGTAGTTTATAGATAGGGAAACAGGCTTCAAGGCAGAAAGTGATTTCTCTCAAATCCACTGACTGAGCTAAGAGCAGAGCGTATTAATCTAACGCACTTTGTACCACGCCAGATCATACCTCCTATAAAGTAGTGATCTGCTGCCCTCTCAAGTATGGATTTAATTCTTCTACAGTTACTTTAGGGAAACAAACAAAAGCTCTTCTGGAATTACCTGTTGTCGTTTTTCATTGAGATTCATTTTCGAGAAGATCCCTCTTGCTAGAGAGGCAATTCCATCCGTTCCCAGTTCTACCGTGAGCCTTTACTCAAGCTCAGAGATAATTCAGGGGAAGATGCACCTGTCTGTTCTCTGTTCTCATTGGGCCAGAGAAACAGGTCAACCCACTAGACCACCCTTTCCTTTGCACCCTTTTAAAGGAATACTCCTTTTCAAATAGTGCTTCTGACATCAACTGCTCTTTCTAAATGTCTTTCTTTGATATGATTTCTTACAATTGCCTAGTGCACATGCTGCTGGTCCCATTGGCCATTTCTTGGTGTGAGATTCATTGATTCTGGAAGAACCCACAAATTCTCTCCTTTTTCTCTCCCTTTCATTATCCTGCTTCACTTTTCGTGTCCTTGATATCCTTTCCTATTCTTGGCTCTTTTTGAAATTCGGCTTGGCAATTTCATAGGGTTGACTCTCTTGCAGCGTACATGGAGCTTTTTTGCTTGGTGCAACCTACAACTCCTTCTACATACCTGACCCTGCCTCACCTTGTGAGCATGGACCTCTTATGGTGGATCCAAGGAGTTCATGCTCTCATGTACTTTCTGCCTCTGGGGCCTTCTCATGCATAGATTTTCCTCTTGATTTGCTTCTGAACTCACTAGCATAGACGGAGCCTGAAGGATTTAGATCAAGCATTGCCTTCATGGTTTATTACGGCATAGCTGTGTCATGACCCCATCCCTGCTCACTGTGCTTCTTCAGAAGACCTGCTTCTGATTTTGGCACTGTCATTCACTTGCAAAACATTTGGAAGATCTTTTCACTTATTGGCCTTAAGTGTTCCCACTTATAAACTAAAGAGGAGTACTTCAGATATTAGTCATTTATTAATTCATTCACCCATTCTTTGACTCAGCAGATATCTTTTGAGCCCCAGTTGCCAGGAAGCTTACTGATGTTAGTTTGAGTGAACTCCAGGGTGCCATCACAGAGAGCTAATATGAGGCTCCCTCCTTACCTTTTCCTACATAAGCCAGAGCGACTCATTCAAGACAGGAGCACCTCATCCCAGATCAGCCTGTGGAGAGTTGAAGCACCCTTTTCTACAGGAATAAGCCAGAGTTGGAGTTGTGGTTTACAAAAGGGGAGACTGAATGGGAGAAGAAAAAAAAAATGAAAGAACAGCAAAGCTACTATTTCACAAGTCCTTCCCACAGCATCCTGTGCTTGAAAATAGACACGGAACAAAACAGAAATAGCAGCACCTGCTTAAACCCGCAATCTCATGCAACCTGAGCTTGCTGAATGAGATCTACCTGTAGGCAAACACCCCTGCCCTGGGGAACTGCAGGAAAGCAAGCTGGCCCTTAACATTCTTTAATTACCCAAGTGCCTGCATTCTCTGGGTCTCTTCTTCCCCTTCCTCTCACAGATGGGGTGACAGAGAACACACTGGAGAGAAGTAAGTCTCAGCAAATTGGCTTCGGCCTCAACTGGCTGAGAGATCTATATCAGGACTTCTGTTCTCCCTGGGCTTTAGTTTTCCCATCTGTAAAATAAAATATTGGTATTGAAAATTCTCTGTAATTCTACTGTCTGGACCCAGTGGCTCTTCTTCTGACCTACGTGATTTTCTTCTTTCCTCTCTTCTTACTGTTATACTATCCCCTTCCATTGTTCTATTGCAGGAAAGGCAGAGCTTTGTGTTCACAGTGCTGATGTTGGCTAGATAGACCAACAGTGACATGTCTCAGCTCACATCTCAGACCTTATATTACCTCTCTGCCTTGGGGACTTCAAGGGTCAGAGGCAACATTGGCTTTTGTGGAGAGGCCAGAGTCAGAGGAATCCAAACTAAGCACCTAAGGGGGCCAGTTTTGTAAAATCAATTGAGGCTCTTCATGGTCACCATTTGACCCTGGGATCTCTCAGTTGTGGTGCTTTTCTTTCCCTTTCTCATGGTCTCTTTCCATCTATTGTATCCATTCCTTCCCTAGTATACACTCAGACCTTTTTATCCACATGCGGCTTTCTTACATGTGCATGACCTTATCATCCTTGCTTACTCTGCTCACTACCTTACTGCCTCCATTCCTCACCTGGGGCTTTCCTTCTTCTAAGGACCAACTTCATTCTTTATTATGTTTCTTCCTCTTTCCTCTCTTCTCTTGCACACTTCCTCTCATCTTCTATCACTCTTGCTTCCCTTCCCCTCTTAGCAACGTAGTGTAACGGAAGGACCACAGTCTTAGATGCAAGAAGACTATGGATGGGTTCACATTCTGTAAATTTGAGAAAACTACTTAACTCAAATGTGGAATTTACTCACATTCAAAATGTGTCAATAATTGATATTACTCAACACTGCTGTGTTAATATGGGATGACATCTGTGAGGACCTAGATAAGGAGAGAGAACAGTAAAGGTAGTGCCTTAAAAATTGACATTAGCTGTTATAGTCATCATCATCATTTTCCTTTTCTACACAAACCATGAGGAAATGTTAGTCTGTACTTGCTTTGCTGTCTTTTCATTTCCTTGGTCTCTATCCCAACTCTAATTTCTCCTGGAGGAAGTTAACTGCCCCTATTGTGTGTGTTTTTATAACCCCCTGAGTGCCCACTCTCATAGGTTGTATCGCACTGGCTTATAATTGCCTACCAACCTTCCTTCTGTTTTCTCCCTTTGGAACGAGGGCCACGTCTTGTTCAACACGATGTCACCAGGGCCTGGGATGGTGCAGAGCATATTAGGTACTAGGGGACAGGACTAGACTGGATCATAACCCTCAAGAAGGTGCTCAGTCTAAGAGCCCTGAACCTGTAATAGGCATTCAGTAAAAATGTATCAATAGCCTGTAGTCCCAGCTCCTCGGGAGACTGAAATGGGAGGACTGCTTGAGCCCAGGAGTTCGAGGCCATAGTGTGCTATGATCGTACCTGAGAATAGCCACAGTACTCGACCCTGGGCAACATAGTGAGACCCCCACCTCTAATATTTAACTAAATAAAAGGAGTAGCAAACAGCCTCGTGGATGACTTTTTTTTCTGTCTCTCCTTCCACTTCATTTTCTCAATCCCGTCAATCTTCTTTTTGTTTTCTCTCTCTTCACTTTCTCTCTCTTCCATTAATTGATGTTCTCACCCATGCTTTACATGGCCCAACTCTGTCCCTTGAATAGCAACAGTATTTTCTCTCTTTTTCTCTCCCTACATTCCTCCCATCAGACCTTCTCCAGCCCTAACTCCTTCTGCTTACTTGAATCTGGCAAACTCTGTTCTTACTGCCTCTTCCTTTATTGATTTATGTGAGGTTATTTTGTCCATGGAGGAAAAGGATTTCTTTGATGCTCTAAAGGATAAGACCAAGCACAAAAGCTACGGACAGCTTTTGTTTGATGTGGACAATTTTATCCCCATTCAGTTCGCTGGGTTTTCAAACGGCTGCAGATCTCTGAACTCAAAACATCTGAGCCGGTACATCCTCTCTCTCTCCTGAAAGTGCACAGACATTTTTAAGTCTTTAACAACCTTTCCTGTATCTCACTGAACAGAGGTCATATCATTAGTTGAGCCTTGAGTTCATACTGAAAAGGTAAAATTGTTAAATTAAGAATAGATCTACGTATTTTAGAATAAAAGGGAAAGGCACAGGTACATATCTTCTCGTCATGTGTCTGTTGCACTCTCTACTTTCTAAGGTCAAACCTTTTTGAACACTTACCTCTACCATTTGAGTGTTATTCATAATTAGCTGTGCAATTATATCTCTAATTAGAATACTCTCCCAAATAAAATCACCTTAGAAAGTTTCAAAGGGTCTATCAAATAGGGCACAGGTGGCTTTACACATTCTGAAAGTGGATACCTAAGTTTGCAAAAATAGTTTTTAGGAAAACTGAACGGTATGTGAGAGAGGGTATGCTTTATTCTGTTTGGTATCTCCCACTTCAAATTCCTGTGACTCTCCAGAAGTTTACCATATATTGGCTAGCATACCCTATTTGTAATGCATGATACTGGAATCAATATTTACTTTAATAACTCAGGTATAAGGGATTAAATTCAAGGTGGTGAAAATGTAGATTCATGGGAAGCTCCACACTTTGGAGATATTATATCTGCCTGTGGAGGAATACACAGTACTGAGATTGGTGAAACCCAAGCAAAGAAGAGGAAAGGCCATCTTGAGCATAAGGAATGCCTAAGACTTGGTGGAAGAGTAAGCTCTTGCATCCTCTCTAAAGAGAAATTTAGCAATATTTGGCAAAATTGTTAAACACATATATGATTTGACTTAACATTCCCACTTTTAATAATGTTGTTTACAAATATGTTGGTACATCTAAGAAAGATACATTTATATGTATGGTCAATATTGAGGCATTGTGGGAAGTGAGAAAATAACTGGAAATAACATAAATCTCCATCAGTAAAAGAAGTTGTTACACATATGCCCTTAAATATCTTGTGGCTGCTAAAAAGAGCTTTTTATTTAATAGTATGATAAATCTTCCTGACACAAGATGAAGTGCTAGCATCATGTGGAGCACGGCACCCCTGGGATGCTTTTTGATGAAGCAACTTGGCTAGGCTGAGCCATGGTCCCAGGATGTATTTCATAATACATTTCTTATTAGGGAGATCCGTAAGGGATATCCTCTCAGGAGAGTTGGGAAATATAAAGAAAGCTGTGGCCACTTTTAGTAGCATACTCACACTTTCCTCCAATTATTCAATAAAACAATAATGTAGATATTACTGTGAAGTGATTTCACAGGTGTGATTTAAGTCCCTAAGCAGTTGACTTTTAGTTAAGTAACAGGAAGATTATCCCAGGTGGCCCTGATTCAGTCACCTGGAAGGCATTTGCAAAGAGTCTCAGAAATTTCCCAAGGCAGATACTTCAAGCGGCTGGGTCTATAGTTATTCTTTCTTGATGTTCCTTCCTGACCACTGTTTGTGCACAAGGAGTTTCATCTTGTGTTTGTGCAATTCCAGTTCGCATGCGATCTTCCCTTCCTACCTGTCCTACAGACTACTGACTTGTTTAGTGAGCCCCCATAATTGCATAAACTAGTTTTGCCGAATAAATCTCTGTATATGCATATCTGTGCATATGCATGTATTAGTGTATGTGTGCGTAAAAGTGTATGTGTGTCTCACACTGGTTCTCCTCTGATTGAGTCCTGATACATCTTCAGTGTAAAAAGATAAGAAATGAATGCATATAGATATAGATATTTATACACACACGTATATGTTTTAGACTCTCTGAGAGGAAACGCAGAAAGCATTAACAGCTATTGCCTCTGGATGAAATCTATGAGTTTAGGAGAAAGAAACAATGGTAGAGGATCAATGTATTCATAAACTTCTATATTTAACTGTGTGCTCTAAGTTTTTGAAAAGGTTATAGTTATTTTTTCTTTACTGGGGTTGAAAAACACATTTTATAACATTTGCCATCTTAAGCATTTTAAGTGTACAGTTCTGTAGTGTTAAGTGTATTCATACTGCTGTGAAATAGCTCTCCAGAACTTTTTTAATCTTGCAAAATTGAAACTCTATACCCCTTTGAACAGCAAGTCTCCTTTCCCTCAGCCCCCAATGGCCATCCCACTTTGTGTTTCTATGAACTGAACTACTTTAAATACCACATATAAGTTTAATCAGAACACTGTGGTCATATTTAATTTTAATACAAGGTTTGAAAGTGCTGCAAAAATACAGGATTTATCCAGTAATAACTTTCCTTTCCAGGGTAAGACTCTCATGAGCATTGGTTGACTGATTGCTTGATTAATTGTTGTCTGTCACTTAAACACAAAGCTTACTTTACGGTTAACTTCCATTTATTCAACAAATAGTCAATAACTCTCAAAAAGTCACTACCAATAAGCCACTGAGTTGGATAGTTCAGGATATGAAGATGAATAAGGGGAAATAATAAAAGTTTTATTGATCTTATGGGTTGTCTTTGGAGCTATTGAGATAATGGATGTAACATGGCCACCACAGTTGCGGTATTATTAGTAGCAAGAGCTAAGGTAGAACCCAAGGAGGAAAATTTCTGCTCTACTGCAGATCTGCTGATTGAATCTGAAAAAGTCACTTGCCACTAGTCTGGATGTTTGTAGAGATAGACATTAGAGCTATATAGTCACTGGGCTCCATTGATTGCTAAGTCATGTGTTCTTGTATACAAATAATTGAGGCATGCATTTTATCTTCCTTTATCTAAAGGAAAAGATAGGACAAGAATGCATAATGTGCTAGAGCCTGTTTTATTCTTTGCTGTGTTTAATTTAACCCTGATTCTTTGGACAACTGAACGTTTTAAAAATTCCCTTTATTTGTTCTTCTTACGTCTGAACAGGCTATTATGACTACTATCAAAATGATCGTCTTATGAGTGATAACTTTAGCCACTCTTTGTGAATAGACTCTGTTATAGATAATAGTCATTATATATTTTTTATTTTATAATAATTAATATATATAATAATAAATATATATTATATTTATTTATTACAGGTACGTGATATATTCATTTAGCCTTAACAAAACTCCTATAAAGTATGTTAGTGTTATTATACCCATTTTTCCAATAAAGAAACCAAGGCTTAGAAATGTTATTAAATGTGCATATGGTCATGCGCAGTCCAGGGCCTTTGCTACTGTGTGTGCTGCTCTACCAGGTCAGGTGCTATGGTGGGCAAGCAGGTATGGAGATGAGGAAGATCCAGCCTCTGACCTTGGAGGTAAGTGGAAGACAGCAAATATAAACAATGAGTTATTCATCAAAGCAAGAGGGCATCAGGGTCTCAAGAAACATGCAAGCAAAGGAAAGCACAACAGAGAAATGCTGGCTCTTGCTAACCTCCTATGTGGGAAGTCACCTGTGCTTACGACAAAGCTGTCATCATTCAAAACAGATGTCCTTTTGGCAAACACTTTTAGAATCAGTTTAAATTACACTCAAAGCATGCACACATATAAAAATAAACACATTATTTGGTAACCTCCTGACTTTTCCAATTCTATATTAGTATTTCTTAGTTTTTCCACTCCCTGACTCATATTGAGTGGTTATTTAAGTAAAATTAAAGAATATATCTTAACAAGTAGTATGGATATTGAATTTCAGAAGACCCAAAATCAAATACTACCCCATGAGGAAATTATTTAAATTCTCTAGTATTTAAGAGTCCTTGTTTATTAAAAAGGGTAATTATAGTGTGATACCAACCTTATGAAATAAGATAACTCAAGCAAGGTTATTAGCTTCATGCCTGGCACATAGTAAGTGCCCAGTAAATATATGCTATGTTTGAGTCCTTAATAAATGACCCAAGCACCTTTTGAAGGATTAAGCCAATAGATGTTAAAAAAAAAAGACTGTTACATAAAACCTCACTCCAGTGTGTGTGTGTGTGTGTGTGTGTGTGTGTGTGTGTGTGTAGAAAGAGAGGGAGAGAGATAGAAAGATAGAGAGATGCTAGATGCTAAGCCATATTTCTTTAAAATCTTAAAAGTATACAATACATGGGCTATTTAAATTTTGGATAAAAGCAAAGAAAGAAAGTCTAGTTTGTATAATCCTTTTGTACATTCAGTGGGAGAATGAGCTAAAAAATGAAAATTATGTTGGAAAACTCTGAACTAAGTAACAAACTTGAACTAATCCAAGCCTTCTATATACTCAGAGGGTGGCACAGCTTGGAGTTCACCTTGTCAGACCTCAGGATTTCAGCACTGACAAGTTTATTCCTGTCTTTCATCAGCTATACCATACTCTCCAGCTGTGGCCATTGTATTCCTCCAAACTTCTCGTTCAGTCACTGATACAGAAGCGGGCTGTGAGGTTGTCAGTGGATGGCTTCTGAATTGGGATGAGGCTCAGACATCCACATTCAAATCAACTTGGTTTTTGTAGCAATTTTCTCTTGGCCTTCCCCTCCCAGATGCAAGCTGAAGTCTGGAAACTGCTTGCATATTATGGCTGTTATAGAACCAGGCTATAATTTTCAGGCTAATGGAAGATGTATTGGCAAAAGTTGACATTAAGTGGAACTAATTGCACTGTAACCGCTAAATAACTAAGAAATAACTACCCTGTAATTTATGGTACAGTGTGGACTATTCAGTTACTTTGGAGCTCTTCATACAGCAAGGAGCTCAGTGATGCATGAGCTGCCAACTTTCTACCATTCAGAGGGCCTCAGAAGCTGAAGATTGTGTGTTGTGCAAACATGCAAGGCTGCAGTTTATAAAGACAACCTGCCTTACTTAGGGATAATGGCTTCACTCCAATACTTAGTGAATAAGAATTGTGCCTGAGAGAGTCTTAGTTGCAGGTCTATTGTAGGTTGAAATCCCAAGCCTAGTGCATACGTAAAGAGTATGCCTTTTATGCTGTGATTTTGCTAATGGATGGACATTCTTCCATAGACAAAATAAATTAAAGAAGAAAATAAGGGCAAGTGATGAGGCATAAAGGGTGTTACTCTCATCTGAACAGCAGCCCTCACATCTAGTTCACAACCATTTTCTAACCATAGCTCTAAAACAGGACTCCATTAATTTTCCATTAACTACTGTGATAACCTTCTAACTGGTCCCTCATCCCTCATTTCTCTTTCCCACTGCAGGTGTGTCCTCAGTCCATCTCTGCACAGTTAAAATTTACCCCCTAAAATCAGACATATGCTCAGACCACTTCTCTGATTAATTCCTTAAATGATCTCCTGCTGTCTAAAATGTCATTTCTCAAAGCTGTTATCCATGTAACACTAACCACAAGAGATGCATTTCTAAAACAATATATATCTGGTTAAATCTATTTTGAAAATGCTGAATACTATATTCTCCTCTCGGAAATTTTCATTTTAAAGTTGTAATAAATCCTTTAGTAAAGAATCTTGTTTAATTTTCGTTAAGTTTGCTTTGCTCAAACTCTGACCTCAGGAATCTGTGTATGCATAACTTTGCGTGTGTGTGTGTGTGTGTGTGTGTGTGTGTGTGTGTGTGTGAAAGAGAGAGAGCAAGCAAGAGCGAGAGAGTTTGTATATGTGTTCCCTTCAAATCTAATGTTGAAATGTGATTCCCATTGTTAGAGATAGGGTTTGGGTCATGTAGGCAGATTCCTCATGAATGACTTGGTGCCGTCTGCAAGGTAAAGACTGAATTTTCTTTTAGTTCACATGAGAGCTGGTGGCTTAAAGAAATATGGCATCTCTCTTGCTCTCTCTCTTGCTATGTGATACGCCTGCTCCCCTTTCATCTTTTGCCATGAGTAAAAGCTGCCTGAGGGCCTCTTCAGAAGCAGATACTGGTGTTGTGCTTCTTGTGCAAACTGCAGAATTGGGAGCCAAGTGAACCTCTTTTATTTATAAATTACCCAGCCTCACGTGTTCTTCTGTAGCAATGCAAAATGGGTTAACACAGTGTGTGTGTGTGTGTGTGTGTGTGTGTGTGCATGTATGTTTAATACCTTTGTAATCCTATACCCCTATAAACCATCCTATTCCCTGGAAAGAACTTTTGGAAAATGCTGGTCCCTATTTTAGATTCTAGCTTTTTAATATACATTTTTCTTTGATGACTTTATTTGAATCTGTTCTTTCAGACACAGCCCATGGACACTGTCCCCATGAAGCTTCTTTCCTGACCAGTCAGAATTTGTTGCTCCTTTGGGTTCTAATAGGGATTTGTTTTGAATCCCTGCACTTGTTTTGTAATTATTTGCCCTCTTGATATAAGCCAGGATTTTGGAGTTTTGGTACTGTTGACATTTTGGACCTGAAATTTTGTTGTTGAAGGGAGCTGTTCTTTGCACTCTACAATGTTTAACAATGTCCTTAGTCTTTCAATAACTCTAGATGCCAATAACTACAACACTAGTTCAGCATCCCAGTATGACAATAACAAATATCTCCAGATAGTGACAAATATCCCCTCTCCAGATATTAGCAAATGACCTCTGGTGGAGTCTGGGAGAAGTAAAACAACCCTTTGTTGAGAACCACTAGTATCAGCTATGAGCTCCTAGGGGCCAGAGATTTATCTTGCTCATTCACATATCTTTACACCTTATACCCATGTTTTGTTATATTATAAATATTTAATGAACAGTTATTTTTTCCTAAATCTTTGCTAACTGCAGAAACATCGACAGTGAATTACAATATTATTTCATTACAATTGATGCCTGCATATATTATTATAATAACCATTACATTATTGTCATCCAGCCACATTTTCAAAAGTTTATTTATTTTTTAGAAATTTATTGGAAAAAACAAAAAGAAAAAGTGAAAATATATTGTCGATATGGTAAGTAGAGTTGGAGCAAAATATTACATAATAAAAGCTCCTATGTTCAGTACTTTTGCATTGGTCAATTTACCTTCTTAGCCTCATTTTCTTCATTTATAAAATTTGATTTTCTGCTATCTTCTCCATCAATCACAAATATTTTCTCTGAAGATCAATTAATACATGTTTTAGAAAGACTTTGAATATTTTAGAATACTCAAGAAGAGAAATGATAATATTTGTTATATTCAACATGTCTGAGGACTAGAATATGCTATCCTTCATACGTTTGTTTTTATGCAGATACCTCAAATATAACTCCCTTAGAACCAAAATGGTTTTTAAATTTTAATTCAACAATTTTAGACAGAAGCTTCTGTAAGGTTCTTCACTATTTTTTTTTATTTGTTAGTAATTGCATCATATTACACATCATTGAACTATTGTTTTATGAAACAGAATCATTACCAACATTCATGTGCATGCTGAATCATTTAAGCCTCTTTCTAGAAGGCTCAGAATGTTGTAAGTTCTGCTATTATTCCCTGGTTCTACTTGTTTTGTATCATTTCTTACTTTCTTCCATTGTTACATACCTGGAGCAGTCCCTCTTATTGTTTTCATTGTGTATTTGCCTAAAACTTATCTTAAATAGTGCTGGTTCTGCCTATCTTCTGTAACGATAAAAACAAGTAACACAGATATGTTCCATTTACTTAAAAGTAAAGTGAAAATAAATACAACCTGGGGATATTTTCTAAAGACTATAAATGAACATTAATGCACAGACATTAGGTAGCAATTTTTAACTGCCCATAAGTCTTTTATTATTTCTCCTTTTAAACTTTCAGGTAGTATTATTATAAAGAGATGCATTGTTGTTTGAGTGGGTAGCACAGACAAGTAGGAATTGTGTAATAATTCCTGTAGGGCCAGAAGCAGCAAGAGAAGGGAAGGATGGAAAAGAAGACAAGAAAGGATTTTGAGAAGAATAAATAGAATATCAAAGTAGAATGAAAAGGAGGATATTTTGGAAATGAATTTGCTCCTTTAGAAAACTTATTCCACCTATATTATTATTATGTGGTAGAAAAATATTCTTCAAAGGAGGATTCTATCAGAATGTGTAAGAACATTTCTCAGGTGAAGAGGTTCTTTCTGTTCTGACTATTTTTGTCAGACTAACATCTGGTATATCAAATTACAGTTATCTTGAAAAACAGGATGCCTGCATTCACATGTAACAGCACTTTCCTGGTATCAGAGACCCTCTTTGGAAGGAGCTAATTGATTTTCTCTGGGGATAAAAAAAGTAGACCCCAGTTCTTTTTTTTTCCCATTTATTTATTTTATTGCATTTTAGGTTTTGGGGTACATGTGAAGAACATGCAAAATTGTTGCATAGGAACACACGTGGCAGTGTGATTTGCTGCCTTCCTCCCCATCACCTACATCTGGCATTTCTCCCCTTGCTATCTCTCCCCAGCTTCCCACCCCCCACCGTCCCTCCCCTATTTCCCCCCAACTGACCCCAGTGTGTAGTGCCTCCCTCCCTGTGTCCATGTGTTCTCATTGTTCAACACCCGCCTATGAGTGAGAACATGCGGTGTTTGATCTTCTGCTCTTCTGTCAGTTTGCTGAGAATGATGGTTTCCAGGTTCATCCATGTCCCTACAAAGGACCCAAACTCATCGTTTTTGATGGCTGCATAATATTCCATGGTGTATATGTGCCACATTTTCCCTATCAGTCTATCGTCGATGGGCATTTGGGTTGGTTCCAGGTCTTTGCTATTGTAAACAGTGCTGCAATGAACATTCGTGTGCACGTGTCCTTATAGTAGAACGATTTGTAATCTTTTGGATATATACCCAGTAATGGGATTGCTTTAGTTTCCACATTGTTCTAAGTTAGGCTTCTGATAAGGAAGGCTTCACAGATAGTTGTTTCTTGTTAGCTACAGGGGATCACTTCCAAGACCCACTCCAGAACACCAAAATCTGCTCATGTCCCTTATATAAAATGATATAATATTTGCACATGACCTATGCACATTGCCTTGTATACTTTAAATTATATCCAGACTACTTAAATATCTAATACAATATAAATGTGATGTAAATAATTGTTATACTCTATTGTTTGAAAAATTGTATTGTTTTTTATTTGTGTGTGTGTGTTTTTTTTAAATTTTTTATTCAAGATTGATTGAATCCACGAATGTGGAATCCATGGGTATGGGGGGCTGATTATATTCTCTTCTCCAGTATTCTCCATCTGCTGTTACAGTGAGCTCGATGAAGCAGAGAACTAGTACTCATTAATACTCCTCTTTACTTTTGCTATACTTAGTGTCCCTATTGCTTGACAAAACTTGAGAAGGTCTTCACAATCTGAGCTGAAAAACTTCTTGTTTCTGAGGATTTTGATCTGTAAAATAAGAGTGATCTTATCTAACTCAGTGTTTCTTACATTGTAATATACATAGGGATTAACTAGACATTTTAGTTAAAATGTAGATTCTAATTTAGCATGCCTGAGATATGGCCAGATGCTTCAATCCTATCATTCTATTTAGTTTCTCCCTGTGTGTATACACACAGACACACAGACACACACACACACACACACACACACACACACACACACACAGAGAGAGAGAGAGAGAGAGAGAGAGAGAGAGAGAGGGAGAGAAATTATCACTATTTTCTAACAACATATATTAAAATAGAACATCCAGAGTACAGATGATTTTTTTTTAAGTGCAATGATGTTGGGATCTGAAAATCTGAGTCCAGTCCTGTAATTTTGGACAAATTACTTTCTTTCTTGAGTCATCACTTCCTGACCTATAGAATTAAAATGACTGGCCATATTACAAAAGTTAAATCAGAAAATGTATGCAAATGTCCTGATATTGATTCTGGCAATCAATATGTGACAGTTTTATTATATTGTTGCAAAAGGCACAAGATATAGACAGTGCTATCTCATTTGCACAACTTGTGTGTTTCAAGATGGTTTCCAGTTAGATTCAGAAGACTCAAAGAAAAAAAAAGAAGCATAATGAGATAATTAGTATGATAAATGGAAACTTTTTACTTGCAATTACTACAAAAGACATTTGTGTCAAAGATGATATGAGAAGCAATTCGAGGATGAATAGTCCAACCTTAATTTACTTTCAATAAAAATAATGGAACATATTTTCTTGCTCATTAGAATTATGAAGTTAAAGTTTATAAATCCATATGTATTTTGTTTATTCAGAATGGTTCAGACTGAATTGGGTAGAAGTCTTCCTTGGTGCTATCTATGGAAAAAAAAAGTTTTGCTGTGAAATTAAGAACGCGAAGCACATCATATGGAGGAACAAGAGTAGAGAGAGGGTGCAGGGAGAGAAATAGTTAACTATTAGATGGAGTTATAATTTACTTCTCACTCTTTTTATCCACATTAAACGTTTTTCCTAACAGCACGTCCAAGCCACTGCATCAGAAGCTTTAAAAGTAGCCATTGCTATAGTTGGTAATACATAAATATATACTCTAGATCAGGGATTGATATGGTCTAACTGTTGGGCCAAATTTGGCCTTCTTTATCTTGTCATGAATTTGGTTTTATTGTAATATAGCCATGCTCATTAATTAATATATTACCTATAGCTGCTTATACACTGCAACAGCAGAGTTGAATCGTTTTGACAGAGACTGTATAGACTGCAAAGTCTAAAATGTTTACTATCTGGCCCTTTTCTGAAAATGTTTGCTAAACTCTGCTCTAGAGTAAAATAAATCTAACATCTGTGAACTTCCTACTATATGCCGTGTACGTCATCCATGCAATTTTAATCAAGACCATTCTGTAAAAATGTCCTGAATGACTTCTGTTTGCCAGGAAATGTTGTGGATGCAGCAATAATCAGTAAGACACAGTTGTTGCTATCATGTGTTTTAGAGGTGGGTAAAAGCAACGGCTCTTATTAATGTGAATTGTGAAGTGTTATGAACTCACATCATTAGGATATGTAATGATGTGGTCATGGATCCCAATACAACTTTTAGATAAATATTATCATTCCCATTTTAACGACAAAGAAACTGAGACTCAGGAAAGTTAGAAAATCGCCCAAAGCCAAGTAGCTAGTAAGTGTCAAAGCTATGTTTTGTTTTGTTTTTTAAGAAAACATGTATATAACTAGAGACACACACTAATTGCCCAACTGATACTGTGCTTCCGAAGTTTGTCTCAGAATGGCTTTCTCCTTGGTGTCTTAGGCCTCATCTTTTCTTCTTTGCTCTATTCTCTGTTTTCAGGAAAGTGTATTTAATTCTGACCATATTTCTGACATACAGTGATTCCTTCACTCCATTTTCCCTTTTGCATCTATGCTGTCCTACTGCCCGACCCAACTGCCTTGACCTTCTCACGGATATCTCATTTATGTGCCTTGATCTGAAGTTCCTTGTGATCCCTGGCTCTGCCTTGATCACATTTTTTTCTCCTCAGGTTTTCCCTTCATATTTCAGAGCCAAAGGATTTGTGAGCTCTCAGCAGTCAATCACTTTGGAACTAATAAATAAGTATTGAATATGTTCAGTCAATTTATTGTTTGGATATAGATGGAAACTACTGATTATGAAAGAGTCTTGACTGTTTCTTTTGTAATTCCACAAACAGTGATATTTTTAAATCCTTACAGGGAAGACCCCCAGGCATGGAATTAGTAGATCTGAGTTTAGGTTCTACCTGTAGCATTGAGTGTTATTTTCTCATTTATAAAATTTAGATAATTATAGGGATCTTACAGACTTACTGTGAAGTTAAAATGAGCCAAGTTTGGGGATGAAACTTTGTGTAAATACAGGGTAATTTCACATATATAGGACAATGATATTAACATTAATTTTACCATTAGGGATTGTATAAATGCATTTGAACTGTCACACCAATTCTTTAATATTGCAATGTGATGAGGAGAGAAAAATAAGCACATGGAAGATTAGAAGCAAGACTTGAGCACAAAATACTGTTTTGGAGAAAAGAGAAGCAGAGCATAACTTGGAAGAGCCAAAAGACATGTCAGAAAACCTCTAACCCACGGTAAAATCAAACACAAAGGAGAACACAACCCCTCATGCTGTGTTCTCTTTCTTGAAGGCCTAGAAGTAGTTTCTATAACTCAAAGGAACTAAATGCTTTCTCTTTCCAAATGCATATGTTATTGTTTGTAAAATCAAATGTGTTTTATAAATAAAATAATGTTTCCTTTTTCTTTTATCTGATAAATTTTAATTAAATTGAAAGAATGGAGACTGACAATTAATGGTTATGGGCTTCTTTTGGCGTACATAAAAATATTCTAAAATTGATTGTGGTTATGGTGGCACAACTCTGCAAATATGCTAAAAACCATTGAGTTGTATATATTACACTGATTCACTATGACTCTTACTGTGCTATTAACCACACATGTGCTATAGTTCATTCATCTAGGCACATGGAAGAAGTGCATTTTTTTTCTCACCTTGAAATTAGGCATGCCAACTGATTTTCTTGGGTCAATGAACTATTAACAGGAGTGCAATGCACATGTCACTTAAAGATGGAGGCTTCATAAACCAGCATGTGATTTAATGTGTTTTATTTTTCCGCTTTGGTAATCATAGTTGAGAATGTTAAGATGAAGTCTCCATCAGGCTGTGTCTCTGCTGACACTTGTTGGACAAGCCATATAAGCAGAAGTTAAACCTTTAAATTCACTAGAATGTTAGTGTTGTATGTTACCCAGCATAACCTAGCTAATCTGGATTGATAAATCTAGTCAGTTATAAACGAAATGGAAAGATCCCAAGCCTTTCTTGCAAAAGAGTTTGCAAAGCAGGTTTATGGCATACCAAAGAGCAGGTCAACATGTTAGGCATCTCTAGTAGTAGTTTCAGGAGGGATGTAAAGTGGCAGACATTCTCAATTTCTTCTCTAAAACTCACCAATTAAATAAGCCACTCTTCCTTGAAGGAATGAAGAGAAACATCATGAGTTAGTCAAGTGAGAGTTCTATCATAGACACATGATTCCAGGGGAAGGGGACTTTCTTATGACACGGAGGTAATTCATCTACACTCACTCAAAGGATGTGAGCTATCTCAAGTGAAAGTGTTATGGCTCTCCCCACTTCTCTTCATTTCTACTATTTCTTATCCTCTCCTCTTTCACCTCATGTGATGATTAAGTGAGGTGACATGTAAGAACATGCTTCATCAATTGCTAAGTATTATGTTACCATTAGTTCTGACTTTCTGTTTTGTGAAATGAAAACAGTGTTCCCTGCCCTGCTAACCTTCCAGAATTATACAGAATCCCATTTGGATTGGTAGATGCAAACACGATCACCTCATAAATTTTAAATGCCTATACATATCTAAACCATTAGTATTGTTTTAATGTGTTCTTGTTAATAATGTATGAATTTATTTGCTACCACACTCTACAAATTACTAGATCTCTAATATTAAAATGGTGGCTCCTCTTTTGATAATTTCCTCTTTTCTGAAAAATGGGGAGAATATGGCATCTACATGTTAAGAACTAAATGAAAATTTACATGTAAAATTGCTCCATGTTGTCTAGAATTTTATCCTTAGTAAGTTATAGCTGTTGCTGTTAGCCTTATCTCTACAAAAACTATACAACATTTTGAGTCAACACTCTGGATATAATATTATTCACCATTGGCTGAAAGGTGACCTCATGAGCTGAGATAAGGCAGGGATAATTTGAAGAAGACCATTATATATACACATGAAAGCCACATACTCCAATCCACCCTCTGTCCACAGTAACAGTGGGTGTGTTCATCTTCATCTCTTGAATCTTATTTCCACGTATCAATTTGTCTTAAAATTTCAACATCAGGGTGGACCTTTTAGGGTCCAAAGTGCAGATTCCCTCTTCCAATCCTTGTTGGATATGCAATATCAGCAGAAATTAAACTTTTTCTTTAGCCCACTGAAATGTTGTCATTTCAATATAATCTGCTACATCCTGAAGGATAAACTTAGCCAGTTATAGAGCAAGCTGGACAACTCAAAACCTCCTCTGCAGAAGAGTTTGTTTTGGCAAGGTTGGAAAGAAGACATGTTACTTATTCACTCCCCAAATTTCCAACTCTTGGCTGATAGAGATGACTAAGATAACTTGAAGTTTATATGTTTGGGTCTTCTGAATTTGCCCATTGCTGTTTGTAATATAAAATTCTGTTTAGATTTCTTGGTAGAGGCAATGATAAGAAAAAGGAAATTATTAACAATAGGATGAAGAAAATTAATTAACCTAGGGAATTTTAGGGCTGAAAACTATATGAGGTGGTGTTCGGTTTCATAAGTCATATTTGGCAATCACAGGTAACACTGTAACTGAACTTAGATTTCTTTGCAATAAAGAAAAATAAAATCAATGCTATCAAAATGTAGCTGCCCCCTCTTGCCACCAAATAAAAGAAATGGAGTTGACTAATCCAAACTCGTTTTGGATTTAACATCACTAGTTTGGTTTTTAATTTAAATTGTGACAAGGGTCAAAAAATGTTGCATTTTTATGTTCTTTTTTTGAAGTTCTCATTAAAAAATAACCCTACGATTTTAAAGAAGGAACAACAACAACAAAAAGAACTCTAAGACATAAAGGGATATTCATTACCTTTAGAAAGAAGTACAGGTAGGCTTGGGAAAAACAAAGACAGAATTTGAACATTAAAACCAGAAAGACAATAAAACAACTCTCATATGAATGCATTTACTCAATGTGGGAAGTAAAAAAGATAGTGGAAGCTTTCAAAAATAAAAGTAAATCTATAATTTGTGACATGGCAAGGTAGAGGAGTCTAACATTTATTGAGTACCTGCTATGAGACAGTAATTGCCCTGCATTACTGTGAGCCTCATTTCCCCAGGAACATGTATTAAACACTTATTTGATGAGTATTTGCCAAGAATTTTACATACATAACTTCATTTAATCTATTTTTTAAATTGCCAATCTGTTAACTTAATTTTTCAGCCTTATTGATGTATAACTGACATACAAAAATAACATATATATATATATATATATATATATATTTAAGGTGTACAAAATAATTTGTTTTTTAAATTTTGTTTTGGGGAGGTTTACTCTGTGTTTTCGGATTTTTTTTTTTTTTTTTTGGTGGGAGACAGGGTCTCACTCTGTCACTCAGATTGGAGTGCAGTGGCAGGATCGCCACTCACTGCAGAATAGAACTCCTGGGTACAAGTGATCCTTTGGCCTCTGCCTCCAGGGTAACTGGAACTACAGGCATGAACCACCATGCCTGAATAATTTTTGTACCTTTTGTAAAGACAGGATTTCACCATGTTGCCTGGTCTTGAACTCCTACACTCAAGCAATTCTCCCACCTCAGCCTCCAAAAGTGCTAGGATTACAGGCATGAGCCACCATACCTGGCCCTTGATATACATATATACTGTGAAATGATTACCACCATCAAGCTAATTAGCCTCACATAAACAAATAACCTGTGTTTGTGTTTGCTTGTGTGTGTAGTGAGAATACTCAACATCTATTCTCTTAGAAAATTTCAAGTATATAACACATTGTTATTAACTGCAGCCACCATGCTATACAATAGGCCTCCTGAAGTTATTCTTATGCCTTTGATCAACATCCGATTTATCTTCCCTCCTGACCCCTAGTAATCGCTCTTCTATTAATTTGAACTTTTAGTTCCCACATATAAATGAGATCATGTGGTATTTTTCTTTCTTTGTTTGGCTTATTTAACTTATCATAATGTCCTCCAGATTAATTCCTATTAAAATTCCAAAAAATTTTCATAGAAATAGAAAAAAATTTAAATTATATGGAACCACAAAAGACCTCAAATAGCTAAGGCAATTTTGAGAAAAAACAAAGCTGAAGGCATCACACTTCCTGATTTCAAATTATATAACAAAATTATAGTAATGATACAGGCATGAAAACAGACACATAGATCATTGAAACAAAAAAGAAAGCACAGAAATAGGTCCATGCTTATAACTCAACTCATCTTCAACAAAGATGCCAAGGAAAGAGAGAAAGGATAGTTTCTTTGGTAATAGTGTTTAATAAACTGAATAATCATATGCAAAAAAAAAAAAAAAAAAAAAAAAAAAAAAAAAAAAAAAAAAAAAAGGAAATTGGATCATCTTAAATCATACACAAAATTAAATTAAAATGGATTAAAGACTTAAATGTAATACCCCAAACTGAAAAACTCCTAAAAGAAAACATAGGGGAAAATCTTCATGACATTTGGCAATAATTTTTTGGATATTACACCAAAAATAGAGGCAACAAAAGCAAAATTAAGCAACTGGGACCATTCAAATTAAAAATTTTTTCATAGCAAAAGAAATCATTAACAATGTTAAAACACAACTATGGAATAAGAGAAAATATTTGCAAATCATATATTCACTAAGGGTTATTATCCAGAATATACAAGGACTCATACAACTCAATAGCAAAAACACAAATTTAATAAAAAAACAACAAAGAACCTGAATAGGGGTTAAAAAAAAGATATAAAAAGATATACAAATGGCCAACAAGTATATTCAAAGGTAATTGGCTTCTCTAATCATCAGAAAAATATAATCAAAACTACCATGAGATATGATTCATGCCTGTTAGGATGGCTATTATCAAAAAGTCAAAAGCTAACAAGCGTTGGCAAGAATGTAGAGAAAAGGGAATCCTTTTATATTGTTGGTGGGAATCCAAAATTAGTACCAACCATTATGGAAAACCATATAGAAGTTTCTTAAAAAATTAAAAATAGAAATATCGTATGATCTAGTAATCTCACTATTGGGTATATATCCAAAGAGATGAAACAGTATATTGGAGAGTTATCTGCTCTCCCATGATCATTGCAGCAGTAAATCACAATGGGCCAAGATATGGACACAACCTAAGTATTTATGCATACACATACATACAAACACACACACACATGCAGAAATATTATTCACCCTTAAAAAGAAATAAATAATTTCATTTAATCTTAACTACAACTCTAAATAGGCTATTTTTATTTTCAGGTGTTTCAGTAAACTATTGGAGTTTACTTAACTCCAGTAGTCAGCCAGCTAGTAACTTTGTGATGTTAAGATTTAAACCCATATCTGATTAACCTCAAAGCTCAGGCAGTTTCCACAGTGCAAAAGTGTCCCGAGTGTCTCTCATCTCTTGTCCTCCACAGTGTATGAAGCTCATCCACAGCAGCCCTCTACTGACATATGACTAATACCAAGGCTCGCAATTTGTCCTGTAAAGCTGGATTCCACAGAATGTTTCCCTTTGAGCTGGAAGAGAATCAGATGCTTTGCAGCTTCCATTCATTGGTATTAAAGGAGTCTTCTAAAGCAACACAGAGCAATAGCCATTTCTAGATTGAAAATAGCCATTTACCCACCATTCAGTCTTCACTGTAGTATTTCTTGACCCTTCATATCATTAGTTCAATGTTTCTTTAAATGTGATGGTTGTAAAGGGACTGTTCTCTGTTTTGTATAGAGAAAATGTGCTTATTTACTCCTCCATCATTCCCTGAGTACAGCGTTCAAATTTAAGTTTCACTATAAGATTCATAAAACAAATTCTCTGCAACTTAGGACTCCTCTATTTATAATTATTTGCATTTCCCAATTATACAAGCTATAGCAAAAAAAAAAAAAAAAAGAAAATGGCATTTCATTGACACATAGTGGAGGGTGAAATGACATAATTATGTCCAACATACATGAATATTTTAGAACTTTGCCCAGAGAACGTTAAATAAATCTCTTAACATTCTGCAACTGCAGCAAGCTCTTGGTTCTTCTCTCATTCTACTTTTGGCTCAGTGGCTTTTTAAGAGAATTTTGTCACTAGACTCATGAGGACTATTCCTTATATTTAGTCATCTATTCCATTTCTATTATTCTCAAAGTAGCATAATATATTTATTCCTTTGACTCTCATGGATTATTTATTAAGCACAATTTTTAACTTATGAATTTTAAAATTCATAATTTTTCTGACTCTCACTTGGAGAAAGCAAAATTATTGTTTGAGAGACATACATAAATAGAAAGAAGCATTTTTATTTTTCAAAAACATTCTTAATCTTATGGTACACTACATTGACCACTGTAACTTAAAAGATATGTCTATACCTCCAGCAATTTTGCAGGGTGTTTAGCACCCAAAAGACCCTCAATAAATATCTTGTAATCAAACATAGTTATGAGAATTTAAAGGAAAGTCCAGTCTGCTATGGAAAAGATTCTTGCATGATAGGAAGGATGGAGCATGGACGTAAACCTTTGAACCTTTGCATTTCTAAGATTCAGTGATTTTCAAAAGGAAGAACTTTGGCACTGTAAGTTTAGCCAATGGCTCTCTGTTGTCCTTCAAACACAATTTTAAAAAATTTGGCAAAGTTTACAAGTCCTGGCATAAAACTGGATGCTGACTATGTCTTCACCACAACTCCGTTCATACTTGCTTCTGTTACATCCTCTTCTCTAGCCTTATTTGAAATCTATAAAATTTATGAATAAGTTGAGATAGCGTACACCAGAGCTTTTGCACAGGCTGCTCTTTCTGCTTGGAATGGTTTTGCCCTCACTTAGCTAACTTCCTCACTTCAAAGTCACTTTCCTAGAGAGGCCTTCCCTGTATACTTCCAGCACAAGACCAAGCATATAATGGATCCTCAGTAGCAAAGGTCTGAATTATTAAATGTCCATTATCTAATATACCACCCACACAATGTGTATTAACTTTGCTTGACTAAGAGAACATAAGAAATACGCTTGAAGAAGATTTATAAGGCTAAATTCAAAAAGGAGCTTTGCTTGTTTTGATGAAATTATTATTATTGGGTGTGTTCACATAGCACCTTTCCATGAAGAGGAGCTAACTTCTTCTTCTTTTTTTTTTTTTTTTTTGAGAGGGAGTCTCACTCTGTAACCAGGCTAGAGTGCAGTGGTGTGATCTTCTTGGCTCACTGCAACCTCCACCTCCTGATTTCAAGCAATTCTCCTGCCTCATCTTCCCCAGTAGCTGGGACTACAGGTATGTACCCCACCATGCCCAGTTAATTCTTGTATTCTTAGTAGAGATAGGGTTTCTCCAGACTGGTCAGGCTGGCCTTGAACTCTTGACCTTGTGATCTGCCCATGCAGGCCTCCGAAAGTGCTGGGATTACAGGCATGAGCCACTGTGCCCGGCAGGAGGAGTTAACTTCTTTTTTGAAGTCTAGCGTAGCAAAGGAGGTTTGGACTACATGAGGATGAGCATGAGAATATATGGCTTCTCATCCAAATTACTTAGAGAACATTAGGGTTTACGTGTTGCTTGGAACAACACCATGAGGTATGCAAGTCTTTTCTCATTATCTATCTTAATGGATGAGGTAACAAAGAAGTAATGAGGGAGATTTGCAGGTACTTTATCAAAGAAATGGGATACAGAGGAGTCAGATAACATGCAATTCTGCTGAATTTTTGGTTTCTGACATTTTTAAAACTATAATTATTATTACTTGTAAATAACTCAAGAAGGAGGACACTGCCAGTTGCCTATAGCAACAAGAAAGCATAAAAGTGTTGCATTCATCTTGTCTTCATGATGGAAATGGCTATGATCTCAATGAATAGCTGCCAGTCCAGGGTTTGGATTCAGTTTCAGGTGATGAATCATACTGATCAATCAGAGGAGCCCTACCTTATACCTTAAGATAAAGGCCATTCTAAAGTTATAGGTAAAGCATATCTGGAGTTAGGTAACAGGAACTCAGGTCCATAATCAAGGCAGAATAGACAGGTTATACTGAATTATTAACAATCCCCAAATTTCAGAGGCTGAAAACAACAAAACTTTATTTTTTTGTGAAAATAAGTGTCCCCTGCAGGTCAGCAGGGTGTTTGCTCATTATAGCTAATTAGGAACCCTGGCTGATAGAGGGCACATCCCTACATATATTTCCAGGATTACCACAGCACTACAGTGTTTCACCCTGACACTCTAATGCTTCCTCCTCAAAATGACACACAGCACATCTCTTCATATTTTTTGGTCAAATCCAGTCGCATGACAATGTCAAACTTGAAGAAGGCAGGAAAATGTGATATTTTTCATGTGCCAAGAATGGAGAAAATTGAGAGTATTTTTGTACAGTCCTAAAAACTATGGCAGTCTGCCTTTCTGGTGGCAAATATTTCTTTATTTCTTCTTCCTACTTGTAAAACAAATTGATTCCCAAGCCAAGAGCAACCACTTCAGCGACAGCTCACCTAGCCAGTGTGACCAACTTGAAGTCCAGATCCCTGAACGGTTTCCTGTTGCTTCTTCATCATTTCCAGAGGTAGCTCCTTTTGGTTCAGTGATTCGAACAAAAAAAAAATTGAACTAAAAAGATATATATTTTTAGGAAAACATGCACAGGTTTACTGCAATGAACACTCCCAACCATTAATAGAGGTAATACAATCATTGGTCAATAGCAATTCTAAAATCCTGTGGAGAGATGTAACAAGGTCCCCCTTAGAGTAGAAATGTCCCATAACAGCGCCCTATTCTGCTTCCTAGTTGGAGCTCCTGATTCTTCATTTCCTAGAGCCCATGATCCTGTCCTCTCTAGCTCTTCCATTTCCATTAGCATCCTTGGTCACATCAAAAGTTGGCATTAGAGAATATGCTCTCAGAGTGAATGAGCGTTGGTTGCAGCCTCTTTTCTGCTTAGGAGTTTGACAGCCCTAGTGTTATTTTAAATCTCAAATAATCACAGACTGTTTGTGATTTATTTGCAGAACCACTCAACACCTTAGTAGGCTTCACATCTCTTTGAATCCAGTCATTTCTGTGTGCCAATACCACCCTCACTGTTCTTTTCTAGATATGTTTCTTAGATTTGATGTGTCTTTGCTCGCCTCTTTTCCCTCCACCCTTTGCAACCTAAATTACAGCAACTTTAACTTATAAGGCTTCCATAGGTAAGCCAAGATTTTTGCCTGCTTTTCCTCTGCAGCATTTTGTGCAACAGAAGCCATGTACTGGATATCAAGCTCTTAATTATACCTTTTCTCTGAAACATCTTAATTGACTCAGAAACAGTGGTTTTGATGGCCATTTCTTTCATTTGATTCTTGGTGCAAGTCTAAGGTGTTTTGTTTTTTTTTGGCTTTTGTTAAATTCAGTAGCACTCTCAATAATATCTTTTTTATAGATTGGGTTTGAAAAAATTGTCTCTGTCAGGTCTAAAATTGCTGAACTTCTTAAATCGAGTCCCTTCTGTTTCCAGTCAATTGTTTTCTGGACTCATTCTTTTCTCATAGTCTATTGCCAATGTTACCAAAAAATCTACATCATATACCAAATTGCATTAGAAAGCTGATACTGTGATTTATTTGCAGCGCCACTTGACATGTTAGTAGGCTTCACATCTCTTTGAATCCAGTCATTTCTGTGTGCCAATACCACCCTCACTGTTCTTTTCTAGATGTGTTTCTTAGATTTGCTGCGTCTTTGTTTGCTTGCCTCTTTTATCATTGTGATGAGAATAATGGTGATGATAATGACAAAAACAGAAGCCCTTAAATCTCAATGCTTTAATATAAGTCCAGTGTGAGTAAGCAGATATTCTCTGTTCATTGCCATCTCTTGGCCCAGGTAGTTAGAAATACTACCTGGACACACACAGGCTTCACTGTCACTGCAGAAACAGGAAGAAAACATAAAAGGGGATATTCTTTCTTATGAAAGCTTCTGCCAATAGAAAATACAGAATGCTTTTGTTAACATTTTATTAACACATCCCATGACTGTGTCCAACTTCATGTGAGTGAGGAAGCACAATACTAAGATGTAGCTCACAGAAGGGAACCCAAAATATTTAGTGACCAGCACTAATAACCACAACACTACATGTAGCTGAAGGATATTATGAAATATCTTTTTTTTCTTTCTTCCTTTTCTTTGGTTCAAGGTACCGGGCAAGAACATTGAATTTAGAAGATCACTAGATGCTTCATTAAATTAGTAGATGTCTTCATGCTAATAAAGGTAAAGAAACATGTTTAGAAAACATAAGTGTTGGGTTAAGTTTTGCACAACTGTGTTTGATTGTTCAGGTGAAATGGAGAGTGAACCAACCCTATACAACTGTTAGTAACTGATAAGAAACATAGTTATACTGAGTTAGCTTCACAAAATGAAAGAGTGCCTTACCTCTGGGGCAGCCTGACACTATGGAATACTTTGCGCAGGCTGAACCGCTACAAAGGTTGGGTGGAACTTATTCTTTTATAAGCTAAGGGAAGATGACACAGCAACTTTGGGGTAATTGATGAGGGTTTTTTTTTTGTTTGTTTTATTTATTTATTTTTTTTACATATTGTTCGCTCTGTTGGAATGCATTAGTTCTTTCTCTGTTCAGATGGGACTGTGTAGGGTTGGCCCACTAGCTAGATTTATTCTCCTTACTTCCACCTGGAAACTTGCAGTTAGGGAGCACTGAGATTTAGCAAATAAAAGTGCTCAATTGCGCATCCTGTCACAATGCATAGTCTAAAATGAGGATGCTGAGACAGATCTATAACTATGGCTATTACCTGGCTACCATTTTTTGGCCATGTCTGTAACTGAGATATTAGTAATTATGCAATCTTGAATATAATATTAAATCATCTCCTGACTCTGTGTCCCCATATTTAAGATGGTATGATCAATTACATCTACTTTGTAGAGTTTTTACGAAGATATTGATAACATACTAGTTGTATCAATTGTTGTACTAACTTTAACACTTATAATTGATTTCAGTAGTAATACTAACATTGTTGTTTTTTGTTGACTTGCAGATTCATGAGGGAAATTCTCATACAAAGATGGAAGGAGAAATTAATATCATCACTCAAATTATTTCACCACCTCCATTTACAAATAAGTACAAACTGTACCAAGAATCAGCAATCTTGGGAGGATCACTTTGCTTGTGCAGACTGCTGGAATTTACCTTTCCCCTCCTGGTAGGGTGCTGGTATTCATTTACTTTGGCCCAAATTCCAACATAAATATTTAGTATATAGGAGGGTTTTCTGAAAATGGTGACTGGTCATTATAATATGAAAGAAATTTTTGGAAAGCATTTTAGGTCTGGATAAAGTTGGTTATAGTTATCTGCCTGGAATGGTTTAAGTTCAAGCTTTAAGAAACAAAGTGAGTGGATATCTGTCAGAGCCCAGCAGCAGATGGTACATCTGATTCAAAACATTCCATGAGTTTAAAATTGTCACACTCTTATTTATCAGGGAAGCAAGGTAAACTAGTGGTTTGAAGCATGGCAGCTGTGTGAGGCTACCTCAGCTCACCTGACGACCTTATCAGTCACTAGCTGTGTGACCGTGGGCACATTACTTCTGCTCCTGCATTTTTCCATCTGTACCATTGAGCATCATATCACCTGCCTCATAGGGTTGTTGTAAGAATTAAATACCATTAAGCATGTATAATACTTAGAATAATACCTGACATAATTTAAAAACTATTCACTACTTTTAAAAGGATGACACCCCAAATAGAATATACTTTATGTGCCTACATATTTACTTTCTATATGTAGACTGTGAACAGCTTGGTATTGGCTAAAAGTGCCATTTAGCACTGTTACAAAATAATATCAACAATAATAATAGTAATAATGATAACTAGCAATGACTGAATACATGCCACATCCCAAGAATTTTTAAGGTGATGCATAGACATTATCTCATTGATTCTTGGTTTACTCTTGAGAAAACTGAGGTTTAGTTCATTTAAGACTTTTGTTTAGATGGGAAAGCATAGGGCTTGGGTCTGTATGGTTGCAAATTCAATGATCTCAACCAAAAGTCTATATTTATTCCGTGACATACTCTACTGCTTCTTTTGAATTCTCAGCCCCCTATAGCATCTCATACTTATTGAGTACTCCTTAAATGTTTGTAGAATTAAATGGGCTCTTAGTTTTGGGGAATGGTGATTAAATATGATTGCTTAAGATTAAATTACCTGGGTACACTGAGTGTATTTCAAAGAGTTCTTCATCTACTTGCCTCTCATTCTGTATTTCTTTTATTGTTTTCTGAAATTTAATTCTGATTCTGTCTGTTCTTTCCTTAAAATCCTCCATAGCTTTCCATTTGTTATAAGATAAAAGCCAATCTCTTAGGTTTTAGTGTTATTTTTTTCATCGTCTCTTTCCCACTCTTTTAGCTTCACAATGAAGCTGGTTGAGAAGAATAATGGTAACATGCATTCAATGTCAGCCCTGCTTTTATCTTCTTAAATAAACAGACTCATTTAACTCTAAAATACCTAGTATGGAACCCAGAGGCTAGATGCTAACATTATTTCTGTTTCACAGGTGGGACAGCTAAGGCACAGAGATATGGGTTAATTTAAAGGAGGTCACATAAACAGTAAATGGTAAAGTGAAGATCTAAACTCAGGGAATCTGGCTTCAGAGCCTGCAAACAGGATATTAGGTAACACTGTACAGTGTGGGATAGGAGCATATACAAATAAACCAATTTTTAATCTAGAAGCCAGATAACTTGGCTGATGAAGTGTATTCAAAGAAGAATCTGTCATGAGTAGGCATTCATCAGTCATTTGCTAGAGAGAACCACATTTGTGAAGACCTTGGAGGAAGAGAACAGAGAGAGATACAGAAGACAAGAAGAGAGAGTGAGAGAGAGAGAGAGTGCACACACATCTTTTTAGAGAGTTTGCAACCCAACTTAAGAATAATGAAGGGTTTTTAAACAGAGAAGCAAGTGACATGTTGTGATTTGCAATGTTGGTAGCAATTCACCATGGCTGGAGAGAAGCTACAAGGAGAGAAATCTTGGAGGCAGCAAGATCAACTAGAAATGTGTGAAAGAAGGTGTCCACTGTGAGATGGATAGTGCCCTGGTCTTCAGTGGTGACAGTGGAGATAAAAAATAGTGCAGATGAATAAATAATGATATTTACAAAGCAGTCTGACAAGACTGAATGTGGTCAGGAAGATTTTAGAATTCAAGATAATTATATGATATGGTTTGGCTATGTCCCCACCCAAATCTCATCCTGAAGTATATTTCCCATAATCCCCGCATGTCATGGGAGGGACCCAGTGGGAGGTAATTTAATTATGGGGCAGTTACTCTCATGACGCTTATGCTGTTCTCATGATTGTGGGTGAGTTCTCACAAGATCTGATGGTTTTATAAAGGGCTTCCCCCTTCACACAGCTCTCATTCTTCTCCTTCCTGCCACCATGTGAAGAAGGCTGTGTCTCCTTCTTCTTCTGCCATGATTGTAAGTTTTCTGAGGGCTCCCAAGTCCTCTGGAACTGTGAGTCAATTTAAACTCTTTCTTATATAAATTATCCCATCTGAGTATGTCCTTATAGCAGCAGGAGAATGGACTAATATATTATATTTGTTGGTTTTTACTTGGGCAACTATTTATTGAAAGGGTGATCAAGTTGACGTGGGAGGTAGAAAATATGATGTGCAATAAATGCAGTTTTTGACAAGTTTAATTTGAAGAACTCTTAAAATGTCCATATGAAGAAATCTAACAAGAATTTGTTCAGCATTCTCCCTCTCTCTATGACAACAGGTTTCTTGTCTAATTCAGTCTATACTCAGATGCTAGAATTGGAGTGATTTCAGTCCAGTAGGCCACAAGTACGTCAGTGGCTTTTACCAGTGAAGGCTTTTGTTACGTTCATGTGCATATTTGATTCAATGTGGGTGAGTGGGTCTCTGCTGTCTGCTTCCACAGTAGTACTTCAAATAATGGAAGCTCCTTCAAAACACAATTGTTCATGACCACTAAACTTTAGCTGGTGAAAACTAACTCAAACGTGATCTATTATTATTTACACCTCAAAGTGACACAATATTTCATTTACCAAAGCAGGTCACATGGCCACACCTAATTTTGACAGGCAGGAAAGAGGGATCTTCGTTTAATATTATTTACTTGCTTAGTATTAATGATAATCATCAGTAAACAGTCTTAGTTGGTAGTGAGATATATAAGTTGAATTAGTAAATATGAATACATTTACATTGATATCTGGAATTCAGAAGGCCAATCTGAGGTAGGGAGACTTTCGAAATGACGGAAACATCACACCTCTGATATTCACTCTGCTCATCCTGCATCACCAACCCCGTCCCAGATTTAGCTCATGTGACCAGCTTTAGTGTCCAGTACCTTTATAGCCTTATATTTAACTGACCTTATTATGTTTAATTATATGCTTTCCTATATAATTTTGCTATGTGACTATAAGATCTGTGAAAGCAATGTCCTTTTTCAGGCATTAATATATCCCAAGTCTTTGAAATAACAGCTAACTCAAGGCATCAAATTCCCATTTCTTTCTTTTCCTTTTTTTTGAGACAGGATTTTTTGCTGTCACCTAGGCTGGAGAGCAGTGCAACAATCATAGCTAACTACAGCCTCAACCTACTGGGCTCAAGGGATTCCCCTGCTTCAGCCTCCTGAGTAAGTCAGACTATAGGGGTGTGCCACCATGCCTGGCTAATTTTTGTAGAGATGGGATCTTGCTATGTTTCCCAGACTGGTCTCAGACTCCTAACTTTCATCAATCCTCCCATCTTGGCCTCCAAAATTGCTGGGACTACAGGAATGAGCCATTGTGCCTAGCTTAATACCTATTTTTTTTTGTAATTTTGAGGTATTTTTTCATTCTCCCTAATATTTCTCTCTTGACCAAAATGTGTACATACACAGAGAAAATACATGCTCATGTAAACAATACTCTAACAATCTCCCTGGGCCGTCAAAATCGTCTGCTAAATTCATATTGCATGTAAGTGAAAATCGCTGTGATAGTTCACAAGGGAGTATTGTGTACTCATTTTTATTTGATGAAATCACCTGAATCATATTTCTCTGTATATTTCCAACACTTCAGCCTCTATAATCTCCCAGCCGCCCCTTCACCTCTTATGCCTTCCAGACACGGCTTCCTTCCTGACATTCCTTATGTTTATGCTCCACTGAGACAGAAAGACACAAATCCATATCCAGCAGAAAGCACATATATGGGACCAAAGAAACATTTCAGTTAAACAGATTGAGCATTACAGGGCCCAGAACTTATAAATGCATCTGTTCAACTGGGCTTTTTGTTGAATTAAAATTTGGTGAAGCTAAGTCAGCAAAATATAATGATGTCAACACTTTCAGAGGGACGGGGAAACTGCATTGCCAAACAGAAGCCTTCATTAGGTGGCTTTTATTGAAGGGTTTATTTCTGGCTTTATGAACAAAAACATGTATATATCATATAGTTATATGTAGTATCATTAACAATATTTCGATGTTGATCAGTCAAACTTGTCAATAGCAACTATTGCCTCATAATAATAGGTACCACTTAATCAATTGCTTACTATGCATTAGACACTGTGCTGTTTTAAAATAGAGCCTTTGCTGGGCGCGGTGGCTCACGTCTGTAATCCCAGCACTTTGGGAGGCTGAGGCGGGTGGATCACGAGGTCAAGAGATCAAGACCATCCTGGTCAACATAGTGAAACCCCATCTCTACTAAAAATACAAAAAATCAGCTGGGCATGGTGGTACGTGCCTGTAATCCCAGCTACTCAGGAGGCTGAGGCAGGAGAATTGCCTGAACCCAGGAGGCGGAGGTTGCGGTGAGCCCAGATCGCGCCATTGCACTCCAGCCTGGGCAACAAGAGCGAAACTCCGTCTCAAAAAGATAAATAAATAAAAATAAAATAAAATAGAGCCTTTATTCCTGGACTTTTCTATTTTCCATGTGGATGAATTTCTACTCCAGTAACACTCCTGGCTTCCCATAGCAACTCTTATTCTAAGCCTTTCTCATAGCAGACAAGTGAGTCATCAACTGCTGGGTGACAGACATTGGTCTATGTTACCCAATTTGGTAGAGATAATTTATTACAACTTAGGAATAGCTAGGAATTCAGTCTCTTCCCTCCCTCTCCATCCAGTGATTCTGCAGGGCATTGATTATGGATCACTTGTCTGAGGCATTCACTTGCCCTCCTGATGATATCCCAAGGCCTGAGGAGTATAGCAATGAGCTTTAGCCAGTCCATGTAGCCTCCCATTAAACTAAATTGCATTGTTTGACAACTTTAAAAGTAATAAATGTAATATTTGATTTCAAACTGACTGGCTCCTGGATCTATTTCTGCCTGTGTCAGATTTAAGACAGATCTTACACTATATATGTTTGTGTGCTATATAAATATAGGCATATATAGGCATAGATATGTTATACATTATACATACAACATATTATATGTACAATATATTCTATATATGCATACTATATAGACACACATACATTTATATACACACCTTAAATTTATTATAGGTAATCAAATTATAGATATGTTACATATACATCATATATAGGTAATATCATTAATATATATTATCATCACACATAATAGTAACCTTAAGAGGTATATATTATAAGCCTTTTACAAAGAGCCCTGCATAAGCTAAGAGACCCAACGGATCTTATTTACAATTGTGCAGCCGTTTAGCTAATGATTAAGCTAAGGTTCATCCTAAATTAAAACTTAGGCTTGTAACAAAAAAAAAAAAAATCACTTCTTAAAAATTATTTGGCAGCTTTGAGAATCCTGGCTGAACTGTTTATGGATATAGGGAGCTAATTTAAATCTGACTTTGTTTCATATTGTCTATATGTTTTGAGAACCATGAGAACTTAGACATATGTTATGCAAATAAAAAGAAAAATAAGAAAACTGTGTAGGTCCTCTGTAATGAAAGTGCATAATGTTTATACAATAGTGAAAGGTATAGTTTAATAGAATACAGAGTTTTAGAAGACTGCAGACAGAGTAATTCCCAAGAAAGTGGCAGAGTGAAAGAGTAGAAACTAAGGCTGGAGCTTGACTATGGAAACTTTTGAATTTCATGCAAAGAATTTTGGACATCATATTTCCTTGTCAGTAGGAATAATAACAAAACAAATGCCATTTGTTGAACATTATCCGTCGAGTACTGTGCTAGGCTTCTTATACGTTATCTCTATTTTTTTCAATGAACACTGAAATACAGTTGTGATTATTGGTGGGGAAACTGAGAATCAGAGGGATTCAGAACTCCTCTAGGAATTACAGAAGATCTGACATGAGAGCAATCATATCTTACTTTCAGAAAATGAGGTAGCTTGATGGAAAATGAGACATTTGAGGTCAACCTTGAACAACTGGAAGTATTTGAATATACAAATATGAGAAGACATAATTCCAGGCAAAGGGAACAACCTAAAAGAAACATGGAAATAGAGAATTAATGAGGCACCTAAGAGTTTGGAGAGGGCAGCAACCTAATATGTAACCCTGAAATTTATTTGTAAAGTGAACTGCAAGATGAAAACTACTCAAACATATGCTTCTGAGTCTATATGCATTTCTTTTTTCCATCTTGCTGTATAGGCTCCACAGGGGAATTTAAACAAGATTTTCTATTACTGAATTGGATGAACATCTTTAAAAACAGCTGTATCTTTATGAAAAGACAACATAATATTAATTATTTGCTGATCTTAGAGACTCATGTAAAATGTATAGGCTGATTTTTAATTTTCTTTATGTAGGTGGCATGCTGTGGTGGGGGTGGCGGTGTGGAAGGGGAGGAAGTTTGTAGCAAAATCAGTTAAGTCACGCAGACCCATGCATGGAATGACCTTGCTTCCGTGCCAAACTTCAGGCGGAACAGTAATGAGAAGGTAGCAGAACTAATCAATTTGGAACAGGGCCCATTCCTTCTATCAGTTCGGGCCACTTAGAATGCAGGCAGTGTCCTGAGATTTTCCTCAAATTTGCCCTTTGAACACAAACACAATGCCTTCTCTTACATAACTCAACAGAAAATGTAGATTTGTCACCTAAAATAGAAGCAAAACTTGTGTTCATGCTAACACAGCTATTTTTTTATGATTATCCTTTTTCTTCTTTAACTCTCCCTTTTTTCAGACATCATGGAAGATTTAGTGCATTGTATTACACCTAACTCCATGTCTTTGATGACCTCCAGAAACCAAGAGTACTTCCAGTATCCTTCTTATAGAATACTTGCATGTTCTCTCTGAGTAAGTACCAAGTTTCCCTGATCTTCATTGTACTCATCTATGAAATGGAGACAAAAAAGCTTTTATGCAGATTGAAAAAGAAAATGTATATAAAGCACCTACCAAGATGATTTATGACTGTGTTTTAACCCTTCTCCCAGATATATCTGCATTGAAACATAGCTTTAGCACTAACTTGCTAATCTTAGGCAGGTTTCTTCATCTTTCTGAGCCTTGCTTTTTGTCCTTTACAAAATAAGAATTATTGTATCAATCTTGTGAAATTGCTGTGTAGATTAACAGATTTGATATTTATGGCATAAATATTTAGTCAGTTGTTACTCAGCTCCATAATTTCTGCAGATCTTTTGAAAGTACATATGACTTGTACACAGTAGTGGGATATTAAGGAATGAAAAACAAATTTGATAATTCCAAATTAAAAGCAAAGATCTGAAGTCTGGAGTTTCTTTTAGGATGTGCTGCTTCATCTCTCTTGTAGATGAATATACATTTTCATTTACATGAGTGCTTTTGTCATTGGCTCCACTGACAAAAGCCCAGTAGAACCTTCCCCTCTAGAGCCACCTGAATCAGAGGTTTAAGGGGTTGGAAATCTCTTCTATTTAGATGGTATCAAGCATCTTTGCTCAATGGTTCTGTTCAGTCCTGCCCAGACAGCTGTAGCAAAAATTTTAATTGTTCCCAATATCGACTAACAAAATGCATTAGATTACAAATAGAGAAGCTTCTCTGCCTAGGGACTTTCTTCTTATTATTTTTTATTTCATCTTTTTTTTTTTTTTTTTTTTTTTTTT